>NC_091060.1:63809041-64129458 GCF_000393655.2 Nicotiana sylvestris
CAAGAAAAATATTTAAACCATCCAAACATAGAAAAATTGAAAAATATTTCCAGAAAATATTTTCCTACGTACCAAACACATCCTTACATTTCGTACACTTTCTCTAACGTTTTGAATTGATGAAGTTTAGTTTCGAAAATTTACGTAATTAGCTAAAAGAAAAAAATTTCGAAGCATTCATGCTGATATCATTCATTTTCATGTAGAACTAGTCGATTATCTCCAACAAGTTATAAATATATGGCAACACAATGTCTTAATATTTCACTGCTGCAAAAGTAATAAACATAATTTAGGCAAAATTATTGCTGAACTTGAAAATTGAAAAGTAAGGTCTCTCTTAAGTTCTATCCACAGACTGTTCTCAGAAGAAAAAAACAAAAAAACTTTCCCCCCTAATTAGCTGACTTCTAAAGCATCAAAGAGCCATTTATTTAATAATAATGAAGACTTAGACTAAAACTTTGCATATCACAAGAAGGAATGAAAGGAGGCACCCCTTTTCCTATTACCTTCGAAATCATCTGTCCTCTAATGAGAATTTTCTTATTCAAAGACAAAAAAATATTCCTTCTTAATTCCTCTGCATCGTCCAATTTGCCTTTTGAATTCCGGTTTACCTTTATTATGGCCTGGCTAAGGGGACCATGGTGCTAGCTGCTTGGATTAAGATTGGATAATACACTGAAATTTAACCGGATCTCCCGAAATTAATGTAGAAATTCCTCACTGACATATTATAACACTAACAGTGCCATCTCGGGAGGAAATATAACACTTTAACATAATGAAAAAAATCAGACTAGACTAACACCTGATTTAAGAAAGGAATCACCGCGCTGTCCCCGCTGCCCGCTTGGCAGGCGGGTCATAAGCTAGACGACCCCAACTCATGGCCAGTGGTCTTTGATGGCCGAGAGTATGATATAAAAAAGATCGATCATGCGGAGGCTAGCAAAGTTAACCTTGAATAATGATAAATCAGACAATAAAAAAGAAAATATATCAAAAGAGACATAAATATTTAATGTGGTTCGGTCAATTGACCTACGTTCACGGCGGAGATGAGCAATCCACTTTAATAAAAGAGAGTACAAAATATCGGGAGAATAACCTCACGAAGAGGCAAACACAAGTGACACACTAACACTTGTCCCCTAAAGTTCTCCCTCTAGACATGACTCTTAAACCTGATACGGCTACATTGTGGATGCTATTGAATGGGAAGGAATGATCCTCACTTTATAGAAGTCCAAACCTTTTCAGGACTAGCCAAATATGAAAAATTTAAAATTTTCTTCTACAAGAAGGAAAATTCAATTATGATAAACATGTTGCCCTTTCCTTCAATAGATAGGAGAAACAAATATGGTAAGATAATTAAGACAATACCTAGCACGATTAGCATCTAATCCAAAAGGAATTCTCTTCTTATATTCAAGGTTGACTTTAACTATTGTATTTGCAGTAAGATGGATTTGGCTCTTGGGATTTACCTTAATAATGGGATGTTGCGGAGTTTTTCCCCATCCTTTTGGTGATTAATTAAGGTTTAACCATATTTTGTTCCTTGCAAAAATGAGTCTTTGCTTGTGCTTTTGCAGTCTTGAAATTAATCAATAGTGCTGAACCTTATGATTACCTACCAATATCTGAACTGTTCTCCATAATTCTCAAAACATCCGTAAAAGGAATGGCCCGAATGTGGATCCATTTATACCATAAACATGGATAAATGATAAATCTCAACTTTAGAAGTTACAGAGAACAGAATGTAGGGACTAATTGCCAAACCTTAGAGAAGCATCTAGGTTTATCTTAAGAATAAATTAAATTATCCACAAAAGACAAAGTGGTTCAAGATTCATTCTCAGACATTCACAATACTACACCAAATGATGGCTTTTGGAGTCATGACTATGGTTTAGATTATGCACTCCCATTCCCAAATGACTCCACCTTTCATATTGAACAGTCCCTTCTTGGGCCCATATGTACACCCTTTTGCCACTGTCTCATTTGTTTTTTAACTTTTCTTTATTCTTTATTACGAGTGCCATTTTGCTAAAATACGTTTTTCCTACTTATTTATAAACAGCCAACAATTGCAAAGTGAAGTTCACTCATGAAAAATTCCGCCCTTTATTTGAACTGTTTAATATTTCTTCCTCTTCAATTCCCTGTCAGGAACACAAAAATGGTACTTCTACCTTTCCTATCAAAGAAAGAATTATCAGATTCTGATCAATCTAACTCTAAACATCTTTCCTCAGATTCTTCATCATCATTATCTTCAAGGTCATTTTCTTCTCTCTACTCACAGCCAAGTCTGCTATCTGTTCTTTCTCTTTCTATATCATCTTCTCAATTTGAACATCTCTCCAACACCTACCACCACTGTGCAGCTACACTTACAGGCCACTCCTCCTACATATTCTGCCTATCTCTCGCTGGAAATTACCTCTATAGCGGCTCTTCTAATGGCGAAATCTTCGTTTGGGATAGAAATTCTTCAATACAGGACAATTATTCAACACAAAACATTGTTTCCCAAAGTTGCAGCGCAGTCAAATCCATAGTTATCTTGGGAGATAAGCTCTTCAGCGCCCACCAAGATCATAGAATCCGAGTTTGGAAAATCGACAATGGTACGCCTAATAAAAAATACAAGTGCATTGCCACCTTACCAACAATCAACGATCGTTGTACGAAGCTATTTTGGACAAGGAACTACGTACAAGTGCGTAGACACAAGAAATGCACATGGGTATTGTTGAATTATGTGACCATCTTATTTAAAAGCTTGAATTATCTGAGATAATACTTATTTATTTCATGTCTCAATACTCCTTCCATGCCTGATCTTGATTCATTTTCTTGGCCAAGCACATGAAAATATACATTTTGTTCTAATAGTATATCGACCATTATTCAAAGTGTATTATGTCTCAACAGGTACATCATGTTGACACAGTGTCAGCTTTAGCCTTATCCAAAGATGGCTCTTTGCTTTACTCTGCTTCATGGGACAGAAGTTTTAAAGTATGGAGAACTTCAGATTTCAAATGCATAGAATCAGTATGGAATGCACACGATGATGCTATCAACTCTATAGTTTTATCCAACAATGGACATGTTTACACTGGGTCAGCAGACAAGAAAATCAAAGTATGGAAGAAACAAGAAGACAAGAATCATACCCTATTGGCTACTCTAGAGAAGCACAAATCAGCAGTGAATGCATTAGCTCTTAGTGAAGACGGTTCTATTTTATACTCTGGTGCTTGTGATCGGTCAATAGTTGTATGGGAGAAAGAGAGCAGTAGTGCTAGCCAGATGGTGGTGTCAGGGGCATTAAGAGGACACAAAAAATCTATTTTGTGTTTGGCTGTAGTCTCTGATTTGGTATGCAGTGGATCAGCTGATAAAACTGTGAGAATATGGAAGAGAGGATTTGGAAAAAGTTATTCTTGTTTGGCAGTGTTTGAAGGGCACAGTGGTCCAGTTAAGTGCTTGACTGCAGCTTTAGATACTAGTGTAAAAGATGATTCTGGTTCCGGAAATTCTTACCTGGTTTATAGTGGTAGCTTGGATTGTTATGTTAAGGTTTGGAAACTTTGGGTTCCTAATTACCTCTAGAATTTATCTATTCGTACCTTTTTTACCTTTATCATAGTACGATATTGTAACTATAAAAGAGAACATATGACTTTATTTTTTTTTGATTGTTGGTTTTCTTACCTTTTCTGTTTGGGGGTTGGACAATGGAAATGGAGACGAGCTTTAGAAGTTCTCCATCCATTTTTATCTCAAGAGTTTACTTTATATGTTCTCATTCTCCCGAAATATTATCACTCTCCTATCCCTATTTCTTATGGTAAGCTATATTTACAGACAATGTGTGGGAGTAAGGAAATTCAAGAATAGTTTGTCTATTCTTTGTGCTAAGAGGTATGAATGTTAGTCCTATGGAATTATATTCTTTTGAGCATGTAATTTGGAAACTTAGTTTTTCCCAAGTCTTTAACAAAGAAATGAAATGCGATGGGACAAAAGAACCTTTTCCACATTAGAAGACTTTTCACATTTAAAACCTTTCCCAAATACTTGCAATCGCAACTGTAATGATCGGGCAGTCGTTTTTTAAGTCTCCTTTCCCTCTTTGATGCTTCCTGTGTCTGTTGGTGTTTTGTAACTTGCGGGATTAGTTAGTTTGGCTTCGGGAAGGTTTGAGAGTGATTGGAGACACTTAAGTCTCATTTTGAAAGCTTAAGTTATTAAGAGTTAATCAACGTTTGACTTTTGAGTAGATGGTCTCGGATTAGTAATTTGATGGTTCCAATAAATTTGTATGGTAATTTTTAACTTAGGCGTATATTCGAATTTTGATTTGGATGTTCATAGAGGATTTTGGATCCTTTTTCAGAAAGTTGGCAATTTGAAGGTTTAGAGAGTTTATAGGTTTGACCGGGAGTTGACTTTGATTTTATTAGATTTCGGTTGTTGTTCTGGAACATCGAGTACGTTCTTTTTGCTGTATGAAACTTGTGTACAAAGTTTGTATGTGATCTGAATTATTTAGACTTGAATCAAACGCTTGGTTGGTAGTTTGAAAGTTTTTGAACTTAAGAGAAGTTCAACATATGATTTGAGCTTCGATTCATAGATGTGATGTTATCATATGTGTTTGCAAGCTTTGGATAGGTTCAATTGTGTTTATGGACTAGGTGGTACGATTGGACATGGACTCAGGTAGCTCGGGTGAGTTCCAGACTATCTAGAGCATGTTTGGAGTTGGTTGAGTGCTAGTGTCGGGTATTAATTGCGTTCGCGAGGGTAGTCTCGCGTTCACGATGAAGGATTGGAGTTGGGGAGGATTTGTTCTTCGCATTTGCAATGTGTAAGTCACGTTCGCAAAGGGGAGTTGGGAGCTGGAGCTTTAGCCTTCGCGTTCGCGAAGGCAAGGTCGCATTCATGCGGAGGCTGGGCTAAGATGCATCGCATTCACAGAGGGTTAGTTGTGTTCGCGAAGGAGGAAATTTGCCATTTCTCAAACGAGAAGCTTGGACCGCGTTCGTGAAGGGTACCCCATAATAGAATATTTAAGTGTTGTATTTCATAATTTTTGCCATTCTCTCCTATTTTGAACCCTAGACTTGGATATGGGCAATTTTGCTCGGAGATTTTCATTTAAGACTAAGGGGTAAGTGATTTCTACTCAATTTTGACATTATTTCAAGAATCTACATGGATTATTAACACCTACAACATAAAATTTTGAGGTAAATTTGGAGGGTTCTTCCTACAACTTAAGAGAGTGAAAATTTAGAATTTTGAGCTATGATTTGAAAATCAAACACATATATAGACTCGTGGGATTATGGGTAGTCGGGATATACCCCTTGACTTGGGTTTTGACCATGCGGGCTCTAATTAACTTTTGTTGACTTTTTTAAATTGAATAAAAATTAAAGCTTTATTGTTTGGAATTGATTACTATGACTTTGTTCAACGTTATTGAGATATTTTTTGCTAGATTCAAGCGAGTTGGAGGTGATTTCTAAGGGAAAGACATTCTTGGAGTATTGATTTTACTCCTTTGAGGTAAGTATCTTGCCAAATCTTATTTTAAGAGAATACTCCTTAGGATGTGACCTTATTTGGCTAATTTAAATGTGTGAAAAGTGACGTATATGCAAGGTAATGAGCGTCTATGCGGATGCTATGTATGATTTTGACAGAAGTGGACTTTAGGCTTCTAGTATGCCTTGTTTGGACTGTGTACTTCCTATGATACCTATTTTGATCATTTGTATAGTTATGTGAACTCCTTGAACCATGTTAGAGACCATGTATAGGTTTCATATTGACGAGCACAAAACACAACACAAAATTGATGCTCGCTAGCCAAAGATAGTATAGTAAAATAATCGTCTCCACAGAGATTGAATTTGAATAATGCTCTAGTAATTTCTAGTTAACTACTATCCAGGATGATCAACACTTTGATTGAAATGTTATCAACTATAATTAACTACTAATTAAGATTACGAATAATTATACTTGATCATAGAGAATAAGAGTTGAACTAAAATGGTTTGTAAACTATATGAGAAATAAGAGTTGTGACATGATAGGTGTATGATAGCTATTCGAGATCTAACTCTGGTTGAGTTCACTTCTAAGGCTCTAATGATTCTCACTAATTCACTCAATAATTAGCTTAGAATAAGGTCAAAATTCCTCTTTCGATTTAATCTGAACTCTACAGAATAAACCAATATAAAGCACTGTGAATATATGCAAGAACACGTTAATGACATAGTCTTAAGAAAGTGTCTCTCGAATATTCTTCTAAATTTGTTTAATCAACAATTCAGAAAGCTCTCTCGATTACTAAGACGAATCACCAAATTAAACAAACCCAAATAATGCAATGATAACCACCAAAATATTTATCTTTCGATTAAATAAACAGGTGACTAAAGTTGCAATAATTCAAAGCTCCATCAACGTATTTATACAATTGAATCAGAGTTAAAATCACAAATTTCAATCAAACACCATATCCGTTAAACCCTATGGTAAACTACTATATAACGATGGAAAATTAATCTAAAAAGGTTTAAAGTCATAGGCAACATCGACGTTAATGATTCGATACAAACTCTCGTATTACACTGATTGTTGGTTGAAATCTTGTGTCTTCTTGCCTTAGTTGCTCCTCAAATCCTTCATAGGCCGAAACTCTCCTCAAAATTATATTTTTGGTGTATTTATACTATGTCAAAGTGGGTCCAGAGGGAACTAACCTTTCTAAGTCGAAGTGAGAAAATACTCTTGCGAAATTGCACAGGCGCGCCGCGCCGCGCTAATGGAGAAGTTCAAAGAGATGAATTATTTTGAGGCACGCCCCATTGCACTGACACGCCGCGCCTCATGACACTCCATGCGGCGCGGTAGTGCAAAAATATCAAAGTAATATGTTTTCCACTTTTTGATATTCAGAAGTGGTCCTTGACTCCTAAACGTGATCTCAGTTTAATTTCTTGGGCTTTTACTCAGATTTCAAAACTCCAATTTAAACAATTTAGCTCCACATTATCGTCTTAACTCGGAATTATTTTCTACAAGGCCTAAAACGCGTAATAAGTGCAAATCATCATCATTTAAGCTTAAGCACTCTCAAAGTGCAGTAATTAGAGTGTAAAATGCGGCTAAAACATGGAATCCTAGCCTACCATCGATACCCCACACTTAAACCATTTCTCTTCCTCAAACAATCAAACTACACTTCACATAGAGACAAAATTTTCATTAAAGACCCTTCTTAACTCACCATGCCAAGAATAAAATTAAGCACCATACCGTAACCACTCAGCCTCAAGACTCGACTCGAAGTACCACGTATTATTTAAAACATGCTCGCTTACTCTAAGATAAAGGACAAAGGTATTCTCTCTCCTTCGCAATCATGTTCCCTCATACCAAAGATAGAGATTACTTCCACACACAATAAAATTCATGAACAAATAGGAGCTCAAGATAGAAAGAACTCACTCACTCTCAGAAATAAAATTTATGTGCTGTAGAAGGCACACCATAGGCTTGCCTGTCATGTAATACTCTACTAATTTGAGGTAATTCAATCAAGGATCAAGTAGGACTTTATTTGTTGTAATGTCAGCTGCGGGACGGGTATAATACATATAGATCATAGTGACTACACTTCCCTAAACACTTTAATACATACAACTTCACCAATTCAAACCCACACTTATGTTGAATCGCACCCCAACGATCACAAAAATAATAGCTCTAAGCTCCCATTTTTTTTAAGCACAAACAAAGCAAGATTTACCACTTAGCAAGGAATAATTTTCTATTTACAAACACCAATATTTTTTTTCTTCTTCAGGCTTTTTTCTTCTGTTTTTTTTCCTCTTTCGATTCCCTACAAGTGACTCTCACTTTTTTTTCCCTTCAAAATACTGAACCTTTCTCATTTTTCTATAGTTCCACTCAAAAACTCAATCATATCTCCACTTAGATTTTGACAAGGTAACAACAATTATAAGTGCTCAGGAGAGGTAAACAGTTCGAATAGATGGTCAATTTAACAAACGGGTCAGGCTTGTAATGTGGTTACTAAAGAAAATAGGATTACAGGCTCAAAGGGGATAACTAGGATACATATAATTTAGTGGGTAATGAGCATATATATTGCTAAGAAAATGTCTCTATCACTTCCTAGACTGATTAAGACTACTAATTCGCTTTTCAAATACACGGGGCTGTTCTAGACATCAACTGACATGCACAGAATATCAATAAACCTTACTAATACCATGTCACATAATTCACTTAGGACTAGATCTATCCCGACTCTCTAGTCAAAGCAGTTAAGCAAGGTCGAAATCCAACAATTTAAGGCATTTATACATGAGTCAAGAAATTAGCCTAAGTGTCATACTAAGGCACTCACCACTCTCAAAGCACATCAAAGTTAAGACAAGCAATCTTCATTTAGCACTATTACACAATACTTCTTTATTCCTATTAATAGAAAAACTAACTACACCCGGTTCAAATAAAATCCTTAGAAAAGACCGTGGCACAAAGAAAATTCAAAAGAAAAATATTACACTATCTAAGAAAATTAATAAAAAAAGATATATTTTTGGATTTTCAAAAGTTTTTGATTTTTTTGTATTTTTTTCATTCGACTTCAAATCCCTCGAGAAGACAGTCGAGGAAATCCATCATCGCAAAAAGTCAAAACTAAACAATTACAATTACTAACTATTACATGCCAATTAGAACTGGAGTTAAATTATTACTGGCCAACTATTGTCTAATGAAAGCAAAAAATATATCAAAACAAAACCAAGTGGCAAAATCAAAAAAACAAGTACACACAAATAAGAATACCATATCCCATATTTAAGAAATTGCATTGTCCTCAATGCACAATAATAGAAACAAGGGTGAAATAGGTGACTCCCTGAGGCCCTCGGCGTAATTATCAGCATCCTTGAAAGTGCACAAATACCCCTCATTGTAAGATGGCATAGAGTTCACATAAGGGATGAAATTTTCTTTTAATTAAAATAATAATTAAATTTAGTTAACGGACAAAGTTAGCAAGGGGGAGCTTGAATTTGACCAAGTCGAAGCGAGCCGAACTAAAACACAAGCGAGCTGACTAAGCCTCAAGCCAGCTGAGCTTTGCATCCATGACTATAGCCTGTTTGGCCAAGCTTTTCTTGAGACAAAAACACTTCTTTTTTTGTCAAAAGTGTTTTTTTTTCTAAAATTAAGGTGTTTGGCCAAGCTTTTGAAAGGGAAAAAAGTGTTTTTGGGGAGAAGCAGAAGCAGTCTTGGAGAAGCAGAAAAAAGTAGTTTATCTCCAAAAGCACTTTTTTGAAAAGCACTTTTGAGAAAAATACACTTAGAAGCAGTTTTTTAAAGCTTGACCAAACACTAATTGCTACTCAGAAGTGCTTTTCAAATTAATTAGCCAAACACAAACTGCTTCTCACCAAAAGTACTTTTGAGAAAAACACTTTTGAAAAAAAAAAAACACTTCTCAAAATAAGCTGATTTTTGCAGCTTGGCCAAACGGGCTATAAGAGCTCACTTGGCCATGAATTTTTATTTTATTTTTTTTCGAATTTTTTTTACCTTTTTTTCAAAATCTGTGTTTGGACATAAAATTTCAATTTTCACTTGAAGATCAATTTTGGAATTTTTCGAAAATTTGAAAAAACTCCAAAAAACTGTTTTTCAAAATTTTCACTCAGATCCCTCACAAAAATTCAATAACAACCCAAAATTATATTCATGTCCAAACACAACTCTAATTTTCAAATACGATTTTCACTTGATTTTTTTTTTTTTTTACCTTTTTTCGAAATTTTAGAATTCTTATATCCAAACGCCCACAAAGAGAATAGAAAAGAAATGAAAAAAAAAAAAAAGGAAGAATCGATTTTCGCCGGGACCATGGTGATGTATTGAGGACAAATAAATGAATAAGGAAGGTGATGAGAATTACACCCGGACACAAAGATTGTCATCCTCTAGCCTATCTCCTATAAACCTATAAGGTGATACAAATACAAAATGTATTCTACGTACACTTGTTAACTTTACATTAATGTTTGGGGTTATGATTTAATATCTACAATATTTAATCTTTCTTACCAAGCTTATGAGATTTGATTTGCTTAATTAATTACTAGTGGATTCGGAGTTAGGCTAAAAGTCGCACTTCCAAATTTCGGATTTACCTCATATATATATATATCTTCCTTTCTTTTTACAATTTGAAAAATGTCTATTTTTTCTATTGAACCGGATAAGGATTGAGGAGATGGAACTTTAGGAGACAGAACAAAATCCTTGAGATATCTCTAAAGTTAAATTAAATAATTTTTGAGTTTTTAATCTTTTTCAAGTGAGTTTAAGTTATATGTTTTGACAATGTACAATTTATATATTATTTGATTAAACTGGCCTACAACAAATACTAATTATTTATAACAATCAAATCTGCTAACTTTAAAAAAATTAGACCAGGTTGATAGTGTAAGCAAGCTTTTAAAGTTAATGCATATACGTTGAATTAGGTCCGTAAGCACATATTAAAGCGCCACGTTGAGTATAAGTAAGTGAAAAAGTGCACTACTTATCTCTTTCTGCCGCAATTATAATTAACTAAACATACTTAATGATACTGCTAATCTAGAAAACATATATTTATTTTTTCGTGGAGCAGAATTACATCATTTAACTTTGACTTAAGGTGGTATGTATATTACATATATTGCAGAAATTGTGTGTCTGTGAAGCAGCGACATGTCCAAATACAGATGGAGCTGAAATCCAAGATGATCTTCAGTATAAAACTAGGGAAAAGTTTATTTAGACTTGGTTAAAAAAATTATTTTCGTCGGACAGCTGCCAGTAAAACAGATGAGTAGATTAATAATTGATATGAAAGAATATAATACCGAATGAATGTGTCAAGGAGTTGATCTGTTTATAGCTGATCACCAGATACTTTTCAGACTTGGCACACTCCTAGCCCCCAGGTATATATGTGTTTACCCTTAAAAATGATAACAATTGAATTTATACGTGGTTAAAAGGATATATGGATTAATCCAATACAAAATGATCAATAACATTAGACAAAGGAATTAAAGGTAAAACAAATAATCAAACCAGTAGTAATGTTAAGTCCGAGCTCGGGTATGAACTTAGTGATTGTTCTGCCCTCGGTTCGGAGCCATATATCTGTGAAGAACTATGAACAAGAACAAGAACTTTGAACAACTTAGAAGCAGAAAAAACAAGTGTATATTGCATTGGAATGCATGTTACAGTCTCCCTAAACTTTCCCTTTATATAGTAGGGGAATTTTACCTCAAGTACAACTCTAAGAAAGGTAAAAGTCTTCGTTTTCGTTAATCACAAATCCGCTGTTGATACAGGCCGAGATCCACGGCGTTATATCCGGTTGGGCGCGGATATCACGGCCCTTCGTTAGTCGTGTGCAACCGTTTGGTTATACCTTCCGAGGTCTTGGAGCCCGAACTGGATTCGGGGGCTGTTGCCTCGATGGCCTCGGTGGTAAGTGCTTCGTTCAGGACTCAGTGCGAGAGGATCTTGGCTTCGATCCCGATTCCGGGTAGTTATGTCATTGCTTCGTTTGCCCTACCGAAAAATCAAAGTGGCTCGCTTACCCTGATTTTGCCCGTATACAATATGTCAATTAGATTGTTTCACGAATTATTTAAATATGCCTATACTCCACGTTTGTCACCAATGCTTCGCTTTCTAAAATGTTAAAAAAATAATACAATAGCTCAACTTCATGACTGAGCATGGTGTACAGGTTAACTACTTCTATATGATCGGGGTGTGAAACAAACATGTTGGGTCAAAATACATACGACGGCTCAAAGTGACAAGATAAATAAGACGTGCTTTAATTTAATTAGTGTTGGAGAATTAGTGGGTATCTCGAAGGGACTGTTGTTCACTAATAAGATTTTTTTTTCTTTTTTGACTCTACTACTTTTTCGTATATATACAAAACTAGGTAAATTGCCCGCGCTTCGCGCGTTCATGGCGTAATTCAATCGCACTCCTTTTATTATATTGTCGTACAATGTCTCCTGGCAGGCAATGGACATTTACAAAATAATTTCAAAAAGAATACTTTAGAAGCATGATCGCACATGAGAAACAAAATAATAAATTTGAATGAGAAACAAAATAATAAATTTGAATCGTGTTACATAGTGAACATATTAGATAATTATTCACCAATAGTATAACTAATTTCTTTTGTAGTTGAAAGTTTGCTAAATAAAACAGTAAAGAAATTTACCTTTCCTTCAACAAAGCGTTTTGTTTCAATGTTATCCTCAACCTTCTTTTCCCTGCATAACCAACGAAAATAAATCATATTTTCAGTGTACATATACATCTGGATTGCCATTTAAAACAATCTATATCACAATACCTTTTGTTCTTTCCTTGTTGTGTATTGCAATTCCAGATTCTCATCTGGAATGAACAACTTAGATACGGTATAATTTTCAAGCCCCTCTTTAATATTGTAATTGTTAAATCGTAGCTTGAAAATAAATTCCTTGCCGCAAAGGCATTGGATTTGTGGAGGTACATTATCCTAGCATATAAAAAAAATCTAATTAGTAGAAGCATCTCGAAGAACTGTAATTTTAATTACAAAGAAGTAGAAATAGGGAAATAACATATATTTCGGCACTGCAATCGGACTCCAACAACTCGTTAATGTTCATCCTGTTCATAAACATCTCTTCCTGTATGGGAATGTTATTGACATGAGAGCTTTCGATAGTTTGTACACCAAGAAATGTGGGACCAAACTTTTGAATCAAAGTTGTTATGTAATCTATTTCTAGATTTACATATATTTTGCTTGCGTATGTGGCAAAAGTAACCTCACCTGTAAATGGTGAATGCAGTTTTAAAACAAACTTTAATGTATATTCAGAATATCAGTAATAAATTACATAGGAATGATTGGTTAACATTAAAAATTACCATGGAATTATTTAACTGTTGTAGGAGTAACTATGACAACATACGGGCCAAAGTCGTTGTATAGAAATGGTTCGAACTTCTCTCCAAATTCTTCCCACAAAGTTATTTTTGATTTTGCAAAAATTTAATTGAGTAACAATTCATATGATTCATCTAATATGTAATCTAAAGATATATGCATAAACAACTTGGATGACAAAATAAAAGTACACACAATAAATCTGGTTTTACGAAGTTAACAAAGTAACAAAATGTAATAAGAGATGAAGAAATGACTGGCTGCTTAACAAAAGAAAGGAAGAAACACCTAAATGTATTTAAAAAAATCTAAGAAGAGATGAAGAAATGACTGGCTTCTTAACAAAAGAAAGTGAAAAATACCTAAATGTATTTCAAATAGAACAAAAATGTATACTAACATCAGTTATACACCAATAGTATCTTTTGTAAAATCTTCCTATTCATTACAGTAAATACAAAATATATGAATACTAACATCAGTTATGTATTAATTATTGCATAGCCTTCTCGGAAAAGTAATAATCTGCATTTTTGGATGGCTTAAGCACAACTGAAGCAGGACGTTTAATATCGTCATCGATATTGAGTGCTTATTCCAGCATGAATTATCAATGGTATAGTTAGTTATCCTGAAGCACAAACATTTTGAAATAATTGTAATGAAGTAACTATTTGTAAGATTGTATAAAGGTCATGTCACAATTTGGAAAAGACTAAGAAATACCTCGCGTGTCTCAGCAACCATAGGGCGTATATTTTGGAATACCTCTTTGTAAACAATATTTTTAATGAATGTAGGATCTTCTGCGTCGTCGTCAACATTTAGTATGGTTAATCCCTCTCTTGTTGTTACTCGGGAGACAACCACATATAATTGACCATGGGTGAATACTTGCTTCGGAAGATACAAGCCGACATGGTTAAGAGACTGTCCTTGACTTTTATTGATTGTCATGGCAAAACATGGCGCCAAAGGAGCTGCCTTCTGTTAAGCTTGAATGGCCACTTTGAATCGTTGGGAGACATTATGATTCTTGGAATTGTGACGCTCGAACCAATGTTCTTTCCGGACATGATGTTTGCGCTGACAGACCAATTTCCAAGATGCCTGACAATTAATCTTGTTCCGTTGCATAGGCCTTCTGTTTGGTTTAGATTTCTGAGAAGCATAACTGGTGTACCTACTTTTAAGTGTATGTCATGATTAGGGATGCCAGGGAATGTTAAGCTATTTAGAAATTCGGTTGGGTACAACAGTTCTTCATCGTTAGTGTTCATGCTCGCTTTGCATACATTGTCAGAGCTGAAATATGTTCTTCCTTCACCTGGTATCATTTTCAGAATTCTATCGTTCAACTCATGTACCATATCATTTTTTGGCGTTAGTATTGCTCTTTCTTTCGGATATGTTGGGTCACTGTAATTTTGTAGGAGACATGGATAAACTGCCTCAACAATCGATCCGATTGGGTCGTTAGATGATTTCATGCATACATCAGGAGGCAATTTGATTAGCTCCTTGTTAATGTCATCGTAAAATGATCCATTTCCAACCTGTAGCAACCATTTGTCAAAAGTAGCAATTTGGTCAGCCTCGCAATCACTTACTTTTCCATTGCATAGTCTCATATTTTGCTTCAGTTCATATATTGTGAAAAATGGCCACAAATAAGAGGAGTTTAGTGATGCATCAACAATATCAGCTCGGGTACCCTTTGGAATAACATGTAATATTTGGCGAAAATCGCCACCACATACAACTGTAAGGCCTCCAAAAGGTTTGTCAGAGCTATTTTCATACCTCATTCGCAGGATATCTCTCAACGTCTTATCTAATGCTTCAAAACATAACTTATTTGCCATGGGGGCTTCATCCCAAATAATTAAAGAAGTTCTATTGAGAAGTTCAGCTAAGTGGGTGGCTTGTTTTATTTTACAAGTGGATTCTACAGTAACATCCAAAGCAATATGGAAGCACGAATGAGCGGTCCTACCATTTGGCATAACAAAGCTGCAATTCCAGAAGTAGCAACGGGAAGAACTATTTTTGATTGTGATCTGAGGTTGGAAATTATTGTATTCCATAGAAATGTCTTGCCAGTACCACCATGTCCATTTATAAAAAATAATCGTCCTTGTTCATTCTCAACTGATGTTATTATTGCATCATAAGCTAACTTTTGGCAATCATTTAAGAGAGCGAATGATTTGTCGTGCAGTATTTTTAGCTCCTCTTTGTCATAGTCTAGCTCCTCATTGAGCAGACGGTTTTCCACATTTCGCAGTAACGCAGAATCTGGTAGCGGCATTCCATCTATGTCTTTCAAACTTTTTCCCATCTTTAATATGATGGTTTCAATCTCAAATAATGTATATGCTTCTACTTGTTTTTCAGTTAACTGTAAATTTTTCAATTGAAATCTCTTTCTCTGTAATGATGTTATATCTTCTGATAAAATTCCACGGTTGTTCTTCCAAAATTTGCTTGAATCAGATACCTGACAGTGAATAAGTATCGTTACAAATAGATGTCTCAACTCATTTCCTGTCGCCCAAAGTGCAGCCTCGGCTAAGCAGTCATTCCACTCTTTATCATCATCTAATAATCCTAACGCATAGCATGCATCTCTATAATTTTTATACTCCACTCCGTTCATAGGAAGTGCTTCCTTTCACAAAGTTAAGCAGCATTCCCATATAAAAACGTTCTCCACTTGCAGCATGTGCGAAGTAAATTCTACCAACTGCCTTCCCACTTTGCCTTCTATTCCAAGTTTTGTCCTTTGCATTCCAGACCCAATGCGTAGGAAAGTCCGAATATGTTAGCTCTCGTGCATCATCATATCTTTTGTTCGCCTCAAACCATTCTGTGAATTTTGTCTTTTCTATGTCCGGTCTGCTAATCATGCTTTCTGCTCGCTTTCCTTCTTCGAATATTATTGTATTTTGTCCCTCTAAATGAAAAGGCAGACGCTCAACTGCCGGCTTTCTATAATGTATATCAAATTTAAAAATCCTCCAGCAAGCTTCTATAGCTGATATGTATCTGCAGTCTAGATATTTATTTATCTCATCATTTTCTGCAGTTGTATTGGTAGATTCTATAGTTGCAGTTGCTCTATCAGACCCTTTATGGACATACTTGAACAGGTACTTCACAGACCTTGAGTAATTGCATAATTCGACATTTATATGTGCATCATATTTGACAAGCAAATCCCTATTGTAAGGGACAACATATCTATTGTCTAAGTTGGCGCCATTTTTCTTGAGTTGAGTACCTGTGTTCCTTCTCCTATAAATAGGAAATCTATCTGAATCAAAAGTTGTTCGATCATTGACTTTCTTCAGAAAATGCTTCGTGCACTTTCCTTGCTTCATACATGGGCAATGTGGATTTAATTCTCCGCAAGGTCCATGCATCATAAAGTTCTTAACAGCATTATAACCGTCAGGATCAACTTCCAAATCAGGTATTTCTGCTGCTATTATTCTGTCAATATGATCCGTGGAGAGGCTTTTTAATGTGGGATGCAGGAAGAGCAATATATGCGCATGAGGTAAACCTCTTTTCTGAAACTCAATTGTATATAAACCTGTAAATGAATAGTATAAGGTTATGGTTAGGATGCAGGCACAAAAGACATGCAGTACACATTCTTTTACCAGCATATGCAGAAGCTATACTATGTAATTATTCTTTGTTTTCCGGCGGTAAAAATTCTCGTGGATTAAGATTGAGATTTAATCTGACATGACAAAAAGGATTTGGTGATATCAATAACAACTGTTGTCTATGTGCATTTGTGCTAAAAAAAGTTATCTATACAAACGTATGATATGTCAATGATTCTTATATGGACATTGGCAGGACTTTTAGAGGCTCATGACCTATGTTGCACGGACTCTCCAAAATACTGCCGCACCCGTGTCGGATTCTCCAAAAATACATTACTTTTGGAGAATCCGACTCTTACCCGGCAATATTTTCGGAGAGTCCGAGCAACATTGCTCATGACAATTACTCCATTGCCAATCCTGGTGAATGGGGTGCTTATGGGTAAAGATTGTATACGAACGTACAATTTAATATCTACTCTGTTTTGGTATTAAGTCCTATAGTTATGTATTATGGGCGTAATTATTTTTGAAGCTTGGATCTGTAGCTAGGGTTGCTATCAGACTGGGATAGTTGGTATAGTTGTGTGCTCTCCAACTCCTTAAGAGCTATGTAACTTCCTTCTAACTTAGTAGTTATTCTTTTGTTTTTTTTGCTTGGACTTGCCATCTATGTCTTTCTTTTGAAGTTATCAAATATAAGTCTAATAGAACTTGTATATATGCATATAAATACATTTCATAATAGAATTATGTAAGATCGTCTAATTCAATTTAGTTAAAATAGCATCAATTAGCATCGTTAACAGTTCAAAATATTTTTGTTACTTATTTTTTCAAGATCCTTTACTATTCCACACATATGTATGATGCATTATATTGTTACCAAAAGTCAGATAACCACATGCGCAACTAAGTTGTTGGATTATGACGAACTTCTTAAAACATAAAGCCTTAAGGATAAACTAAGAAATTATAGTTTTCATACCAATGAGAATTGCTAACATTCAAAAGACCTGTTACTAACACTTGTTTCATGCATATTTATGTTATTAGTAATGTGTGCATTATGTAGTGAATGAGTTAACTTACATGCAATTATTTTTCCAAAAGGCTGCTTTTTTTTTAGATCTTGCATTAGCTGGAACAATTTTATGTGGAAAACTCTGCATATGATATCAACCCGGTTGTCATCGCTCTCTTGTCCAATTAAACGGAGCATTTCATTTATTTCTGGCCACTTTGGGTTGCAAGTGAAAGTAATGAACAAATCTGGATATCCCGCCCACCTACAAATTGCCATTGCATCTTGATAATTTTGTACCCTATATCGAGGTCCCCCAGTGTGTGAAGAAGGCAAGATAATGATTTTCCCTATCATTGAACAATCAGAATCACCTCGGACAATAGCATCCATCAATCCAGAAAATAGATCAGCCCTGAGTTTTTTTTTATTGTTCCGGATATAACGAAATCTTTCTTCTTCAATTGCCATGTAACCATCCACGGCGTATTGCTGCAATAGTCTACCAGCTTGTAGAAGAGTGTGCGCTTCGTTAAGTCTTTGTTGTATCCTGAAGCAGTAGAACTGTCTCATTGTCAATTGTTCTCTCGCGAAAGTTTTGTTGATTACATCTGTCAAAAGAATTCCAAGCCTATATCCATCTTCACCATATGGGTGTATTAATGGGTAAGTCATAGACATGAAACTTGGGTGTAAATCTGTGATTCTTTGATGTCTGTTTTTCCGATGTTCTACTATAACATCTCGCTGGAAATTTTCATCAGTAAGATCACCAATTATTAGTCCTGCAACTTCAGAAGCTGTGGGTATATTGTATTGTCGGCCATCTCTTGTCCTATCGGATAGTAGTCGTAGACGGAAAACAGATTCAGGATGTTGTTTATATCTATCCCTTGCCATTCGAAATATTTTTGCCAAAATATTATGCTCGTCCAGCATTTCAGATAAGCCCTGAACAATTTTAGGATCAACTTCTTCATGGAGCAGACTATTCATTCTGTTATGTATCTCATTTTCAGTATCATATATATAGTGCTGGGCAAACTGTGGTTTTTTCCCAGTTTTCGGCAACAGAGAGCCAATGTGATGATAATTTTGACCACTCATCCTGAAAACATATGGGCCCTTTGAACGATTGATGCTTCTGTCAACTCGGCCTCCCATAGATGTAAATGCGAACATAGAGTTATAAACTATGATATTTTTTCGAAAACTGATACCAAGTTGTCCAGAATCTGTGCTCAAAAGATATTTGAGATAGGGCGGGGGTTGGCTCATTAACGGTAGTCTTACACGGCCTTCCATACAACAAAATGAGAATTTTGGCCGTGTTGTCTGTTTAGTTTTTTTTGTTCGTTCTTCATACCATAAAATGGCCCCACAATATTGGCAAGTGTGTGTTGGAGGGCCAAAATTCCAAGTTGTTGTATTATGACCTGCCAAATAGAAATTTCAACATCAATATGAAGTGGCTTTCAAGTCTAATGTTATTGACATGAGTTGCAGATATATTAGGAGTTTGCGAGCTGTCTTTAAAGTCATTTAAGATTTGTATATCAGTAGAAAGTGCAGAGAACCTCTAATGTTAAAGACCTTCACGGTGTTGAGTATTGGATTGAAACAGGTCCGAAATGAGTGAAATGGATAATGAGGATTTATATAGCCACACCAGCAAGTGTTTTCATGTTCCAAGGACAATTTTTTAAATTGCGAAGAACACTGGACATTCAAAGTGAAGTCCGTTGTTTGCATTTTCTGCTAAGTTGAGCAACATGCTACATTTGTTCCAATTTGGTCCTTTTGAAGTAGGATTTGGTTTATTCAAGCAGAAATTCTATAGAATTGTTTTCCCCTTTGTGTTTCCATATCAGGAGACTTGGTGTTTTCTATAGTATTTTAGTATGCTATCTTTGAACTGTTGAAGTTTGGCAAAATGCCAAAGTCCCACATTGGTTGGGAGTTAAGTTTGGAGGGGATTTTTCCCCTATAAAAGAAGGCCTAATGTTTAGGATTGAGACACACCTCTCATTTGCCTTCTCATCTGTTTAAGGCATTTGTATCTTCTCTCTTTAGTATTATTTCACTTGTATTTTTGGAGTGGAATAAAATATTTGGTTGTGTCCGAGGAGTAGGCAAAATTAGCCGAACCTCGTAAATTCTGGTGTTCCCTTTATTATTGCTTTATTGTCTTATTTATTATTTGGTGGTTGTCATAATTTTTGGTATAGTAGTTGTGACTTATTCACACTCTATACATTTGGCTTCCGCAACAATTGGTATCAGAGCCAAGGTACTGTCTAAGTATGCTCTGTGGTTGCAGCATAGTCTGATCTTCCACATCAGAAAAGATTTATCTTGGTAACTGAGTCAAGGTTCTGTCTGAGTATGCTCTGTAGTTGCAGCTTAGTCTGATCTTCTACATCAGAAAGGAAATAATCTTGATTTGTGTCGTCAGCTATTAAATAATATTTGTGTCAAATATGGGGGACAATAAACAAGAAGAATCTACATCAAGTGTCAACAATACGTCATCATTGGCATCTTCGCTTATGACAAGAATTGTGTCAAATGCGAAATTTGCGGTAGAAATTTTTGACGGGTCCGGACATTTTGGGATGTGGCAAGGCGAGGTTCTAGATGTCCTTTTTCAACAAGGGCTAGATCTGGCCATTGAAGAAAAGAAACCAGATGTTATTGGAGAAGAAGATTGGAGAATTATCAACCGTGTTGCTTGCGGTACCATTCGATCCTACCTTGCTAGAGAGCAGAAATATCCATACACAAAGGAAACTTCTGCAAGTAAATTATGGAAAGCACTGGAGGATAAATTTTTGAAGAAAAACAGTCAAAATAAATTGTACATGAAGAAGAGACTGTTTCACTTCACCTATGTTCCTGGTACCACGATGAATGAACATATCACCAGTTTCAATAAGTTGGTCACAGATTTGCAAAATATGGATACAACTTATGATGATGGTGACTTGGCCTTAATGTTGTTGGCGTCACTTCCTGATGAGTACGAGCACCTTGAAACTACTCTACTCCATGGAAATGACGAAATTTCTCTCAGAGAAGTTTGTTCAGCTTTGTACAGCTATGAACAAAGAAAGCGAGAAAAACAGAAGGGCGGAGAAGGAGAAGCACTATTTGTGAGGGGTCGTCCTCAAAATCAAACGAGGACAAAGAAGGGAAGATCCAAGTCAAGATCCAGACCCAGCAAAGATGAATGTGCCTTTTGTCGAGAAAAAGGGCACTGGAAGAAAGACTGTCCGAAGTTGAAGAATAAGGCCAAACATAACAATGGAAAGGCCATTATGGATTCAAATGTAGCTGATTGTGATGATTCAGACTTCTCATTAGTTACAACAGAGTCATCAACATCATCAGACATATGGTTGATGGACTCGGCTTGTAGCTATCATATGTGTCCCAACAGGGACTGGTTCATGGAATTTCAAGAAGGAGAATATGGAGTCATCCACACAGCGGATAACAGCCCTCTTACCTCATATGGCATTGGTTCAATACGATTAAGGAACCATGATGGAATGATCAGAACATTGATAGATGTTCGATATGTACCGGATTTGAAGAAGAATCTCATCTCTGTGGGAGCCCTAGAATCAAAAGGGTTCAAAATCATTGCAGAAAATGGAGTGATGAGAGTATGCTCCGGTGCACTAGTGGTAATGAAGGCTAATCGGAAGAATAATAATATGTACCGCTATCGTGGCAGTACAGTTATTGGGACAGCGACAGTAACATCCAGTGACGACAAAGAGGCAGAAGCAACCAAGCTATGGCACATGCGCTTGGGACATGCTGGAGGAAAATCCTTGAAAACTCTATCAGATCAAGGATTGTTAAAAGGAGTAAAGGCTTGCAACTTGGAGTTTTGTGAGCATTGTGTCAAAGGGAAACAGACAAGGGTTAAATTTGGTACAGCGATCCATAATACTAAAGGCATTTTGGATTATGTACACTCTGATGTTTGGGGTCCTTCCAAAACACCTTCATTGGGTGGGAAGCACTATTTTGTAACCTTTGTTGATGATTTTTCTCGAAGAGTGTGGGTGTATACAATGAAAAACAAAGATGAAGTGCTGGGAATTTTTCTCAAATGGAAGACGATGGTGGAGAATCAAACAGGCAGGAGGATCAAGTGTATTCGCACAGACAATGGAGGTGAATACAAAAATGATCATTTCAATAAGGTCTGTGAAAATGATGGCATCGTCCGACACTTCACTGTTAGACATACACCACAACAGAATGGAGTGGCAGAACGTATGAACCGGACCTTGCTGGAGAAGGTACGGTGTATGTTGTCCAATGCTGGCTTGGGCAAAGAATTTTGGGCTGAGGCAATTACATATGCATGTCACCTCATTAATCGTCTACCATCTGCTGCTATTGATGGCAAAACACCATTTGAAAAATGGTACGGAAAACCTGCTGTAGATTATAACTCTTTGCACGTGTTTGGCTCAACTGCATATTATCATGTGACGGAGTCAAAATTGGATCCAAGGGCAAAGAAGGCTATTTTTATGGGAATTACTTCTGGAGTCAAAGGATATCGCTTATGGTGCCCTATGACAAAGAAAGTAATATTCAGCAGAGATGTTACCTTTGATGAATTTGCTATGGTAAATAAGGTAACAGAAGATACCAAACAAAATGAAGGTGCTTCTAAGCAGGTGGAGTTTGAGGGAAAATTTATTTTTCCTACACAAGAAGCAGAGGAGGAAACAAATGAAGATTACCCTCTGGAAGGAGAGCCAGTAGAGGAGATTCCAACTCAGGAATCTCAACAACAACTTGAATCAATAGCAACCAGCAGGCCAAAAAGAACAATAACGAAACCTGTTCGTCTCATAGAGACGGTTGCTTGTGCAACCTCAATTGTAGCTGATGATGTTCCTACTACTTATAAAGACGCTGTCCAAAGTTCAGAAGAAGATAAGTGGAGGATTGCCATGAATGATGAAATACAGTCCCTTCATCAGAATCATACATGGAGATTGGCCAATCTCCCGAAGGGAAAGAAAGCAATTGGGTGCAAATGGGTATTTGCAAAGAAGGAAGGATTTCCTAACCAAGTAGATGTTCGCTACAAAGCAAGATTGGTGGCCAAAGGATATGCTCAAAAGGAGGGAATTGATTACAATGAAGTGTTTTCTCCAGTTGTAAAACATTCCTCCATTAGAATTATGTTGGCTTTGGTAGCACAATTGGATTTGGAACTAGTTCAGATGGATGTAAAAACTGCGTTTTTACATGGAAACTTGGAGGAGGAAATCTACATGACTCAGCCAGAAGGATTCAAAGTTGCTGGAAAAGAAAATATGGTGTGCAAACTTGAAAAATCGTTGTACGGATTGAAACAATCTTCTAGACAATGGTACAAGCGATTTGACGAGTTTATGTTGCGGCAAGGGTACAAGAGAAGCAAATACGATCATTGTGTGTATTTGCACAAGCTTAAAGATGGTTCCTTTGTATATCTTCTCCTATATGTTGATGATATGTTGATAGCTTCCAAGAATTTGGAAGAAATTGATAAGTTGAAGATTCAACTGAAGAAGGAGTTCGAGATGAAGGATTTGGGTGAGGCAAAGAAAATTCTTGGCATGGAGATAATTAGAGATAGACGTTCAAAGAAACTCTGTTTATCTCAAAAGGAATATTTGAAGAGAGTACTTCAACGTTTTGGCATAGATGACAAGACTAAGCCAGTTAGTACTCCACTTGCTTCCCATTTTAAGCTAAGTACTACTATGTCGCCAATGGATGAAGCTGAACGAGAGTATATGTCAAAGGTACCATACGCAAATGTTGTTGGTAGCTTGATGTATGCAATGGTTTGCACAAGGCCTGACATTTCACAAGCTGTTGGAGTTATTAGCAGATATATGCACAATCCAGGGAAGGAGCATTGGCAAGCTGTGAAGTGGATTCTACGGTATATTCATAATACTGTAGATGTCGGGTTAGTTTTTGAGCAGGAAGACAATCAGTCTGTAGTTGGATATTGTGACTCAGATTTTGCGGGTGATATGGACAAACGAAGATCAACTACTGGTTATGTGTTTACTTTTGCAAAGGCACCAGTTAGTTGGAAGTCTACTTTGCAGTCAACAGTTGCTTTGTCTACAACAGAGGCAGAGTACATGGCTATTACAGATGCTGTGAAAGAGGCAATTTGGCTTCAAGGATTGCTAAAGGAGCTTGGTGTTGAACAAAAAGGTATCACAATTTTTTGTGATAGTCAAAGTGCTATTCAATTAGCGAAGAACCAAGTTTATCATGCAAGGACGAAGCACATTGATGTTCGGTATCATTTCGTACGAGAAATCATAGAAGAAGGTGGAGTCACGGTGAAGAAAATTCATACTACAGAGAATCCTGCTGATATGCTGACAAAGGTGGTGACTGCGGTCAAGTTTCAACATTGTTTGGATTTGATCAACATTGTTGAACACTGAAGATTGAAGATGAAGACACAACCAAAATTTGTTATTGAGAGAGAATTGAAAATGTGGAATTTTGCCAAGGTGGAGATTTGTTGAAGTTTGGCAAAATGCCAAAGTCCCACATTGGTTGGGAGTTAAGTTTGGAGGGGATTTTTCCCCTATAAAAGAAGGCCTAATGTTTAGGATTGAGACACACCTCTCATTTGCCTTCTCATCTGTTTAAGGCATTTGTATCTTCTCTCTTTAGTATTATTTCACTTGTATTTTTGGAGTGGAATAAAATATTTGGTTGTGTCCGAGGAGTAGGCAAAATTAGCCGAACCTCGTAAATTCTGGTGTTCCCTTTATTGTTGTTTTATTGTCTTATTTATTATTTGGTGGCTGTCATAATTTTTGGTATAGTAGTTGTGACTTATTCACACTATATACATTTGGCTTCCGCAACAATTGGTATCAGAGCCAAGGTACTGTCTAAGTATGCTCTGTGGTTGCAGCATAGTCTGATCTTCCACATCAGAAAAGATTTATCTTGGTAACTGAGTCAAGGTTCTGTCTGAGTATGCTCTGTGGTTGCAGCTTAGTCTGATCTTCCACACCAGAAAGGAAATAATCTTGATTTGTGTCGTCAGCTATTAAATAATATTTGTGTCAAAGATGGGAGACAATAAACAAGAAGAATCTACATCAAGTGTCAACAATACGTCATCATTGGCATCTTCGCTTATGACAAGAATTGTGTCAAATGCGAAATTTGCGGTCGAAATATTTGACGGGTCCGGACATTTTGGGATGTGGCAAGGCGAGGTTCTAGATGTCCTTTTTCAACAAGGGCTAGATCTGGCCATTGAAGAAAAGAAACCAGATGTTATTGGAGAAGAAGATTGGAGAATTATCAACCGTGTTGCTTGCGGTACCATTCGATCCTACCTTGCTAGAGAGCAGAAATATCCATACACAAAGGAAACTTCTGCAAGTAAATTATGGAAAGCACTGGAGGATAAATTTTTGAAGAAAAACAGTCAAAATAAATTGTACATGAAGAAGAGACTGTTTCACTTCACCTATGTTCCTGGTACCACGATGAATGAACATATCACCAGTTTCAATAAGTTGGTCACAGATTTGCAAAATTGGTAGAAGCTGCAGCAGCAGTGTAATTTCCGGCTGAACATTCGTTGACACATTAAATTGTTTAACAATAGCAGATAGCAGTTCCATCAAACCTGTTATAAAGTATTGAAAAAATTGAATATATTAAAATTTGAAATGTTTGGTGAAGTCAGATATTAAAAACAAATAGGTTGCAAAGATGGTTATGTGAACTGCAAATCAAACTATCCATTGCAAAAAAACACAATGGAATATTGACAATACGGACTGTGTAGCATGTAATCTTGAACAATTTGTAACTGCTATTATTAACAGGTAAAATATGATATTTCCGGATGTGCGGCGTTGATATATTCAATGCAAACAGATTCTCAAGACTATGTCAAGGCAAAATGATAAGTAAGGATTATACCCAGTTTATACTTGAGCAAATCCAAGAAATTCTTTCTTAGTAAATAATCAAAGTAACAAAATGTAAGAAGATATGAAGAAATGCCTGCCTGCTTAACAATAGAAAGGAGGAACACCTAAATGTATTTCGAATAGAACAAAAATGAAAATTTCAGAAGCCAACGTAAAGTGAAACACACTAAGCGTATGATGTTAACAAAAGTGAAGTGTTAGTAATGCTGCGGTTTGATTCTTCTTTATGTTTTCTGAAATACTAATTCAACTTTTCCTTCTTTGCTGTGGTCCCTCTTCAATTTTTAGCAGGAAAAAATGAATATAATAGGTGGAAAGATAAAAGTAAGTCTGAAGTATATAAAATAGGATATAGCCGTTATTGATTTGGTGCAAGAAAGTAACTGCCAGGGAGAAGTTGTGTGATGTTTCTCTGAATCGCCATCTACTCTTGTATACAATATTTGGGTGCTTCATAAATATTCAATTAATATTAAATTTAATACTGTAATTAATTGGAACATAAAGGTCAAGTATTATGTTGTGAATACAAGTAAGAAACAACCTTCGTGGGTTAAAGAAAAGGAGATGCTGTTAAAACTTCTGTTTGATAAGAGTGTGTTAAAATTTATTCCATATGTGAATGAATGGCAGAGAACAATGGCAAATGGAAATGTAACTTAAGTTTCATATTGATCAAAAGATGTGTGCATCCTGCTAAAGAAAGAGATTTCAACGTGTGTTATTCTCTTATTTCCATTTCTTTCTCTTTTGTCCTTTCTCAATTGGTGAAACAATGGAACGGCGGTAATCATAGGAACGACAAAAGATATTTAGAAAATTTAAATCTTGAAAGTATGGATTGAATATAACAACAGAAACTTGCCTGAAAAGAAATACGCCCTTGTTTCTTATGTCACTATTTATCTTGCTGCAATTAATAAAACGCTAAAAAAATAAAATTTGCAATCAGTTGATTGTAAAAGTATGAAGTCGGCCTTTTGATAAACATTTCAATCAAATGAGCTAAAGTAATAAGAGTATACGGAAATGCTAGCATTGGTCAAATATGACTAAATTTATTCAGAAAGCAATTTGCGCTTGGAATACAAAAATTCATGGAAACATAAAATAACAGCAGAAGTAGTGACATGATAGATGCAGTAAAATAAATTAGTGGTGTTGATGAAACTGCTACCTATATGAGTAAATGAAACTCAAAATGTTTTGACGTTGTTTTGTATTTATGTAACTTTCACTTAAAATGTTCCAACCAAAGCGGGAACATTTTTCTTCAAAGTATGGCAAATTGTGATACTGTCTATTCTTATTTTAGTACGCTTTTTTTTTTTTGCTTTTTTATTGCAAGTATTTTTTTCTCAGTGGTTATTTCATGATAGTAACAATAGAGAAATTTCTACATCACTACAACTTTCTACTGCAGAGATCATCATGAAAAGCACAATAGGGAACAATAATTTAGCCTGCTCTTAAACAACTTTAAAAGTTCTAAAACCAACAAATAAACACTCTACTTCTTGCTTTTTTTGGTTGCTTGCTCGATAACTTCATCGTCATGTATGATTAGGTTTCTCTTTCTAATCTTTCTTGATGAGGTTCTTCTCCCCTTACAGTTAACATCGTCATTGACATGTGGATCTTCTGGAGAGTCTTCAAAGTCCTCCAAAGAGACAGCAGTAGATTCCTGAATAGTTTTCAGGAAAATTATAATTTACAGATCTATCAAATATGCTAATTTCTTTTGTAGCTGAAAATTTGCTTAATAAAACAGTAAAGAAATTTACCTTTGCTTCAACAAAACGTTTTGTTTCAATGTTATCCTCCACCTTCTTTTTTCCCTGCATAACCAACGAAAATAAAGCATATTTTCAGTGTACATATACATCTGGATTACCATTTAAAACAATCTATATCACAATACCTTTTGTTCTTTCCTTGTTGTGTATTGCAATTCAAGATTCTCATCTGGAATGAACAACTTGGATACAGTATAATTTTCAAGCCCCTCTTTAAGATTGTAATTGTTTAATCGTAGCTTGAAAATAAATTCCTTGCCGCAAAGGCTCTGGATTAGTGGAGGTACATTATTGCTTTCCAATGATAGCCTATTGAACAACTCGTGGGCAAATGTATCGAGGAGCTTCTCCACAACAGCATTAAATAATACCACAGTAGTATTTCCAGTTTTGTCTCTTACTTTGACATGTATTTTGTACCTATGATTATACAGTCAGTTTAAATGAACGACAATATAATCAAATTTACATTATTAGTCGCTTCCTTACTTCACCAAAGGAAACTTGCATTCTTTTGCGCAAAAGTGACATGTGTAGACACCATTTGAAGGTACAATCTTCTTTGAACACAAGTTGCATGAAATGTAGTACCAATCAAAATAATTATCTACTTCTGCAATGTTTCCCCTCACTGTAACAATGTATTCCTATCGTATAAAAAACTCTAATTAGTAGAAGCATCTTGAAGAATTGTACTTTTAATTACAAAGAAGTAGAAATAGGGAAATAACATGTATTTCCGCACTCCAGTCGGACTCCAACAACTCAGTAATGTTCATCCTGTTCATAAACATCTCTTCCTCAATGGGAATGTTATTGACATGAGAGCTTCCAATAGTTTGTACACCAAGAAATGTGGGGCCAAACTTTTGAATCAAAGTTGTTATGTAATCTATTTCTAGATTTACATATATTTTACTTGCATATGTCGTGGCGAAAGTAACCCCACCTGTAAATAGTGAATCCAGTTTTAAAACAAACATTAATGTATATTCAGAATATCAGTAATAAATTACATAGCAATGAACATTTAACATAAAAAATTACCACGGAATTGTTTAACTGTTGTAGAAGTAACTATGACAACGTACGGGCCAGAGTCGTTGTATAGAAATAGTTCGAACTTCTCTCCAAGTTCTTCCCACAAAGTTAATTTTGTTTTTGCAGAACTATAGGTAAAAAGATGAAACAAAATTTAATTGAGTAACAATCCATATGATTCATCTAATATGTAATTTAAAGATAAGTGGCTTACTAATCAGTTATAACTTGGATGGCCCTTTTTTTCTAATTGCTTCCAACACTCTCCATGTCACCGATGGCAGTTAAACAACCAACCACATCTACAATATCAAATTGAAAGAAGTAATCATTTCATAACTACATTGCTATTGCGATAAATATAGCAGGAAACATTGATCGTAATCAGTATACCTGATAGAACGGTGTTATTGTTCAGCCTTGAGTCGATCATGTCGGGTTTTATAAACTGGAATCCGTTTATTGGAATATTAACAATACCTTCTTGTAGTTCCTGGAGTGCAGTTGTCAGGAAGAAAGAAATTTTGAAATTACTTGTCACTGGTCTATATACACCAGAAGCCTCACTAACTTTGAAGTTCTTAATAAAATAGACTGATCCTTCACTGAGCAAATTCTTGTACTTATTTACTAAATTCTTGTTGATTGTAGCATGTATCAAAGTTTCCTGGTAGAAGAAAAACAGTTAGTGTTTTCAAAGTTAATAATTACAAATGCATAATAATTAAAAAAGGATAAGACACATGTATTACCTCTTCATCTATAAGGATCATGTCTGTACTCATTAGTTCTCTGTTTCTCTTGAAATTAATAGAGTCCCATTTCCGGCAAACTCTAACCCTCACGGTCCAATCATCCCTAGTACTATTCAAGTGTGTAAGAAGAGAATACGCCATATCGTATATAAGAGTTTTAGGAATAGGAAAATAGCGTATGAGATTAAGAAGGATAGCAGAAATTGTTTGTTTAAGAAGGATAGCAGAAGTTGTTTAAGGACAATGGTGTGCGTGGATTTTATATAAAGGATTCGGTTAAAAATTTTAAACGATGCCAACAGTTAATTGGAAAGTTACAACCCTTTAGAACAGCCACTATAACGGAGGGAGTTTTTGCACATGAGGATGAAGAGGGCGACGTTATGTCGTTTAACACTTCAACTTTCCGTATATGAATTTATATTGAATATATACATTATTTATTACACAATTATTTAGGACTTTTCAGAATAACCAATATTAGAAGGCATTCGTGAGATATGCCAAAGAAAGTTGCAATGAAAGCTAACCGATTTTACATACCATCAAAGAAGAGAAGAAGGCAACTTCTGAAATAGGTTGAAGCAAATCTTCTTTACAATTTGACTCTTCTATGGTAAAATCTTGTTAAATTGGCGGAGAGGGAAACAAATTTTTTGGCGGAAAGGGTAAATCATAGGTTTTTGAATGTCACTAATGAAGAGGCCGGAGGGTATTTGAATAGGGGAAAGGGAATTGTAAATGCAAAGAAGGTTGGGTAAATTGGAGCAGGTGCAATGCAATTGGGAATTTAAAGAAGCGGCGACTAAACAATATGTGAAGCATTTTTTTTTTTTTTTTGTAATGTAAGTGTGAAACTACCGCAAAAAACCTGGAGGCGAGAAAATTGGATTGCTGGTTATTGGGAGTGCCACCTCACCGGGGCTAGGGCCCTCTATTATATATATATATATATATAGTTTTTATACTTATTTACCCGATTTAGCCAATTTTTCCTATGTATAAAAAGTAACTAAAGTTTTTGATAAAATCTATACACATCCGGTCAAAATCTACAATTTATCTACATTTAAATACAATTTTTGGCATAGAAATTTGGTCAAATTAAAACCTATAATTTATATACATCTTGTACACAATTTATATACATCTTTTATATATATATATATATATATATATATATATATATATATATATATATATATTAAAAGCACGAATCCCCTATCGAAATGTTGATTGACTTTTTTATCCTTTATATCATTTCATTCTACTTTAGACAAAATTATAATTATATTTATTGCCTTTTTTGTTGGATACGGCTTCTTTTGTTTAGTTTTAGGATTCAATTTAGCTTTAGGATTCTTTTACATTATGTCTTTTAGGTTTGGAATTCAACAATATTAATATCACTTTAGGTTTAGGATTCTCTTAATAGTAGTTTTCTTTTTTTCAAAATAACCTGTAGTTGAACAAATCAATTGGCCGCTTTCTCCTCAAATATGGTTTCTGCTTTCTCCACGAATTCATTCAATTTAAATTTCTGGATGTTCGAACAACGCAATTGAAGATCAAGTATCTATTATTTATAAGTGATTAGTTGAATTACTTGTGAGTTATGTTGTTTCTATTGTTGTTTGCCTGCTTACGTCCGGAGTTATTTATTTGTACAATAGACGAAGTCTTTTATATTCCGTTTTTTTTTTTGTTAATATAAGCATCTTTTCTCATAACAGTACGATTAGCATTATGAATCGTATTCATGGTTCGGTCGTTTTTTCCTTTAATTTAATAAATAAAATTCTTGTGGAATTAACGCATGTTTAATACAAAAACTGATGTCATTATTAGACCCCGCGTTGTTCTAATTTTCATGAAATCCATCTACAGAGTGATGCCTTAGTGTCTATTTATAAGGAACATTGGTTGACCTTATTGTTACTGAAAAATTGTGTGCATACATTATGTGATTGACAAGCGATCAGGTATGGGCACAACAAAAGGCTTACTTGTGAATACGAAGAGTTTGGTGCAAGTTTGAAGGAGCTCAATGTTAGTTTCAATGGACTTTACACTGTGCCTAAGAGCCTAGAATTTTCACTAAGAGAAATTAAAATATAAATAATAAAAAAGTGAATATACTAAGATGTTAAGGAAACTCAATATATAATATATTTATAATTTTTTTTTTTTTACTTATTTACGTGGTGTAATTTTTCGGCAAATGGTCTCAATTGACACCCTCTTGGACAAGAGTGACTCCATAATTGAACCTTGAGAAATTTGAAGAGTTTCACATTGAAGAGTTGGGCATGAGTAAAACAAGATAAGAGCTCTTTCAGAACTCACTTAGCTAGATCTCACATTTACATCTTGGTGTTTTTCGAATACTTTCATAGTTATTCTTTACCGATTTATCTATTTTTAAGATGAATATCACCTATGTATGTTTAATTGCTTACTCTGCAGGCTATTACTTTGTATGTGGTTGCCGATGTCGTGGGCATATATATACTGCTTTACAAGATTCAACTAATATTGTAAGCACAATAAACTATTTTTGTTTCTTTTGATTTTATTTGTAACCCCTTTGTAGCACTCTTAGGAGATCACAGTTACCAGTATTTTTATGAATTAACTTACCAGAACGACAAAATAAATATGACGATCTTCTTTTTCTTCTTCGAAATATGCTTTAGTCCTGCCATTTTTTAGTATTCGGAGATATTAGCTAGCCACGATCAAGAATAAACATTTTCAGAAACTAATAATATTTATTTTATAACTCTGGTATATTTATAAATTATAGTGTATGTTATTTTCAAAATTTGGGATATAATATTTATCATTTTCAACAGCTTGTATTATTTTAAAATATATTTTATAATCCATTGCACATAGTTTAAAAATTCTTGTGTGATTTTTAAAATTTTATATTCATTGATATTGAGTACACGCGCAATGCGCGTATCTAAAAACTAGTATATATATATATATATATATATATGTCACGACCCGGATTTTCCACCATCGGGAGTCGTGATGACGCCTACTAATGAAAACTAGGCAAGCCAACTGTTTGAACAAAGTACCTTTTTCCCATTTTAATCTTTTAACAAATATGAAACAATAGCTTATAAACAACGGAATTTAAACAAGCGGAAGACTGATATGTAATAATTTAAGAAAGATGCCAATACCAATCCATACAAGAACTACCCAAGACTGGTGTCACAATTTCACAGACTGTCTAAGAATACTACAAATAAAAGTCTGAAAGATTTATTACAATTCTTTCTCTGAAATATGAGAAAAAAGAGACTAAAAGAATAGGAGAAGACGCCAAGGGCTACGCCCGCAGAACTACCTCGGAATCTCCGACTGGACTGAAGGTAGCCACCCAAGCTAAGGTCCGAATGCTGCTACTCCAGGATCTGCACACAGTGCAGTGTGTAGTATCAGCATAACCGACCCCATGTACTGGTAAGTGCTAGCCTAAGCTCGGCGAAGTAGTGTTGAGGCTAGGACCAGACTACCAAATAAACTTGTGCAGTTGTTTCATATACATCGGAAAGATAGTAGCAGGTATGTACAGTTAAGGATGGAAGGGGAAAACATGCTGCGGGGAAACATCAAATGATAACAAAAAGACAACAGGTACATATAAGGAACACCATAACTCAATTATCAACAAGAATCAGAAATCAAACAAGTGCACGACATCACCCTTCGTGCTTTTACTCTCATCCTCACCATAAAATTAATATAAACTACACGACATCATCCTTCGTGCTTTTACTCTCATCCTCACCATAAAATAAATATAATCGGCACAGAATGGTACATCGTGCAGCACAGCATCACCCTTCGTGCTTTACACTCTTCCTCACATTACACGGCATCATCCTTCGTGCTTTAATGCTCTCTCACCAAAACAATACACGGCATCACCCTTCGTGCTTAACACTCTTCCTCACCCAAATAACAAACACAACCAATAAGGGCAAGGAAATAAATGAATCATAATAAAATCCCGGCAAGGGCATAATATTAAAAGCAACAACGTCCCGGCAAGGAAACAATACCATAATCCTCTACTCCTTTTCACATTTACTCCACAACTCGATTCACAATTTGAGCCAATGCTCTATAAGCTTCAATTGCCAATTATACTTTCACAAATCACTTTAAAACTTGAGCCAACGCTCTTCAATGTTCAAATATCAATATTCTTTCCACAAACCTTACTCAACAATAGCAATCATCACATTAGGTTTGAACAATACAAACGGAGTCACATTAGTCATAACATAAGACTCACAGGCATGCTTGACACCAACATATAAATACTCGTCACCATGCCTATACGTCGTACTCAACATATAACACATATCAAATAGGACACAACTCCTAATCCCTTAAGCTAAGGTTAGACCAAACACTTACCTCGATGCCACGAACACAATTCAAGCCTCAACTATCGCTTTACCACTTGATTCAACCACCAACTCGCTCGTATCTAGCCACAAGTTACTTAATTATATAATAATTGCTAAATGAACCAATTCTAATGCATGGCAATAAGTTTTCTAAAGTTTTTTCCAAAAAGTCAAAAATCAACCCCGGTCCCGCTTGGCCCAAACCCGAAATTCGAACCAAAACCCGATTCCCATTCACCCCCGAGCCCGGATATATAATTGGTTTTGGAATCTGACCTCAATTTGAGGTCTAAATCCCCAAATATTAATATTCTTAGGTTTTACCAAAAATTTTCAATTCCACCATGAAAACCTAGAATCTAGGATGAAATCTTGTAAAAAGAAGTTAAGGAGTAAAGAAAATGAGTTAGAAATCACTTACAAATGTTTTGGAGAAGAAAGAGTGTTTGGAAAATCGCCTCTTACGTTTTTGGGGTTTTGAAAAGTGAAAAATAACTGAAAGTCCCGTTTAAATATACCCCACTTAGACCCTCTCCGCGGACCGCACAAAAAGGATTGCGGCCGCAGAGCTCACCACGGAGAATGCTGACTGCTGTGACATACTTTAGTATTTTGGCCATAACTTCTCCACAGATGTCCAAATTGTGATTTCTTTACCTTTCCGGAAACTAGACACGAAGGGCTACAACTTTTTTTTTAAATAATTTTACAATTCTTTGTAGATCAAAAGATATAGGCTCCCGAAGTCAGACCAGTGAACCTACGGATTCTTCTTCACCGCAGACCGCACAAAATCGAGTGCGGCCGCAAAGTCCCTCCACCGCGGATAGCATAAAATCATTGCGGACCGCACTGGCGGGTTCAAAGATCTGCAACTTCTCTAAACCTGCAACAACTATGTTTTAAGCCTAAAACATCCCGGAACCTACCCGAAACTCACCCGGTCACTCGGGACTTCAAACCAAACGTGCATACTAACTCAAGAACATCATATGGACCTACTCGTGCGATCACATCATCAGAATAACATGTAAAACCATGAATTAAACCTCAAAACTCAACATTTTTTTCAAGAACACTCAAAGTTCATAAGTCTTCAACCGGAAGTCCAACTCACAGCAAATAAACTCTGTTTTTCACGAAATTTCACAGTTATCATTTAAATACTATAAAAAGTTTGTATCGGGCTCCGAAACCAAAATACGGGCCCGATACCAGTGGTTTCAAATATTAATTCTTTTCTTCATTTCTTAGATAATTCAGTAAATTAATTTCTTTCAAAAATTTATTCCTAAGGCTTGGGACTTCAGAATTCATTTCCGGGCATACGCCCAAGTCCCATATTTTACTACGGACCTCCCGGGATCGTCGGAACACGGATCCGGGTCCGTTTGCTCAAAATATTGACCAAAGTTAACCATAATCAAATTTTAACTCTAGAAATTTCTATTTCTCATATTTTCACATAGAAGGCTTTCCAGATATAGTCCGGACCATGCACGCAAGTCGAGGTGAGGTAAAAAAGAAGGTTTTTTGGCCGTGGAACATTAAATTTGTTTCTAAAACAAGTGATGATCCAAAATCCTCCACCTCTAAAATAACCGTTTGTCCTCGAACGGGCATAAGAAGGAAGTACCTGAGTGGGGAAAAAGATGGGGATAACGGCTTCGCATATCGGACTCGGACTCCCCGGTCGATGCCTCAGCAGGCTTACCTCTCCACTAAACACGAACAGAAGGGAAATTCTTCGATCTCAACTGACGAATATGCCGGTCTAGAATAGCTACCAGCTCCTCCTCATATGACAAGTCCTTGTCCAACTGGATAGTGCTGAAGTCTAACACATGGGATGGATCGTCGTGATACTTCCGAAGCATGGACACATGAAACACTGGATGCACGACTGATAATCCCGGCAGTAACGCAAGTCTGCAAACCACCTCCCCCACTCGATCAAGAATCTCAAATGGGCTAATGAACCTAGGGCTAAGCTTTCCCCTCTTTCCAAATCTCATCACGCCCTTCATAGGCGACACCTGAAGCAATATCCGCTCACCGACCATGAATGCCAAATCACGAGCCTTATGGTCGGCATAACCCTTTTGCCTGGACTGAGCTGTATGAAGCCTATCCTGAATGAACCTAACCTTGTCCAAGGCATCCTACACCATATCCGTACCCATCAACCTAGCCTCTCCCAGCTCAAACCATCCAACCGGCGACCGACACCGCCTACCATACAATGCCTCATAAGGAGCCATCTGGTTACTCGTCTGGTAGCTGTTGTTGTAGGCAAACTCTGCTAAAGGCAAAAACTGATCCCACGAGCCTCCAAAGTCAATGACACAAGCTCAGAGCATATCCTCCAAAATCTGAATAGTGCACTCGGACTGCCCGTCCGTCTGAGGATGAAATGCTGTGCTCAACTCAACCCGCATGCCCAACTCACGCTGAACTGCTTTCCTGAAATGCGAGGTAAACTACGTACCTTGATCAGAAATGATAGATATGGCACACCATGAAGACGAACAATCTCCCGGATATAGATCTCAGCTAGCCTCTCGGAAGAATAGGCGACTGCCACATGAATGAAGTGTGCGGACTTGGTCAGCCTATCAACAATAACCCATACCACATCGAACTTCCTCTGAGTTCGTAGGAGTCCAACAATGAAGTCCATAGTGATACGCTCCCACTTCCACTCAGGAATCTCAATCTTCTGGAATAAACTACCATGTCTCTGATGCTCGTACTTTACCTGCTGACTATTCAAACACCGAGCCACATATGCAACAATGTCCTTCTTCATCCTCCTCCACCAATAATGCTGCCGTAAATCCTGATATATCTTTGTGGTGCCCGGATGAATAGAGTATCGGGAACTATGGGTCTCCTATAAAATCAACTCCCGGAGACCATCCATATTAGGCACACAAACTTGACCCTGCAACCTCAAATCTCCATCATCTCCTAAGCTAACCTACTTGGCACCTCCATGCTGCACCGTGTCCCTAAGGACACAGAAATGAGGATCATCATACTGCCGATCTCGGATACGCTCCAATAATGAAAAACGAGCGACTGTGCAAGATAACATACCGCTGGGTTCAGAAACACCTAGCCTCACGAGCTGATTGGCTAAAGCCTGAACATCCAAAGCAAGAGGTCTCTCACCGACCAGAATATACGCGAGACTGCCCATACTGGGTGACTTCCTACACAAAGCATCAACCACCACGTTGGCATTTCCCGGGTGATATAAGATGGTGATATCATAGTCCTTTAATAGCTCCAACCACCTTCTCTACCTCAAATTTAGTTCCTTCTTCTTGAACAAATACTGCAGACTCTTGTGATCCGTGAACACCTCACATGCCATGCCATACAGATAATGCTTCCAAATCTTCAATGCGTGAACAATGGTTGCTAATTCCATATCATGAATTGGATAGTTCTTCTCATGAATCATCAACTGCCGCAAAACATAGGCAATGACCTTACCATCCTGCATCAACACCGCACCAAGTCCAATATGAGATGCATCACAATAAACTGTATAAGGCACTGAACCTGTAGGCAAAACCAACACTGGCGCCGTAGTCAAAGCTATCTTGAGCTTCTGAAAGCTCGCTTCACACTCATCCGACCATCTGAACTGGGCACCCTTCTAGGTCAACCTGGTCATCGGGGCTGCAATATGAAAACCCTACCATAAATCTACGATAATAGCATGCCAATCCTAAGAACCTCCGGATCTATATAGCTGATGCGGGTCTAGGCCAGTCCTTGACTGCCTCTATCTTCTTTGGATCTACCTGAAACCCTCTGTTGAAACAACATGACCCAAGAAAGCAACTGAACTAAACTAGAACTCACACTTCGAATACTTAGCATACAACTGACTATCTCTCAAAGTCTGAAGAACCACTCTCAGATGATGCTCGTGCTCCTCCCGGCTGCGGGAATAGATCAAAATATCGTTAATGAAGACTATCACGAACGAATCCAAGTAAGGCCTGAACACTCGGTTCATCAAATCCATAAAAGCTGCTGGGGCATTTGTCAACCCGAATGACATCACTAAGAACTCATAATGCCCGTACCGACTGCAGAAAGCTATCTTAGGGACATCGGATGCCCTAATCCTCAACTGATGGTAGCCAGATCTCAAGTCAATCTTCGAAAATACCTTGGCACCCTGAAGCTGATCAAAAAAATCATCAATGCTTACCAATGGATATTTATTCTTGATTGTAACCTTGTTCAACTGCTGGTAATCTATTCACATTCTCATCGATCCGTCCTTCTTCTTAACAAACAACACCGGTGCACCCCAAGGCGAGACACTAGGTCTAATGAAGCCTTTTTCAAGCAAGTCCTACAACTCCTCTTTTAACTCTTTCAATTCAGGCGGGGCCATATGATATGGCGGGATAAAAATAGGCTGGTTGCCCGGAGCAAAATCAATGTAGAAGTCAATTTCCCTGTCGGGTGGCATACCCGGCAAGTCTGAAGGAAATACCTCAGAAAACTCACGAACAACAGGAACATAATCAATAGAAGGAACCTGGGCACTAGAATCACGAACATATGCCAAATAGGCAAAACACCCCTTCTCGATCATACACCGAGCCTTCACATATGAGATAACATTACGGGTAGAATGACTAGAAGTATCTCTCCACTCTAAACTAGGGAACCCCGACAAGGCTAAGGTCATAGTCTTAGCATGACAGTCCAAGATAGCGTGGTAAGGTGATAACTAGTCCATCCCTAATATAACATCAAAATCAACCATGTCCAGGAGTAACAAGTCTACTCGGGTCTCAAGGCACCCGATCACAACTATATAAGAACGATGGACATGATCTACCATAATAGACTCACCCACCGGTGTAGACACATATACAGGAGCACTCAAAGAATTACTAGGCATGATCAAATACGGTGCAAAATAAGATGATACATAGGAGTACGTAGATCCTGGATCAAATAGAGCTGAAGTAATTCTACTACAGACCATAACGGTACCTGTGATAACTGCAACGGAAGCCTCAGCCTCAGGCCTGGCCGGAAGAGCATAACATCGGGGTTGGACCCCACCACCCTAGACTACATCTTTGGGACGACCTTCTGCTGGCTAGTCTCCACCTCTAGCGGCCTAACCTCTACCTCCACCTCTAGCACATCTACCTCCACCTCTAGCTGGCTGAGCGGGCTGTGGAACACTCAGTGCTTGAATCATGGGACAGAAACCCTGATGCTGAGAATTGCTTGATATTTGAGGGCAAAATCTAGCAATATTCCCCATCTCGCCGCAAATATAACAAGCCTTCGGCTGCTGAGACTGCTGACCCTGACGACTTGAATGACCAACCCGAAAACTCTGGAGCGACGATGCACTGATAGGAGCTGGTGGTGCACTAACAGCTGGTTAGAATACTGCATATGAGAACCACGGCCAACGGAAGCATCGTGAGAAACCTGAAGTGCTGACTGAAAAGGCCTAGTAGGATGGCCTCTACTAGACGAATCCCTGCCTCCAGACGAGGTACCACTGAATCTTCCTAAATGACGAGGCCTCTTGTCAGACCCCTGACGACCACCCTGTGATTGAACCATCTCAACCCTCCTGGCCACATTGGCCGCCTCCTGAAAAGAAATCTCACCTCTCGTCTCCTTAGCCATCTGAAGTCAAGTAGGCTGAATGAGTCCCTCAATGAACCTCCTCTCTCTCTCTCTCTCTGTGGGAAGTATAAGTAGAACATGATAGGCCAAATCAATGAACCTGGTCTCGTACTGAGTAACAGTCATAAAGCCTTGCCAGAGATTCTCAAACTGCCTCCGATAGATCTCCCTCTGAGTGACAAGAAGAAATTTCTCCAAAAACAGTTGAGAAAACTGATCCCAAGTCAAAGCTGGTGACCCGGCTGGTCTAGCCAAATAATAATCTATCCACCAAGTCTTGGCGGATCTAGATAGGCGAAAAGTAGCAAAGTCGACCCCATTGGTCTCCACTATCCCCATGTTCCTAAGAATCTCGTGATAGCTGTCTAAATAATATTGGGGATCCATAGAAGATGCACCGCTGAAAGTGGTAGTGAAGAGCTTGATGAACCTGTCCAATCTCTACAAGGCATCGGTAGTCATGGCTGCTCCATCACCGGCCTGGGCTACCACACTCGGCTGAACTGCTCCAACTAGATGAACTACTGGAGTCTGAAACTGGGGAGCCACCTACTCCAGAGTGCGAGTAGCAGGAGTTTGGGCTCCTCCTCCAGCCTGAGAGACGGCTGGTGCTACAGGAAGCAAGCCTGCCCAGGTAACACTCTCCATAAGGCCCACTAGACGGACCAGAGCATCCTAGAGTACTGGGGTAGCAATGAACCCCTCTGGGACCTGATCTGGTCCTCCTGCAACTGCCTGGGCCGGAACCTCCTCGTCAAACTCGACCTGAGGCTCTGCCATTGGGGCTGCTGCTCTGGGCTGAGCTCTGCCCCTACCTCGGCATCTAGCACGACCTCGACCTCACCCTCTGCCCCTCATGGGAGCTGCTATTGGGGGCTTGGGCAGCAGATTAGTGAATGAGAAAGTGCATGTTCTCGGCATCTGCGAAAGAGCAGAGTAGAAATTCAATCAGCATTGAGAAACCAAACCGCACGATAGGAAAGAAAAGATGTGGAGTTTTTCCTAACTCTGTAGCTTATGGGGGATAAATACAGATGTCTCCGTACTGATCCCTCAGACTCTACTAAGCTTGCCTGTGAATTGTGAGACCTATGTAACATAGAGCTCTGTTACCTATATGTCACGACCCGGATTTCCCACCCTCGAGAGTCGTGATGGCGCCTACTAATGAAAGCTAGGCAAGCCAACTGTTTGAACAAATTACCTTTTTCCCATTTTAATCCTTTAACAAATATAAAACAATAGCTTATAAATAGCGGAATTTAAACAAGCGGAAGACTGATATGTAATAATTTAAGATAGATGCCAATACCAATCCATACAAGAACTACCCAAGACTGGTGTCACAATTCCACAGACTGTTTAGGAATACTACAAATAAAAGTCTGAAAGATTTATTACAATTCTATCTCTGAAATATGAGAAGAAAAAGACTAAAAGGATAGGGAAAGACGCATAGGCCTGCGGAAGCCTGTAGAACTACCTTGGAATCTCCGTCTGGACTGAAGGTAGCCACCCAAACTAAGGTTCGAATGCTGCTACTCCAGGATCTGCGCACAGTGCAGAGTGTAGTATCAGCATAACCGACCCCATGTGCTGGTAAGTGCTAGCCTAATCTCGGCGAAGTAGTGTTGAGGCTAGGACCAGACTACCAAATAAACCTGTGCAGTTGTTTCAAATACATCGGAAAGATAGTAGCAGGTATGTACAGTTAAGGATGGGAGGGGGAAACATGCTGCGGGGAAACATCAAATGATAACAGAAAGACAACAGGTACATATAAGGAACACCATAACTCAATTATTAACAAGAATCAGAATCAAACAAGTGAATGCCATCACCCTTCGTGCTTTTACTCTCATCCTCGCCATAAAATAAACATAAACTGCACGGTATCACCCTTCGTGCTTTTACTCACATCCTCACCATAAAATAAATATAATTGGCACGGAATGGTACATCGTACGACACATCATCACCCTTCGTGCTTTACACTCTTACTCACATTACACGGCATCACCCTTCGTGCTTTAACGCTCTCTCACCAAAATAATACACGACATCACCCTTCGTGCTTTACACTCTTCCTCACCCAAACAACAAACACAACCAATAAGGGCAAGGAAATAAATGAATCATAATAAAATCCTGGCAATGGAACAATATTAAAAGCAACAACGTCCCGACAAGGAAACAATACCTTAATCCTCTACTCCTTTTCACATTTATTCCACAACTCGATTCACAATTTGAGCCAATGCTCTATAAGGTTCAATTGCCAATTATACTTTCACAAATCTCTTTATAACTTGAGCCAACGCTCTTCAATGTTCAAATATCAATATTCTTTCCACAAACCTTACTCAACAATAGCAATCATCACATTAGGCATGAACAATACAAATAGAGTCACATTAGTCATAACATAAGACTTACATGCATGCTTGAAACCAACGTATAGATACTCGTCACCATGCCTATATGTCGTACTCAATAAATAACACATAGCAAATAGGACACAACTCCTAATCCCTCAAGCTAAGGTTAGATCAAACACTTACCTCGATGCCACGAATACAATTCAAGCCTCAACTATCGCTTTACCTCTTGATTCTACCACCAACTCGCTCGTATCTAGCCACAAGTTACTTAATTATATTAATAATTACTAAATGAATCAATTTTAATGCATGGAAATAAGTTTTCTAAAGTTCTTTCCAAAAAGTCAAAAATCAACCTTGGGCCTACTTGGCCCAAACTTGAAATTCGAACCAAAACCAGATTACCCATTCACCTCCGAGCCCGGATATATAATTGGTTTTGGAATCTGACCTCAATTTGAGGTCTAAATCCCCAAATTTCAATATTCTTAGGTTTTACACAAAATTCCCAATTCCACCATGAAAACCCTAGATTTTAGGATGAAATCTTGTAAAAAGAAGTTAAGGAGTAAAGAAAATGAGTTAGAAATCACTTACAAATGTTTTGGAGAAGAAAGAGTGTTTGGAAAGTTGCCTCTTACGTTTTTGGGGTTTTTAAAAGTGAAAAATAACTGAAAGTCCCGTTTAAATATACCCCTGTCAGACCCTTTCCGCGGACCGCACAAAAAGTGTTGCGGCCGCGGAGCTCACCACAGAGAATGTTGACTGTTGTGACATGCTTTAGTATTTTGGCCATAATTTTTTCTACAGATGTCCGAATTGTGATTTCTTTACCTTTCTGGAAACTAGACACGAAGGCTACAACTTTGTTTTTAGATCATTTTAAAATTCCTTGTAGATCAAAAGATATAGGCTCCCAAAGTCAGACCAGAGAACCTATGGATTCTTCCTCACCGCGGACCGGACAAAATCGAGTGCGGCCGCAAAGTCCCTCCACCACGGACCGTATAAAATCATTGCGGACCGCACTGGCGGGTTCAGAGATCTGCAACTTCTCTGAACCTACAACAGCTATGTTTTAAGCCTAAAATATCCTGGAACCTACCCGAAACTCACTCGGGCCCTCGGGATTTCAAACAAAACGTGCATACTAACTCAAGAACATCATGTGGACCTACTCACATCATCAAAATAACATGTAAAACCATGAATTAAACCTCAAAACTCAACATTCTCATCAAGAACACTCAAAGTTCATAAATTTTCAACCAGAAGTCCAACTCACGTCAAATAAACTCCGTTTTCACCAAATTTCACACTTATCTTTTAAATACTATAACAAGTTTGTACCGGGCTCCGAAACCAAAAATACGGGCCCGATACAAATGGTTTCAAACATTAATTCTTTTCTTCATTTCTTAGATAATTCAGTCAATCAATTTCTTTCAAAAATTGATTTCTAAGGCTTGGGACCTCGGAATTCATTTACGAGCATACACCCAAGTCCCTTATTTTACTGCGGACCTCTCGGGATTGTCGAAACACGGATCCGGATCCATTTACTTAAAATGTTGACCAAAGTCAACCATAATCAAATTTTAACTCTAGTAATTTCTATTTCTCATATTTTCACATAGAAGGCTTTCCGGATATAGGTCCGGACCACGCACGCAAGTCAATGTGAGGTAAAAAAAAGGAGATTTTTAGGCCTCGAAACACTATATTTATATCTAAAACAAGTGATGACCTTTTGGGTCATCACATCCTCAACCTCTAAAACAATCGTTCGTCCTCGAACGGACATAAGAAGGAAGTACCTGAGTCGGGAAAAAGATGGGGATAACGGCTCCTCATATTGGACTCCCAGGTTGATGCCTCAGTAGGCTAACCTCGCCACTGAACACGAACAGAAGGGAAATTCTTCGATCTCAACTGACAAACATGCCAGTCTAGAATAGCTATCGGCTCCTCCTCATATGACGAGTCCTTGTCCAACTGGACAGTGCTGGAGTCTAACACATGGGATGGATCGCCGTGATACTTTCGAAGCATGGACACGTGAAACACTGGATGCACGACTGATAATCTCGGCGATAACGCAAGTCTGTAAGCCACCTCCCCCACTCGATCAAGAATCTCAAACGGGATAATAAACCTAGAGCTAAGCTTGCACCTCTTTCCAAATCTCATCACACCCTTCATAGGCGACACCCAAAGCAATACCCGCTCACCGACCATGAATGCCAAATCACCAGCCTTACGGTCGGCATTAATCTTTTCCCTGGATTGAGCTGTACGAAGCCTATACTGAATGATCCTAACCTTGTCCAAGGCATCCTGCACCAGATCTGTACCCAATAACCGAGCCTCTCCCGGCTCAAACCATTCAACCGGCGACTGACACCGCCTACCATACAATGCCTCATAAGGAGCCATCTGGATACTCGTCTGGTAGCTGTTGTTGTAGGAAAAATCCGCTAAAGGCAAAAACTGATCCCATGAGCCTCCAAAGTCAATGACACAAGCTCGGAGCATATCCTCCAAAATCTGATTAGTGCGCTCGGATTGCCCGTCCATCTGAGGATGAAATGTAGTGCTCAACTCAACTCGCGTACCCAATTCACGCTGAACTGCTCTCCAGAAATGCGAGGTAAACTGCGTACCTCGATCAGAAATGATAGACACGGCACACCATGAAGACGAACAATCTCCTGGGTATAGATCTCAGCTAGCCTCTCGGAAGAATATGAGACTACCACAAAAATGAAGTGTGCAGACTTGGTCAGCTTATCAACAATAACCCACACCGCATCGAACTTCCTCTGAGTCCGTGGGAGTCCAACAACGAAGTCTATAGTGATACGCTCCCACTTCTACTCAGGAATCTCAATCTTCTGGAATAGACCACCAGGTCTCTGATGCTCGTACTTAACCTGCTGACAATTCAAACACCGAGCCGAATATGCAACAATGTCCTTCTTCATCCTCCTCCATCAATAATGCTTCCACAAATCCTAATACATCTTCACGGCCCTCGGATGAATAGAGTACCGAGAACTATGGGCCTCCTCTAAAATCAACTCCCGGAGACCATCCACATTCGGCACACAAACTCAACCTTGTAGCCTCAAAACTCCATCATCTCCTAAGGTAACCTGCTTGGCACCTCCGTGATGCACCGTGTCCCTAAGGACACATAAATGAGGATCATCATACTACCGATCTCGGATGCGCTCTAATAATAAAGAACGGGCGACTGTGCAAGCTAACACACGACTGAGCTCAGAAACATCTAACCTCACGAACTGATTGGCTAAAGCCTAAACATCCAAAGGAAGCGGTCTCTCACCGACCGGAATATATGCGAGACTACCCATACTGGATGACTTCCTACTCAAAGCATCGGCTACCACGTTGGCCTTTCCCGAGTGATATAAGATGGTGATATCATATTCCTTTAATAGCTCTAACCACCTTCTCTGCCTCAAATTTAGTTCCTTCTATTTGAACAAATACTGTAGACTCTTGTGATCCGTGAACACCTCACATGCCACGCCATACAGATAATGCCTCAAAATCTTCAACGCGTGAACAATGGCTGCTAACTCCAAATCACGAACCGAATAGTACTTCTCATGAATCTTTAACTGGCACGAAGCATATGCAATGACCTTGCCATCCTGCATTAATACCATACCATGTCCAATACGAGATGCATCACACTAAACTATCTAAGGCCCTGAACCTATGGGCAAAACCAACATTGGCGCCGTAGTCAAAGCTATCTTGAGCTTCTGAAAGCTCGCTTCACACTCGTCTGACCATATGAACTAGGCACCCTTCTGGGTCAACCTGGTCATCTGGGCTGCAATAGATGAAAACCCCTCCACAAACCGACGATAATTTTCTACCAATCCCAAGAAACTCCGGATCTATATAGCTGATGAGGGTCTAGGCCAGTCCTTGACTGCCTCTATCTTCTTTGGATCTACCTGAATACCCTCCGCTGAAACAACATGACCCAAGAATGCAATTGAACTCAACCATAACTCACACTTCGAAAACTTATCATACAACTGACTATCTCTTAAAGTCTGAAGAACCACTCTCAGATGCTGCTCGTGCTCCTTCCGGCTACGGGAATAGATCAAAATATCGTCAATGAAGACTATCACGAATGAATCCAAGTAAGGCCTGAACACTCGGTTCATCAAATTCATAAAAGCTGCTGGGGTATTTGTCAACCCGAATGACATCACCAAGAACTCATAATGCATGTACCGAGTGCGGAAAGCTGTCTTAGGGACATTGGATGCCCTAATCCTCAACTGATGGTAGCCAGATCTCAAGTCAATCTTCGAAAATACCTTGGCACCCTGAAGCTGATCAAACAAATCATCAATCTTAAGCAATGGATACTTATTCTTGATTGTAACCTTGTTCAACTGCCGATAATCTATACACATTCTCATCGATCCGTCCTTCTTCTTAACAAACAACACGGGCGAACCCCAAGGCAAGACACTAGGTTTAATGAAACCTTTTTCAAGCAAGTCCTGCAACTGCTCCTTCAACTCTTTCAATTTAGGCGGGGCCATACAATACAGCGGGATAGAAATGGGCTGGGTGCCTGAAGCCAAATCAATGCAGAAGTCAATATCCTAGTCGGGTGACATACTCGGCAGGTCTGAAGGAAATACCTCAGGAAACTCACGAACAAAAGGCACAGAATCAATAGAAGGAACCTGGGCACTAGAATCACGAACATAAGCCAAATAGGCCACACACCCCTTCTCGACCATAAGTCGAGCCTTCACATATGAGATAACATTACAGGTAGAATGACCAGGAGTCCCTCTCCACTCTAAATGAGGCAACTCCGACAAGGCTAAGGCCACAGTCTTGGCAGGACAGTCCAAGATAGCGTGGTAAGGTGATAACCAGTCCATCCCCAATATGACATTAAAATCAACCATGTCCAGGAGTAACAAGTCTACTCGGGTCTCAAGACCCCCGATCACAACTATACAAGAATGATGGACACGATCTACCATAATAGACCCACCCACCAATGTAGGCACATATACAGGAGCACTCAAAGAATCACTAGGCATGATTAAATACGGTTCAAAATAAGATGACACATAGGAGTACGTAGATCCTGGATCAAATAAAACTGAAGCATCTCTACTACGGACCAGAACGGTCCCTGTGATAACTGCATCGAAAGCCTCAGCCTCAGGCCTGGCTGGAAAAACATAACATCAGGGCTGCCCTCCATCTCTAGCGGTATGACCTCCACCTTTAACACTTTTACCTCCACCTCTAGTACCTCTACCTCCACCTCTAGTTGGCTGAGCGGGCTGTGGAACACTCGGTTTCTGAACCATTGCACGCAAACCCTGATGCTGAGAACTGCTCGATGATTGAGGGCAAAATCTAGCAATATGCCCCATCTCGCCTCAAATATAACAAGCCCTCGGCTGATGAGACTGTTGAGCCTGACGACCCGAATGACCACCCCAAAAACCCTGGAGCGACGGTGTACTGATAGGAGCTGGTGATGCACTATAGGACTGTTGGTTAGAATACTACATATGAGAACTACGGCCACCTAAAGCACCATGAGAAACCTGAAGTGCTGACTGAAAAGGCCTAGGAGGATGACCTCTACCATACGAATCCCTGTCTCCAGACGAGGTACCACTGTATCTTCCTGAATGACGTGGCCTCTTGTCAGACCCCTGACCACCTCCCTATTATAGAACTATCTCAACCCTCCTAGCCACATTGGCGGTTTCCTGAAAAGAAATCTCACCCCCGTCTCCTTAGTTATCTGAAGTTGAATAGGCTGAATGAGTACCTCAATGAACCTCCTCACTTTCTTTCTCTCTCAGTGGGAAGTATAAGTAGAGCATGATGGGTCAAATTAATAAACATGGTCGCGTACTGAGTGACAGTCATAAAACCCTGCTAGTGTTGCTCAAACTGCCTCCGATAGATCTCCTTCTGAGTGACAGGAAGAAACTTCTCCAAAAACAACTAAGAAAACTGATCCCAAGTCAAAGATGGTGACCCTGCCGGTCTAGCAAAACGATAATCTCTCCACCAAGTCTTGGCGGATCCAGATATGCGAAAAGTAGCAAAGTTGACCCCATTGGTCTCTACTATCCCCATGTTCCTGAGAACCTCGTGACAGCTGTCTAAATAATCCTAGGGATCCTTAGAAGATGCACCGTTGAAAGTGGTAGTGAAGATCTTGGTGAACTTGTCCAATCTCCACAAGGCATCGACAGTCATGGCTACTCCATCACCGGCCTGGGCTACCACACCCGACTAAACTGCTCCAACTGGCTGAGCTACTGGAGTCTGAAACTGGGGAGCCACCTGCTCCAGAGTGCGAATAGCAGGAGTCTGGGCTCCTCCTCCAGCCTGAGAGATGACTGGTACAACAGGAAGCAAGCCTGCCTGGGTGACACTCGCCATAATGCCCACTAGATGGACCAGAGCATACTGGAGTACTGGGATAGCAATGAACCCCTATTGGACCTGAGCTGGTCCTACTGGAACTACCTGGGCTAGAACCTCCTCGTCAAACTCGACCTGATGCTCTGCCACTGGGACTACTGCTCTGGGCTGAGCTCTGCCCCTACCTTGGCCTCTAGCATGACCTCGTCCTTACCCTCTGCCCCATGGGGAGCTGCTGTTGGGGGCTTGGGCTGCTGATCAACGGATGAAGAAGCGCGTGTTCTCGGCATCTGCAAAAGAACAGAGTAGATATTTAATCAATATTGAGAAACCAAACCGCACGATAGGAAAGAATAGATGTGAAGTTTTTCCTAACTCTGTAGCCTCTGGGGGGATAAATACAGACGTCTCCGTACCGATCCCTCAGACTCTACTAAGCTTGTCTATGAATTGTGAGACCTATGTAACCTAGAGCTCTGATACCAACTTGTCACGACCCGGATTTTCCACCCTCGGGAGTTGTGATGGCACCTACTAATGAAATCTAGGCAAGCCAACTGTTTGAACAAATTACCCTTTTCCCATTTTAATCCTTTAACAATTATGAAACAAACATCTTATAAACAGTGGAATTTAAACAAGCGGAAGACTGACATGTAATAATTTAAGAATGATGGCAATACCAATCAATAAAAGAACTACCCAAGACTGGTGTCACAATTCTATAGACTGTCTAGGAATACTACATATAAAAGTCTGACAGATTTATTACAAATCTGTCTCTGAAATATGAGAAGAAATTGACTAAAAGGATAGGAGAAGATGCCAAGGCCTGTGGACGCCTGTAGAACTACCTCGGAATCTCCGATTGGACTGAAGGTAGCCACCTAAGCTAAGGTCTTAATGCTGCTACTCCGGGATCTGCACACAGTGCAGAGTGTAGTATCAGCACAACCGACCCCATGTGCTGGTAAGTGCCTAGCCTAACCTTGGCGAAGTAGTGATAGGGCTAGGACCAAACTACCAAATAAAGCTATGCAGTTGTTTCATATACAACGGAAAGATAGTAGCAGGTATGTATAGTTAAGGATGGGAGGGGGAAGCATGCTGCGGGGAAACATCAAATGATAACAGAAAAATAGCAGGTACATATAAGGAACACCATAACTTAATTATCAACAAGAATCAGAAATCAAACAAGTGCACGACATCACCCTTCGTGCTTTTACTCTCATCCTCACCATAAAATAAATATAAACTGCACGACATCACCCTTCGTGCTTTACTCTCATCCTCACTATAAAATAAATATAATCGGCACAGTATGGTACATTGTGCGGTACGACATCCCCCTTCGTGTTTTACACTCTTCCTCAGATTACACGGCATCACCCTTCGTGCTTTAACGCTCTATCACCAAAATAATACACGACATCACCCTTCATACTTTACACTCTTCCTCACCCAAACAACAAACACAACCAATAAGGGCAAGGAAACAAATGAATCATAATAAAATCCTGACAACGAAACAATATTAAAAGCAACAACATCCCCGCAAAGGAACAATATCATAATTCTCTACTCTTTTCACATTTACTCTACAACTCGGTTCACAATTTGAGCCAATGCTCTATAAGGTTTAATTGCCAATTATACTTCCACAAATCACTTTTCAACTTGAGCCAACGCTCTTCAATTTCAAATATCAATATTCTTTCCACAAACCTTACTCAATAATAACAATCATCACATTAGGCATGAACAATACAAACAGAGTCACATTAGTCATAACATAAGACTCATGGGCATGCTTGACATTAACGTATAAATACTCGTCACCATGCCTTTACGTCGTACTCAATAAATAACACATAGCAAATAGGACACAACTCTTAATTCCTCAAGCTAAGTTAGACCAAACACTTGCCTCAATGCCACAAACACAATTCAAGCCTCAACTATCGCTTTACCTCTTGATTCCACCACCAACGCGCTCGTATCTAGCCACAAGTTACTTAATTATATTAATAATTGCTAAATGAATCAATTCTAATGCATGAAATTAAGTTTTCTAAAGTATTTCCCGAAAAGTCAAAAATCGACCTCGGACCCGCTTGGTCCAAACCCGAAATTCGGACCAAAACCCGATTACCCTTTCACCCCCGAGCCTGGATATATAATTGGTTTTGGAATCCGACCTCAGTTTGAGGTCTATATCCCCAAATTTCAATATTCTTAGTTTTTATCCAAAATTCTCAATTGCACCATGAAAACCCTAGATTCTAGGATGAAATCTTGAAAAAGAAGTTAAGGAGTAAAGAAAATGAGTTAGAAATCACTTACAAATGTTATGGAGAAGAAAGAGTATTTGGAAAATCGCCTCTTACGTTTTTGGGGTTTTGAAAAGTGAAAAATAACTTAAAGTCCCGTTTAAATATATCCCTCTCAGACCCTCTCCGCGGACTACACAAAAAGGATTACGGCCGCGGAGCTCACCGCGGAGAATGTTGACTGCTGTGACATGCTTTAGTATTTTAGTCATAACTTTCTCTACAGATGTCAAAATTGTGATTTCTTTACCTTTCTGGAAACTAGAACGAAGGGCTACAACTTTAGTTTTAAATCATTTTACAATTCCTTGTAGATCAAAAGATATAGGCTCCCGAAGTCAGACCAGTGAATCTGTGGATTCTTCCTCACCGCGGACCGCACAAAATTGAGTGCGGCTGCAAAATCCCTCCACCGCGGATCGCACAAAAACATTGCGGACAACACTGGCGGGTTCATAGATCTGCAGCTTCTCTGAACCTGCAACAGCTATGTTTTAAGCCTAAAATATCCCGGAACCTACCCGAAACTCACCCGAGCCCTCAGGAGTTCAAACCAAACGTGCATACTAACTCAAGAACATCATATGGACCTACTCGTGCGGTCACATCATCAAAATAACATGTAAAACCATGAATTAAACCTCAAAACTCAACATTTTCATCAAGAACACTCAAAGATCATAACTCTTCAACCGAAAGTCCAACTCACGTCAAATAAACTCTGTTTTTCACCAAATTTCACAATTATCTTTTAAATACTATAACAAGTTTGTACCATGCTCTAGAACCAAAATATGGGCCCGATACCAATAGTTTCAAACATTAATTCTTTTCTTCATTTCTTAGATAATTCATTAAATCGATTTCTTTCAAAAATTGATTTCTAAGGCTTGGGACCTCGGAATTCATTCCGGGCACACACCCAAGTCCCATATTTTACTGCGGACCTCCTGGGACCGTCGGAACAAGGATCCAGGTCTGTTTGCTCAAAATATTGACCAAAGTCAACCATAATCAAATTTTAACTCTAGAAATTTCTATTTCTCATATTTTCACATAGAAGGCTTTCCGGATATAGGACCGGACCACGCACGCAAGTCAAGGTGAGGTAAAAAAGGAGGTTTTTAGGCCTTGGAACACTGAATTTATTTCTAAAATAAGTGATGACCTTTTGAGTCATCACAATATATATATATATATATATAATTTATTTATGTCTTCCTCTTCTTCGAGTTTCTATCTAACCCAACTTGAAGCTTCACCAAGTTCGCTCAAAATTAAATATAAATTTCAAAGAATATCCTTGATCATTTACAATAACACCCAATCCAAATAAATAACAATTTCAAAATATTCGATTTTTGAAGTCAGAGCTTCAAAATTTTTTATTGGCTGCCAATGAAGTTTTTAACGGTTTAACACGAATTTCATTATTATTTGCTCACTTGTTATTTAAATATAGTAATTACTGGATTCATTGCATACTAAGTCTTTTGGCTTAAGTCAAAATTCACTTTAGCCTGTAACTCGAACCCTGGATATAGTGGTGGCCTAGTTGCAGTCATGGAGAAAGCCAGCCCCGATTTTCGGTTCTTCTAACGGGAGGTAAGTAGTTGGCAGCTCATCTATGTCATCTTCTGCAATATGACTAGCGTGGGAAGGTCATTTTGCAAATATCTCATGGAAAAGTAGTTCATCAGCGTGCATCACCAAATGAAGGACGTGACATTATTTTGCGTATAAGTGATAAATTATATACGCCAATGTAATTAAGTAATTATTTCTATAAGAAAGATAAATAAGTTTATAATGTAATATGGATAATAAAAATTTCTATTAAGAATTGTTATTCTAGTGGTCTAGTATAGAGCAAGAATAATGGATTGAGTTCACTCGATAAAACCTGGGGTAAAAGGCAAAATAGGTCTCTCCCCTGTGCACGAAATACACGCGAAACTTGTGCAAAACACCATTTAAAAAGATTATTATTATTATTATTATTATTATTATTATTATTATTATTATTTGTCTTATTTTGACATAACTAAAATAGCCGGTATACATATATTAAAGGATTATTATGGCTATTAAAATTCTAAACTAGTCGTTAATCCAACCTCGTGGTTGTAATGGCGCCTAATATCCACTTGCTACGCAAGCCAATATTAGTTAGACAATTTAATAATTAAACAGTTCAAAACAGAATAATAATAATTATTAACGAAGATTAAAGCTGAAATTCATGAAATAAACCCATAACATAACGCGCTCTAACTCAACCCCAGAGTCTGGTGTGACAAGTACATGAGCAACTAGAAGTCTACAAGTATAGTTTGAAATAAATACAACTGTTCGAATGAGATAACATTAAGGATAGAAAATGGAAGGGGATATCAAAGTCTACGAACGCCAACAAATCTACCTCAAGTCATTGAAGCAATGTGATCCAAATAGATGGACCTCTAAGCACCTCTAGAACCAATACCAGTATCTGCACAAGAAATGCATAAGTATAGTGTGACTACAACCGACTTCGTAAGTATCGAGCCTAACCTCATATATATATATATATATATATATATATATATATATATATATATATATATATCAGCAAAATAATAAGAAGAACGATAAAATATTAATTGGAAAGGGACATGCGAAAGAGGAGATAACATAAAGGCCGCAATTACAAATCACAAATAACATCTTCCAAAGTAAACCACGATATAACCAAGTAAATCACCAAACTCAAAAATCAATCAAGGCAATGAAATGAAGATGACATGTCATCACTCTTTGTGCTTTTACTCTCGTCCTTACCATTTAATATCATAAATAAAATAGCACGATATCACTCTTTGTTCTTTTACTCATGGCATTCCTTCATCTTTTACTCTCAACATCTCTTAATATATAATAATAAATGCAAATAAGGCACGACAATACCCTTCGCGCTTTACTCTCTTCTTCACCAAGCAATAATACAAATCCGAATAATAAAATTAAGGCGACTTTTTTTTTACTTCAGTTATAGTGCCACAATATCAAACTCAACTTTCAAAATATCCAATATTTTTTAAATAAGAAATAATTATGTACGAAACAATTATTAAAAGAAGTAATAATCAAACCTAAGTATGGAAACATAATCAACGAAACAATATAATACAAAGAAATAATTTCCACCCACATGCTTTAACCAAATGACAACGCATAGATACTCATCACCTCACATATACGTTGTCCTCACACATAAAACACGTAGCAAATAGACCAACAAGTCCTAATCCCTCAAGTCAAGGTTAATCACGATACGTACCTGATGTTCTAAACGTCAATACCACACAATTTGTGGTACCCAATTTTCGTTCTAGAAGAACCTGGTTCTTCTAGGTGTTCTTACTACTACTGTTTGCGGAATAAAAAATACATAAAATAAAAAACACAAAGATTTTACGTGAAAACACCTGGCTCAAAGGTGACAAAATCACGACCTACTGTCACACCTCCCTTTTTACCTACACCCCCGGGAAGGAGTGTAAAGGAGTTTTTTCCAATTAAAGGACAATCGAAACAGGATTAATTATTTAAAGATTCAGAGTCTCCACTTGGGAGATTTATGGTGTCCCAAGTCACCGATATAATCCTGAATCGAGGAAAAGTTTGACTCTGTATTACAGTCAGCGAACCAGAAATCCAGGTAAGGAATTCTATTAACCTGGGAGAAGGTGTTAGGCATTCCCGAGTTCCGTGGTTCTAGCACGGTCGCTTAACAATTTATACTTGGCCTAATTATCTGATTTATATCACGTTTTAAACTTATCGTGTATTTTTAGCTTTTATAACCGCTTTTAGCTTAATTATAGAATTGTCTTGAAACGAATCACGCATACGTATATTCGTTTTATTTTTTGTATGTAAGGAATCATGTCACGCGTACGTGTACATAATTAAATTAATAACATTTTTTATTATAAAAATGAATTTGGTCGAAGTTGCGCATGCTTAAAACAAACTACGAACATTTGTCATTTTTGTACGATTAAATGGTAGGTGGCGCGCCTCGGACTATATGAGCTAATTTAATTTAATAACCTCCGAAAACCCATTTTTTATTGAGAAGATTTGTTCGAAGTTGCGCGAAAGCATACTCCGAATTGTTTTTAGAATTTTAATCATGTCACGCGAACGTGTCCACAACCACGACAGTATATTAAACGTGCCTAAAGGTTTCTCTACGAATATTTATTATTTTTACCTCTACATTATGAAATTAACACAAGAGCCATTTGTTACTAAGTGTCTAACTATGACTTGCCTCAAATTTCTATTTTTTCAACTCCCTAATTATTTAACACTAAAATACTTGAGAAATCCCTTCCAATCAACAAGGCTTCATTGAGCCATTTTATTGATGGAAGGGCCCGAATTAAACAGGCCCAGACTTCTGGAAAAACAAACCCATCTCAGCGTGAGGAAACTCTTCTGACTGAAGATATCCCAATGATATTCAGGCCCAAGGGCCCAAATAGTTTGGCGACATTGGCTGCAGGCAAGGGCTTCAGGATCGAATCCCTGAAGCCAACATCTAACAATGACCTTACTCATAACCTTTTGACCATTGAGAGGGGGGGGGGGAAATACAAATATGAAGGCCCTTTCCTAGTAAGTTGTCCCATGCGGTCCAACCGGCCCAATTCTTTTAAATAATTCTATAAGGATAGTCACACATAAACGAACACACATCCAAACAACTGGCTCAAATTTGTGTCTACTTACAAGCCTATACAAACCTAAGTTTACCCTTTGTTACATGCTAAATCTGCATCCACAATTTTTAATGCAGAATTCAACTTCTAGTAATGCTTGTGCATTGCTAAATCCATTTCTGCCACAAAATGCAGCAACCATATTGGACCAAATGGCATAGTGAAAATTTAAGTCCCAAGTTATAAATTCTACCACAGTTTACCAGATTTGGTATTCGTCGAACGGTAAACTCATAGTGTGAATCACAGTTCTTTGAGAGCAAACAACTTGCTTGAGTTCTAAAACTGTACCAGAAACTGCTATACAAAACTTAGGCAAGTTAAATGTAAACACCAAATTTCAATCAGATCTAATAGTCCGTGAAATAAACGATCTTGTGTCAACAGTATCTAAACCAGTCCAACTCGAAACAATTGAATAGCAAAATAACTGCATATAAAGAACTTATAATAAGGTAAACATTTAGACTAGGCTACCATGTCGTATGACATTCGTAGATTAAAGGTTGATTCCATCGTTCACAATTGAGAGGCAGCAAGGGAAATTTATAGCAAGACAAAGTAGACAAGCATGTTTATTCTTATTTTAAAACTTAAATTGAATACGACTCATAGCTCCAGATTTCATTTTTTGATTCCCACCTCAAGCTTTACATTCGAATAGAGTTCATAGACGTGTACCTGGAAATGAAAGAAGGATGCAGAAAAATGAGGCATCAGCAGTAACCAACAACTGCAGTAGTGTTCAACACCAGAAAGTAAACCAACAGACTAATTTTGAAATCAAGAGATGCGATACAATAGTCCAGACCCTAATTTCAGTCTTAATGAATCAGCAGACCCCAAACCAGACTCGGCTTAAACCCTTTTTATTATCAGCTAACCAGAAATTTCTTCCATCTTAGAGGAAAACTTCAGAAAATACCAAATGACTCAATGAAACAGTGTATTTTTCTGAAATTCTGCAATCGTTTCTAATTTTTTTTGATTTCTGTATCTATTTCTGTGTATCTCTCTTCCTATATCTCTCTTAGAATGTCCTTCTTCCAATCTCTCTCTGTGTATATTTCTCTATTTTCAAAGTACTAGACCCTCTCTTCTGTCCTCTTTCTGTCTGAATTTCAGCTCCCTTAAATGGGCATTCAATTAGTGCATTTTCCACTACAAATTTAACTTTTCATTTCTTTAATCCTCCACTCCATTGTCCACTCAATTATCCACTTAATTATTTAATCCATTAGTGCAATCCTAACCCTACTATCCACTAGAAACTTCTTAAATAGGTAAACACTTGAATTACTTATATTAATCAATTCTTATCGACACAATTAAACAAGAATTTAAACCAAATTATTGAACTGATCCTAATTACTCTGACTAAGTGATTAAACGAAATACAATTTCAAAGTCTACTGATATCCCAATTATATGAAACAAAATCTACGAAAACAATCTTAAGGAAACAAACAATGAACAGAATAATCTATACCAAAGTACTGATCGAATTTCATTTGAAATTGATCAGGAAAAGAAAAAGAGATGAGGAAGACGAACATCAGAATAACACTAATGTAAACAAACAAAGATTAAGACAGAACTCACCGGACAGGCTCGAACTTGGGTTTGGCTTTGATACTGTGACTCACCCCAAACTGATGCAAATCATTTTTTCTTTATCAAGAACAAATGAACAACATCGGTTTTTGTAGTAAGTCGACCTTATAATCACAAAACTAGAGGCTTGGATTGATGCATGTCCTCAGGCTCAACTGATTTTTAACTTTTAGGTTTGAACCTAGATTTAAAATTCGACGAGTTCTGCTCAGATTCCAAGGAAACCATTGATGGATTTGGTATGACGGAGTCATGGGGGTTGTGTGGTGTTAAACTAGGGTCGATTGGGTAGGCTATGGTTCGGAGATTTTTGGACCGGACAACTTCGATTGAAGATTCGAGAAGTACTAGGGTGATTCGAGGGAAAAAGATCGAGGATTTGGAAAGAGGGGGTTGGGGTGGTTATGAAGTGTGATTTTGGAGAGTAACGGAGCCGGCGCCGCCACCGGAAGGCGGTGGGGAATGGTGGCGGCTGGTCTCTAGGGTTCGGGGTGAGGGAGACGATAGACAAGATGGGGGAGAGGGGGGTTCTGAGGGGGCGGGGTTTGTTTGGATTTTTATATATTGAGGTGGAATTGGATCCACGCCGTTCGATCAAACGAGATCAACGGCTTGGATCATCTGACTAAATGAAGTGACGTCGTTTGAGTGAGCTGAAGACCGGATCGATCTCAGATGAAATGGGTCGGATACGGGTGATGGGCAAGACTTTGGGCCGTTCGATCAAATAAAATTGACGGCCCTGATCAAAGCGTGTCCAAACGACATCGTTTGGTTTTGGTAAAGGCGGACCGGGTTGGGACGGGTCTGGGCTGGTTTTTGGCTGAGTTTGGCTGGCTTTTGGTTTTGGGCTTCTTAAATTAACTTGAATTTGGCCCAATTTTAATTTAATTCTCTTCCTTTTCTTTTCTTCCCTTTTTTTTTCTCAAAAATTAAAACCAAAATCTTAAATTAAATTATAAAAACACCAAATTAACTTAAAAATACTAATTAACTCCAACTAATAATTATCACAAATAATTAAATGCCAAATTAAAAGAAAAATCACACAATTTGACTAAAATTACAAAAATATGTTATTATTATTTTTTTTGAATTTTCATTTTTGTAAAACACCTAATTATTAATTAATTCCAAAAAAATGTAAAAATCAAACCTTAAATGCAAATGCTATATTTTTGTATTTTTAATGCATTAATAAAATTAAACATGCACACAAATATATGCAAACGATCAGGGAAATCACACAATAATTCTTAAAAAATAACACATAATTAAAGAAAAGACCTAATTTTGGGAATTCTTTTGGAGTAATTCGTATGAGGCAAAAATCATGTGCTCACAGCTGCCCCTCTTTGTCCAGAAACACGAAGAGTTTTCGTGCAAAGATAAAGTGAGCGGATACGAGCGATTTTTGCCTGTTTGAACACTCCGTGTGAAGCATTTTTTGAAAGATTTGACCGAACCTCTGCTTCAAAGGTTTCCTACATATCCTTGGCTATAAAGGAATCAGGTCAATGTAGTTCGAGAAGGTTTGGTAGCTGGGACTACCATGAAGCTGCGGTTTTACTGTTACTATTGTTGCTGCTGTTGATACTGCCTATGGCCTCCTTATTACACCATGACAAAATGAAGAAGCTAGACTAAGCTATAATCTATGCCTTACAAAGATTTATTTTCAAACTTGATCTTGTGATTGATGTTGCCTCGTTGACTTGTATTTTCTTCAGAAGTTCCTTTGTGGCTGACTTGAATGGTATTCTTTGAAATGCTTTCCCTTCTTCTTCAGGCGGGCACCTGATTGCTGAACCTTTTAAATGTCTTCCCTTGACTATCGTTTCCTTTCCTCTATTTCCCAGGCGGGCTCCTGATTATTTGAAATTTGAATTGCTTCTTCCCTTCGTTCTCAGGCGGGCTCCTGACTACTTTGAAATTTGAATTGTATTCCCTTGTTCTCCAGGTGGGCTCCTGATTGTTGAAACTTGAGCTGTATTCCCGTGTTCTCCAGGTTGGCTCCTGATTTCAACAAAATGGACAAAAGCAAAGAAAAATTTCTGCCCCAGTTTGGTAGATGGGCATATATAATCATGTTACCAAATATCAGTAAGAACTTGAAAGTGGAAACTTGAATTGTACTACCTTGTTCTCCAGGTGGGCGCCTGATTGCTAAAACTTGAATTGTTGTTCCTTGTTATTCAGGTGGACGCCTGATTACTGAATCTTTAACGGTTGTTCCTTGTTCTCCAGGTGGACGCCTGATTGCTGATACTTCGACTATTCTTCCTTTTTCTCCAGGTGGACGTTTGATTGCTGATACTTCAACTGTTGTTCCTTGTCTCCAGGTGGACGCCTGATTTCAACAAAAATAGAAAAAATAAAAGAAAAATTTCTACCCCGGTTTGGTAGCTGGGCGCATCTGTGAGTGTTAAACTGAATCATATTACCAAATATTATTAAGAATTTGAAAGCTATGTCCCATTATCCAGGAGGGTCCTGATAACTTACGCGAACTTTGAAGCCAACTTATATTTCTTTTGGTGCACATTTGTCCTATATTTACTACTTATGATTGTTTTAAAGTTTAACCTAGGTCCCATTTTCCAGGAGGGTCCTGAAAACTTCAAATTAAATCTATCCTAGCAATAAAAGTTTTAAAGCCAACTTATATTCTTTTGGGGGTACATTTATACTAGATCTTGCTACTCATGATTGTTTTAAATTTTAAACTAAATTCCATTTTCCAGGAGGGTCCTGAAAATTTATACGTTCAAACCTGCATGGTACTTGCCTCCCTCACAGGGTGCTTCCTGAAACAAATGTCATCTTTGCCCCTATTTAAAATCAAAGAAAATCTTGTCAGTTTAAAACGTGGTGGTTAGTTGTGGCATTCTTGCTGGGGAGGGTTTTCTCTTTGCCATGCTTTGCTTCAACAAACTGCCTTGAACCTGTCGAAAGGACTGTTTTGACCTCGTGATTGATCCTTAAATGCAGGATCCCTAACTGTTGTTTTCGCTTCTGAACCTTCTGTCTAAACTCGTATATATCCCATGAAATTACTGAACCATTCCACCGATTCCACTTTTGCTTACACCATATGTCTCATTTTCATCATATTATCTCCAGCATGTCTAGCTGTATTTTGCTTTGTGCAATTCTGAATCTTGGTAGTATACTTTAACATTCCTTCTTATTTGTTGGAACAAGGCTAACCTTGGAAGAGCTTTAGGGGAGTAAAAATTAACAGCAATGAAATGCGACGATTTTTGAGAATTAAAAATAAAGAAGAAAATCCAAATTTGGATGACTGTTGGAGATAGGAAAAAGGAACTTATCTGAGTGGAGTCACTGGCACCAATGATCATGGTATGCATTTTGGATTAATTAACCCAGTCTATTTAACCAATCTCCTTTCCAATTGTTTTACTTTGTTCTCCAAGATTTCCACAACCCAATTTTACTTTCCGCCAACTTACGGACCTTGTTTGACTTGCAGTGCCCTGAAGTATTTTCACCGACAAACCTCTCTCATTTGTTTGTTCCTCAATTCCTTGTCGCCTTATGGTGCCCGCGAAGGTTTTCACCGATATGACTCTCTCATTTTTACTTTCTCTCAACTTTCGTCGCCTCATGGTGCCCGTGAGGGTTTTCACCCATAAGACTCTCTCATTTTCATTACTTTTCCTGCTTGGACCAGAGCGTTATCCTGATATGAATCACCTCTATTTGCTCAACTTGGCATCTCTCGAAGACAGTTCGGAAGGTCTTTCTTTGGACCGTAATATGGGCTTTTGGATGGGGTTAGAAAGAAAGGGTATCAAAGGCTCAAAATAATTTGACATGGGTTTAAAATTACAACTCTTGAAATCACATTTCTTATTTCAAGTACAACTTATGCCCCAATTTATTGCTTGGGGATCTTTTGATATTTTATTTTACTATGACCGAGCCGTGAGGCTACCTACGTATCCTTAACAGGAATCAGGTCAAACATAGTTCACACCTGAATTTCCTTGTTGTTATACTTTCTCTTTTCACTTCTTTTCTTTTCTCTTTTCTCTTTTTCTTTCTTTTCCTTTCCTTTTTGTTATTGATTCCAAAAGAGGGGTATGAAAGAAACAAATGCGGCTCAAAAGGGGGAATAGAGGGTATAGTGTTTAGATAGCAGAATAAATTGCCTTCGTCATTTCAATCTTCGAAACAATGCCAAATATAAACAATCAATAGTTATACCAAAGAAAATCATGCATAATATCTCTTTACTGCATCAAAATTGATAGCCATGTCTATGCATTTTCCTTCAATATCTATTAAACATAAAGCACCATTGGACAATACTCTGGTCACAATGAACGGCCCTTGCCAATTCGGGGCGAACTTGCCTTTTACTTCAACCTGATGTGGAAGGATACATTTCAGTACTTGCTGACCCACTTCAAACTTTCGGGGACGCACCCTTTTGTTGTACGCTCTTGCCATTCTCTTTTGATATAACTGGCCATGACATACTGTTGCCAATTGTTTTTCATCAATCAAGTTCAATTGCTCCAAATGGGTTTTGACCCACTCATCATCATCAATCTTAGCCTCAGTGACAATCCGAAGGGAAGGGATTCAACTTCTGCAGGTATTACTGCTTCTGTGCCATATACCAACAAATAAGGAGTTGCGCCTACCGAAGTACAAACAGTAGTGCGATATCCCAACAACGCAAATGGTAATTTTTCGTGCCATTGCCTCGAACCTTCTACCATTTTCCGAAGTATCTTCTTTATGTTTTTGTTGGTTGCCTCGACTGCTCCATTCGCCTTGGGACAATACAGGGTAGAATTGCGATGTGTAATCTTAAACTATTGACATACCTCTTCCATCAAGTTACTGTTAAGATTAACACCATTATCTGTGATGATCACCTTTGGGATTTCGAATCGACAGATGATATTTGAGTGAACAAAATTGACCACTGCTTTCTTGGTCACCATTTTGAATGTTTTGGCCTCAACCCACTTAGTGAAATAATCAATGGCTACCAGAATGAACCTATGCTCGTTGGATGCTGCTGGCTCAATTGGTCCAATGACATCCATGCCTCAAGCAACGAAGGGCCATGGTGCCGACATTGTGTGCAATTCCGATGGTGGAGAATGAATCAAATCTCCGTGTATCTGGCACTGATGACATTTGCGCACAAAATTGATACAATCTCGCTCCATGGTAAGCCAATAATAGCCTGCTCGGAGAATTTTCTTTGCCAACACATATCCGCTCATATGTGGTCCGCAGACTCCTGAATGTACTTCGGACATGACAGCCGTAGCTTGTCTCGCATCTATGCATCTTAATAATCCAAGGTTTGGTGTTCTCTTATACAAAACTCCTCCACTTAAGAAGAATCCATTTGCCAACCGTCGAATTGTTCTCTTTTGATCCCCTGTGGATTGCACTAGATATATCCCCATTCTGATGTACTCCTTGATATCGTGGAACCATGGTTCGCCATCAAGTTCTTCTTCATTCATGTTATAGTAAGCATGCTGATCTCGGACTTGAATATGCAGAGGATCGACATAAGCTTTGTCCGGATGGTGCAACATTTATGCCAGGGTAGCCAAAGCATCGACGACCTCATTATTGACCATTGGAATAAGCCTGAACTCCACTGATCGAAACCGTTGACAAAGATCATGTAAAAATTGTCGGTACTGTATGAGCTTCAAGTCTCGCGTTTCCCATTCTCCTTGAATTTGATGTACTAGAAGATCCGAGTCTCCCAAGACCAAGATTTCCTGGATATCCATATCTGCAGCTAGCCTTAGACCCAAAATACAGGCTTCATACTCAGCCATATTGTTGGTGCAATAAAATCGAAGCTGATCCATAACAGGATAGTGATGCCCTATTTCAGAAATAAGCACAGCTCCTATACCGACTCTTTTCATGTTGGCAGCCCTATCAAAGAAAAGTTTCCAGCCTGGTTTTTCAATTTGCTCCAGTTCATCGATATGCATCACTTCTTCATCGGGAAAATAAGTTCTCAATGGCTCGTAATCTTCATCGACCAGGTTTTCGGCCAAATGATCGGCCAATGCTTGGGCTTTCATCGCAGTCCGAGTGACATAGATGATGTCAAACTTTGTGAGCAGTATCTGCCACTTAGCAAGTCTCCCTGTCGGCATAGGCTTTTGAAAGATATACTTCAACGGATCCAAACGCGAAATGAGGTAAGTAGTGTAGGATGACAAATAATGTTTCAATTTCTGAGCCACCCAAGTTAGGGTGCAACATGTCCTTTCCAGATGAGTGTACTTAACCTCATAAGCCGCGAACTTCTTGCTAAGATAGTAGATGGCCTGTTCCTTTCTGCCGGTGATGTCATGCTGCCCCAGTACACAACCAAATGAATTTTCCAAGAATGTCAAGTAAAGAATCAAAGGTCTTCCTAGTTCTGGTGGAACCTGTATGGGTGGGTTTGACAAGTATCCTTTTATCTTATCGAATGCTTCTTGACAATCATCAGTCCACTTGACCGCAACATCCTTCTTCAACTATTTGAAAATAGGCTCACAAGTTGTCGTGAGCTGAGCAATAAACCTGCTGATGTAGTTCAACCTCCCTAACAGACTCATCACTTCAGTCTTGTTCCTCGGTGGTGGCAATTCTTGGATGGATTTGATCTTTGATGGGTCCAACTCGATGCCTCGCCGACTGACTATGAATCCCAACAGCTTTCCGGATGGAACACTAAATGCGCACTTGATAGGGTTAAGCTTGAGGTTGTACCTGCGAAGTCTCAGGAAGAATTTCCTCAAATCCCCAATGTGGTCGGCCTGATGCTTTGATTTTATGATCATATAATCCACGTATACCTCAATCTCCTTATGTATCATATCATGAAACACTGGAGTCATTGCTCTCATGTAAGTTGCCCCGGCGTTCTTCAAACCAAATGGCATTACCCTGTAGCAATAAGTTCCCCACGGCGTGATGAATGCCGTCTTTTTTGCATCTTCTTCATCCATTAGAATCTGATGATACACGGCATAGAAATCAACAAAAGATCATATCTCATGCTTGGCACAATTATCGATCAAAATATGGATATTGGGTAATGGGAAGTTATCCTTCGGACTTGCTTTGTTGAGATTGCGGTAATCGACGCATACTCTGATCTTACTGTCTTTCTTTGGCATAGGCACGACATTAGCCAACCAAACAGGATATTGAGTGACCCGAATGACCTTTGCATCCAACTGTTTGGTGATTTCTTCTTTAATTTTCACACTCATATTAGTTTTGAATTTCCTCAACTTTTGCTTGATGGGAGGAACCATTGGATCAGTAGACAATTTGTGGACCACTAAATCAGTGCTCAAACCCTGCATGTCGTCATATGACCATGCAAAAACATCTTTGAATTCGATAAGTGCTTTAATTAACTCTTCCCGGATCTTTGGCTCGAGGTGGACACTTATTTTAGTCTCTCAGATATTATCTGCGTCTCCTAAATTGACGGCTTCTGTATCATTCAGGTTGGGTTTGGGTTTTTCTTCGAAGTGAATTAACTCCTTACTAATCTCTTTGAAGGCCTCATCCTCATCGTATTCTGATTCGTAATCACAATCTACTTCTTGAACTATTATTTCAGAATCAGATTGATTTTTAAGATTGGCCTGAGGATTCCTTATGCATGCCATATCACTAGAGCCAGCGTAAAAAGAATTGTACAGAAAAGAAAAGAAAAACAAAAGAAAAACTATCAGGAACGATAAAGAAAGGGAAACTGCATTTCATTGAATGATTTAAGATAACAAGGTTTGCACACTTCAAACAGACTGAAAGACAAAAATCTGGATTACAACCCTGGAATAACCCAAACAAACTAAAGGAAAATCAAAATAAACTACCAAGACTCCTTTCGAATGGGGAGAGGAGTGGCTTTCCAATTATTAAGCATTGTTTCTGGCCCAACGAATTGAATTTCTGCGTTGCTAGGACCTTCACCACTTTCCACCGTGTTCACACCGTCAAACAACTTTTCAAATCTTTCAATTAACTCCTCATCAGGATTAATCATAGAATTAGGAATTGTTGTTACTGGGCGACTTCTGGTACCGGACTTGGCAAAAGATTTGGAAAGATGTGGGACTGGCTTTGGAAGGACCCATGCCTTCTGTTTTAGCTTTATGGCCTTTCTTATGTCTGCGGCAGTGGGCTTGAATCCCAAACCAAATGTTCCTAAGTTTTCGGGAAGAGACACCGGCTGTATGATGCCTTGCAAAGATGAGCCCAAACCTTTACCGAGTACAAAACCATTCTTCAACATCTCATAGGCTGCCATGACTGATGCGGTGGTTATCTTTTGATTTGGAATGTATTTCCCCTCTAGAACTTTCTCTACCAACATCGTGTCAGAAACCTAGTAGACCCATGGTCCCTGGTCATCTTCCACTTCAATAACTGGTACAATGGCATTGCTGCGAGCACATAAACTGTCTTCCCTATGCACAAATATTTCTTGTCTATCCCATTCAAATTTGACTACCTGGTGTAGTGTTGATGTGATTGATTTAGCGTCGTGGATCCATGGTCGACCCAACAGTAATTATAGGAAACAACTATATCCAGCACCTGAAACTCCATTATGAACTCAACTGGCCCTATCGTCAGCTCTAGCACTATGTCCCCAACCGAATCTTTACCTCCGCCGTCAATTCCCCGCACGCAAATTCTATTCTTATGGATCCTCTCATCTTCTATTTAAAACTTGCTTAGAGTGGAGAGAGGACAGATGTTTGTGCTTGACTCGTTGTCAACCAATACCCGGGTCACCACAGAGTTTTCACATTTTAATGTGAGGCAAAGAGCTCTGTTATGCTTAGTACCTTCTACAGGCAATTCATTATCAGAAAACGTGACTCTGTTTGCTTCGAAGATTTTGTTGGCTATTTTTTCCAAGTGATTCACGGAGATCTTATCGGGAATGTGTGCCTCATTCAAGATCTTCATTAAATCTTGACGGTGCTCGTCCGAATGGATCAATTTGACAATAGGGAAATTTGAGCGGGCGTCTTTCTTAACTGTTCCACGATAGAGTAGTCATGTAGCTTCATCTTCCTCAAGAATTCTTCTGCTTCTTCTTCAGTTACGACTTTCTTTATTAGTGCTGGATTATTTTTAGCTCTTCTTAACTCTTCGGGAGTAAAACACCTTCCCGAGCGAATTAAACCCTGTACTTCACAGATTTCTTCTTTTACTTCATTCCCTTTATGCATCACCGTTACCCGCTCGTAATTCTATGGAATAGCCTTGCTGTTGATAATTGGTAATTAGGTTACTGGCTTGATAATAACCTGATCTGCGCGGGCTTCTTCCACGATTATGATGGGTTTGCTGGCCGCTCCTGGTACAATCACCTTTACCCCTTCCTGTTTCGTTGCAACTCTACTTAAAGACCCCTTATCTACTGCCATAGATGGATCAACACTCTTTTTGCTCTACTTAAGCACCAACTTCTCATCTGCTGATTGTTCATCTGTCTTGACTCCACTGGACCGAATCATCATGACGGTCTATGATGGCTTCTTGGGTTCCCCCTCCGCATGCACTATTTCAATCATATTTGCCTCCTGATAGGCTGGCATCGGATTCCTGTTGATATTGGGTGCTTCGGGAGCTTGAACTTCAATTCTATTGGTATCAATAAGCTCCTGTATTGCACTTTTCAAGTGCCAGCACTTTTCTGTATCATGACCCAGAGTACCAGAACAATACTCACAACTGACAGTATAGTCAAGATTCTTTGGAGGAGGATTTGGCAGTTTGGACTGTATCGGCCTTAGCATATCTAGCTGTTTTAGCCTGTGGAACAGACTGGTGTATGATTCTTCCAACGGAGTAAAGGTTTTCTTTTTCTGCAACCTTTCACCCTTGAGTGCTTGACTAGGCCTGAAACTTGGTCCGGGAGTATTTTGGTAGGCTCGTGGATGTGGATAAGTATTTGGTAGGACAGGAGCACGCCATTAAGCGTAGGCAGGAGGTTGGTTGTATGCTTGTGCATGGTGGACGAAAAAATGAGGTTCTGGTGGGGGATAGTAGTTTTGGGGTGGATTGTGGTGATAAGTTTGTTGATGGGGTTGAGGTTGATTGTAGTGGTAAGGTGAACCTCTGGATCCGGACCAAGTTCCTGAATCAACCATTGCCGCTTCCTCTCTTTTCTTCTTCTCAATCCCTGCTATGCCGCCCTGAATAGCCTGAGTAGTCACTTTGATAGCCGAATAGCTCATGATTTTATTCGACTTGAGGCCTCTTCTACCATGCCCCCCATCTTTACTACTTCGTTGATTGACTTTCCCACAGCTGAGACCAAATGGCCATAGTAAGTAGGTTCCAAAGCCTATAGGAAGTAATCTACCATCTCACTTTCCTTCATTAGGGGATCTACTCTTGCTGCTTGCTCTCTCCATCGGAAACTATATTCTCTGAAGTTTTCACTATGCTTCTTCTCAAGTTTAGTCAAGGACAGTCGATCTGGAATAATCTCAAGATTATATTGGAAGTGACAAGCAAATGCTTGCGCTAGATCATCCCATGTGTACCATCTCCCATGGTCTTGGCGGGTATACCATTCCAATGCTGATCCACTCAAACTCTGACTGAAGTAAGCCATTAACAATTCGTCTTTTCCTCCAGCTCCCCTCATCTTGCTGCAAAAACCCCTCAAGTGGTCTACTGGATCACCGTGCCCGTTGTATAGATCGAACTTGGGCATCTTGAAACCTGCCGGTAATTGCACATTTGGGAACAAACATAGGTCCTTGTAGGCCACGCTGACTTGCCCTCCTAGCCCCCGCATATCTCTGAATGATTGTTCTAAGCTTTTAACTTTCCTGAACATCTCCTCCTGTTCGGTATTTTTGACTGGTTTATCAGCTTCTATTGGGAGGTCAAAGTTAGGAGTATAGGAATGGGTTTCTGGAGCTTTGAAAGTGGGCTCCGAGGGGTAGTATTAGTTTTCCTGGGCCTGGAACATAGGCTCGCTAGGAGATTTGTGGAATGTAGCTGGTGGAGGTGCCACAAAGACAGGGGTGACTGGCGGAGGAGGGTATGGAATTGATTTTGGTGGTGGCGATTATGGTGTATGAGACGTGGTGCCCCGGTAGTGCTGGTAAATGGGAAAGCTCGGGGATAGATCGGTGGCAGGATGATCTTGAGTCTTAGCCGGTGGTGGGGTGGAAGCATGGTTAGTAGGGTAAGCTGGGGGTGATTGTCCTTTAGACCATGCCTGATACATCTCGGCCATTTGTTGCTTAAGTTTGAGCATTTCCTCTTTCATTTTACTGACGTCTAACTCCTCTACCTCAACACTTGTGTCGATATCCGGGATAGACATGATTTCTGGTATTGGTTTTTTTGATCTGGTTTGGTAATGATAATATGCCAGTATACTCTAGATAAACTAACTACTTGAATTCTCTGGAAAACAACAAACTTGTTAGTTTTTATAGTTTAACACATATGCAATTACACGTTGGGATGCAATGTATCTAGGCAATTAACCATTTTCTATCATGTATTTGCTCGGTTGCTTGTGTTATCCCAGCTTTTCCTGATCTTTCCTTTTATTGTCACTCACGCCTATCTTTATTTTCCTCCCCTCTTTTCATTTTATTCTTTTCTTTTAGTTGTGGTCGAATCTTATGAAGATTGCCTACGTATCATGACCCTGCATGAATCAGACCGAGCGTAGTTCTGGCGGAAACAATTATTAATACTCTTATTTATTTTAACAAATAAAACAATACGAAGACAGAAATTATATTAAATTTGGACAACACTTTAAGACAATGGTTTAAAAGACTCGACACAGACTCAAACTAAAACATGACTACTATACAAAAAGTTCCAACAACTATGACTACGCTTCACTCCACAATCTTTTACTTTTAATTATTGGAACATCTGCTCACGGTGGGGCTTGACCCGGCTGACCCCCTAGTGTACGGTACATCCTCTCTAACTCCATTGTAAGATGACGGGCAAAAGTAGGTGCATGCTCTAAAAACCTTTCATAATCCATTCCTTGGCAGTTTACGTAAATTTGAGAAGTATAAACGGCCAAATCATGGATTTGTGCTCTGAAATCTTGGAGATTTTGGTCTTGGTTTTGCAATCGCTGTTGGTGAGTGGTGGCTATATCTCTTATGCGGTCTTCGCTATCTAAAGCTGACTCCAACTAAGCTCGACGTCTGGCATGATCGAGTCTTGCCTGTGCTCTCTCCCTATCAATATTTGCGTGCTGATGTTCTCTATTGTACCTTCTCATTTCTTCCAACTGTGCATGGAGTTGAGCTTCTGAATGTATCCAATTGTCCTTCTCTCTGTTGAATTGAGCCATTTCTTCTTCATATCTCATTACTTGGCGTTCCTTACTAGATTTGGCCTCCTCATTTAACTGTATGACCTTTTTCTTAGCTTTGTCTAACGCCTTCTCAGTTTTTGTCAAGATGGAGTCATAATCTTGCATTTTTTCCATCAGATGGGCCTTCTAGGATCAGGTTCTGGTGCATCATCCACACGGGATATTTTCTCAAACCACCTAGCATAACCCGGATTTATCTCACCTTTCGCAGGATCTGGAACTTGGGTATCATCTTTCAAGTATCGACAACCATTCCAAATCTGTTGGATTAAAGCCTCAGGGAGAGTGGCTTCGGGGTGTAGTTCGATCACTTGCACACTCAAATCTTCATCATCAGGCACTACTTGGTATCTTCCTAGCTGTCTTAGAACACTCTATGGCGCATACGGTTGGACACTTCTTAAACCTAACAACAACAAATAACTCTTCAAGGTTGACATGTGTATCACCTCTCTTACCGGGAGCCATCCCAAAGTCCACTCAATTTGACTTGCCATTAAAGATCTTAAGTGGGATATCCAGGCTTCCACTCCTTCTGAATATTTATAATCTTTTATTCTTTCTTCATAACTCTCGATGAAATTATCCTTGCTTGGACCATACTGCATGAACTTGGGGTGATGTCGGAGATGTTCAGTCAACCACATTTGCAACAAAATATTGCAACCTTCGAAGAATTTTGCCCCGGATTTACACAAAGTCAACGCCCGATAAATGTCTGAGAGAATGATCGGGGCAAGAGTGTGATGTTCTTTGGTAGTGAGGACTTGTACGACTCTGGCTATGCAAATATCAATCGTCCACTCTTTGTTTGGGAAAACCATGATTCCCAGAAAAGCCACCATGAAAGCGAAGCGTCGGTGAATCTGCCAGGTGTCCTTGTTTTGTTTGTTAGTAAGGCCCTTTTCATGAATTTCAAACCCATCCGACTTTCCGAACCTTGAATATAGGAAGTTGAAAGAACAACACCCTTTGACAACGTTGCTTTTTCTGATTTGATTACTGATATTCAGAAGACCAAAAAATCGGTGTACCGAAGGAGCCTTTGGGAATATAAGATTTTGGTTTCTCAAATCTCCGTCAAAACCAGAATATCCAGCTATTTCTTCTAATGTGGGAGTAAGCTCGAAATCAGAGAAGTGAAATACATTGTGAACAGGGTCCCAAAAAGTCACTAGTGCCGTAATCAAATCATTGCGCGGTTTAACTTTCATAATATCTGTGAGAGCTCCCAAATACTTAATGACCCATTTCTGACCATCTCCTCCTAACTTATGCCACCACATCTGAAGGTGAAATAGAAACTCATCTGTATCTGTGAACGGTGAGTTTTGGATGGTGCTCATTTTGTACCTGTGAGCGATGTTAATTTTAAAAACCCAAAATCAAGACTCATTTTGAAAAAAAAAATCATTAATATTAAAAACAATTCATATATATAAAAAAACACTTCGATAAAGAAGGTTTAAAGGCTGTGTTTGCTAACCGGCAAAATAATTTTTTTTTTTGAAAGAAAAAAACGACCAAAGGCGGCTGTTCTTGCAAAAACAGCCTTCCGGCGCCCTTTTAGGGACATTCAGCATATTTTGGACAAGAATGACATCACCTTACTTATGACAACACAATGACATTTATGTACCCATATTTTAATTATTTCTTATCTTTTTTTTCTCTTTTTTTTAAAAATATTTGGGCCCGATGCGGGTTGCCTACGTATCTCACATCTGGCGAGAATCAAACTTACGTAGTTCGTAATAATAAAACTATTGTTAAAAGAAACATAAAATTTCCTTCTTTTGTTTTTTTCAAAATTTCGAAAGAATTTCAAAATATTTTGGAAATTGTTTTTTTCTTCGAAAAATAGCCAATTTTCTTTCTCGGTCCTCACCTTGATTTTCCTTTTCTAACTTTTCCTATAAGCTGGTCAACATGAAAATCCAAAACAAATGAATGCACAAGTAAGATGTATCAGGATGGTCTTTTCATTTCAGGGTACACCTGTCCTAGACAGACCCAACCCCTGTGTTGAGTCTCCGAAGTCAAATGCACATGATGCAAACAAACGTTCCTATTAGGGATCCGGCATGAAGTTGAGTTATTCTAAATGTAAAACCTAGGGTATACTATTCTAGACCTGTCTTACCCAAGCGGACAGCTTGAGCCGAAGTGGGGGAAACATACCGGGAGCACGAAAGTCTACCCGGCCTAGTTACTTGGACCAACTTCGTTCTATTTGGTATGACCTCTAACAGAAAGGTGGGCCACGCGCACGTGTGCACCATAAATTTAGAAAACTCAAAAAGAAGAAGGGTTTCGTAACAATTTATATATACAGTTAAGATAATATCAAAGCGGTAAAAGCAATATTTCGCACATTAAGCACAAACATGAAAAAATAATAAAGCCAAATATAACAGATTGTGAGCTCGAATTCTTGAACCCTAAACCAAAGATTATGGGTTCGGTCCCCAGCAGAGTCGCCAGGGGTGTCACACCTCCCTTTTTACCTACACCCCCGGGAAGGAGTGTAAAGGAGTTTTTTCCAATTAAAGGACAATCAAAACGGGATTAATTATTTAAAGATTCAGAGTCGCCACTTGGGAGATTTATGGTGTCCCAAGTCACCGGTATAATCCTGAATAGAGGAAAAGTTTGACTCTGTATTACAGTCAGCGAACCAGAAATCCAGGTAAGGAATTCTATTAACCTGGGAGAAGGTGTTAGGCATTCCCGAGTTTCGTGGTTCTAGCACGGTCGCTTAACAATTTATACTTGGCCTAATTATCTGTTTTATATCACGTTTTAAACTTATCGTGTATTTTTAGCTTTTATAACCGCTTTTAGCTTAATTATAGAATTGTCTTGAAACGAATCACGCGTACGTATATTCGTTTTATTTTTTGTATGTAAGGAATCATGTCACGCGTACGTGTACATAATTAAATTAATAACATTTTTATTATAAAAATAAATTTGGTCGAAGTTGCGTATGCTTAAAACAAACTACGAACATTTGTCATTTTTGTATGATTAAATGGTAGGCGGTGCGCCTCAGACTATATGAGCTAATTTAATTTAATAACCTCCGAAAACCCATTTTTTATTGAGAAGATTTGTTCGAAGTTGCACGAACGCATACTCCGAATTGTTTTTAGAATTGTAATCATGTCACGCGAACGTGTCCACAACCACGACAGTATATTAAACTTTCCTAAAGGTTTCTCTACGAATATTTATTATTTTTACCTCTACATTATGAAATTAACACAAGATCCATTTGTTACTAAGTGTCTAACTATGACTTGCCTCAAATTTCTATTTTTTTCAAGTCCCTAATTATTTAACACTAAAATACTTGAGAAATCCCTTCCAATCAACAAGGCTTCATTGAGCCGTTTTATTGATGGAAGGGCCCGATTTAAACAGGCCCAGACTTTTGGGAAAACAAACCCATCTCAACGTGAGGAAACTCTTCTGACCGAAGAAATCCCAATGATATTCAAGCCCAAGGGTCCAAATAGTTTGGCGACATTGGCTGCAGGCAAGGTCTTCAGGATCGAATCCCGGAAGCCAACATCTAACAATGACCTTACTCATAACCTTTTGACCATTGAGAGGGGGGGAAGAAATACAAATATGAAGGCCCTTTCCTAGTAAGTTGTCCCATGCGGTCCAACTGGCCCAATTCCTTTAAATAATTCTATAAGGATAGTCATACATGAACGAACACACATCCAAACGGCTGGCTCAAATTTGTGTCTATTTACAAGCCAATACAAACCCAAGTTTACCCTTTGTTACATGTTAAATCTGCATCCACAAGTTTTAATGCAGAATTCAACTTCTAGGAATGCTTGTGCATTGCTAAATCCATTTCTGCCACAAAATGCAGCAACCATATTGGACCAAATGGCATAGTGAAAATTTAAGTCCCATGTTATAAATTCTACCACAGTTTACCAGATTTGGTACTCGTCGAACTGTAAACTTATAGTCTGAATCACAGTTCTTTGAGAGCAAACAACTTGCTTGAGTTCTAAAACTGTACCAAAAACTGCTATACAAAACTTAGGCAAGTTAAATGTAAACACCAAATTTCAATCAGATCTAATAGTCCGTGAAATAAACGATCTTGAGTCAACAGTATCTAAACCAGTCCAACTCGAAGCAACTGAATAGCAAAATAACTGCATATAAAGAACTTATACTAAGGTAAATATTTAGACTAGGCCACCATGTCGTATGACATTCGGAGATTAAAGGTTGATTCCATCGTTCACAATTGAGAGGCAGCAAGGGAAATTTACAGCAAGACAAAGTAGACAAGCATGTTTATTCTTATTTTAAAACTTAAATTGAATTCAACTCAAAGCTCCTGATTCCATTTTTTGATTCCCACCTCAAGCTTTACATTCGAATAGAGTGCATAGACGTGTACCTGGAAATGAAAGAAGGATGCAGAAAAATGAGGCATCAGCAATAACCAACAGCAGCAGTAGTGTTCAACACCAGAAGGTGAACCAGCAGAGTAATTTTGAAACCAAGAGATGTGATACAATGTCCAGAGCCTAATTTCAGTCTTAATGAATCAGCAGACCCCAAACCAGACTCGACTTAAACCCTTTTTCTTATTAGCTAACCAGAAATTGCTTCCATACTAGAGGAATACTTCAGAAAATACCAAATGACTCAATGAAACAGTGTATTTTTCTGAAATTCTGCAATCGTTTCTGATTTTTTTATATTTCTGTATCTATTTCTGTGTACCTCTCTTCCTATATCTCTTTTAGAATGTCCTTCTTCCAATCTCTCTCAGTGTATATTTCTCTATTTTCAAAGTACTAGACTCTCTCTTCTGTCCTCTTTCTATCTGAATTTCAGCTCCTTTAAATGGGCATTCAATTAGTGCATTTTCCACTACCAATTTAACATTTCATTTCTTTAATCCTCCACTCCATTGTCTACTCCATTGTCCACTCCATTATCCACTTAATTATCTAATCCATTAGTGCAATCCTAACCCTACTATCCACTAGAAACTTCTTAAGTAGGTAAACACTTGAATTACTTATATTAATCAGCTCTTATCGACATAATTAAACAAGAATTTAAACCAATTTATTGAACTGATCCTAATTACTCTGACTAAGTGATTAAACGAAATACGATTTCAAAGTCTACTGATATCCCAATTATACGAAACAAAATCTACGAAAACAATCTTAAGGAAACAAACAGTGAACAGAATAATCTATACTAGAGTACTGATCGAATTTCATTTGAAATTGATCAGGAAAAGAAAAAGAGATGAGGAAGACGAACATCAGATTAAGACAGAACTCACCGGATAGGCTCGAACTTGGGTTTGGCTTTGATACTGTGACTCACCACAAACTGATGCTAATCATTTATTCTTTATCAAGAACAAATGAACAACATCGGTTTTTGTAGTGAGTCGACATTATAATCATAAAACTAGAGGCTTGGATCGATGCATGTCCTCAGGCTCAACTGATTTTGAACTTTTAGGTTTGAACCTAAATTTAAAATTCGACGAGTTCTGGTCAGATTCGAAGGAAATCATTGATGGATTTGGTATGAGGGAGTCATGGGGGTTGTGTAGTGTTAAACTAGGGTCGATTGGGTAGGCTAGGGTTCAGAGATTTTGGGACCGGACAACTTCGATTGAAGATTCGAGAGTACTAGGGTGATTCGAGGGAAACAGATCGGGGATTTGGAAATAGGGGGTTGGGGTGGTTCTGGAGTGTGATTTTGGAGGGGAACGGAGTCGGCGCCGCCACCAGAACGCGGTGGGGAATGGTGGCGGCTGTTCTCTAGGGTTTGGGGTAAGGGAGACGATAAACGAGATGGGGGGGGGGGGTTCTGAGGGGCGGGGTCTGATTAAGATATATATACTAAGGTGGAATTAGATCCAGGCTATTCGATCAAACGAGATCAACGGCTTGGATCATCTGACTAAATGAAGCGACGTAGTTTGAGTGAGCTGAAGATCGGATCGGTCTCAGATGAAATGGGTCGGATACGGGTGACGGGCAAGACTTTGGGCCGTTCTATCAAATAAAATTGACGGCCCTGATCAAAGCGTGTCCAAACGACGTCGTTTGGTTCTGGTAAGGGCAGACCGGGTTGGGACGGGTCTAGGCTGGTTTTTGGCTGGGTTTGGCTGGGTTTTGGTTTTGGGCTTCTTAAATTAACTTGAATTTGGCCCACTTCTGATTTAATTCTCTTCCTTTACTTTTCTTCCTTTTTTCTTCTCAAAAATTAAAACCAAAATCCTAAATTAAATTATAAAAACACCAAATTAACTTAAAAATACTAATTAACTCCAACTAATAATTATCACAAATAATTAAATGCCAAATTAAAAGAAAAATCACACAATTTGACTAAAATTACAAAAATATGTTATTATTATTATTTATTTTTTTGAATTTTCATTTTTGTAAAACACCTAATTATTAATTAACTCCAAAAATGTAAAAATCAAATCTTAAATGCAAATGCTATATTTTTGTATTTTTAATGCATTAATAAAATTAAACATGCACACAAGTATATGCAAACGATCAGGGAAATCACACAATAATTCCTAAAAAATAACACATAATTAAAGAAAAGACCTAATTTTGGGAATTCTTTTGGAGTAATTTGTATGAGGCAAAGATCATGTGCTCACACCTACTACTCAGTAGGATTTTTCCAAATTTTCACTAAAATCACTGAGCGAAAATAGCATTTACAAAAACACTTTGTAAACCTAGGGATTAAGTCTAATCCCATTGTGGCACACAACCTCAACTGTTGCGACAACTTCAAGTTAGCTTATAACTTGAACACTCAAAGTACCTAATACAATTGCTTCTGTGAAAGAAGAAAGGTACAACTTTAAACCACCTACTACAATTGAACTAGAATAAGAAAAAACACAATGGAACTGGTTCTTCTATCTCGTTCAAGTAGCTTCAGGAGTGCACACTCAAATCTCACATAAACTGCTTGCAAAATCGCCTTTCTCTTTTGCTTTCAATTTAGTTTAACTTCTGTATTTGTGCAATACCTATAAAAGAGAACAATCACTGTCATTTAATAGGTTAGAAATCAGAGTTTGGTTGGGACTCAATTTCTGATCTTCTATCGTAGTTGAGTCCTTGAAGATATCAAACTCTAACACTCTCTTTATCCGGATTGTGTTCTCTTCATATAAAGAGACTTTCTCCCCTTATCCAATATGCAACCTTTTCGATCAGATCAGGAGATATTGATGCTTGATCAATAGGACTTATCTCCTTCACGTGCATCTCACATATGTAGGTTGATCATGACAGTGCTTCACAAGATGGACCTGGTCCATGACTGAGTTCATTTGTCATTCTTCAAAACTTCACTTGTTCTTGGGCCAACAGTACCGTACTCTGCAACCAAATCAATGCTTAACCACGTCTTTTCCTCTAAAATAAGCCCTCAAACTAATCAAATCTAACCAAATATAGTTCAAACAAATAGGCTTTATAAACTACCCACGGGTGAAAAATATTCAATCTTTAATGATTTTGGAAAAAGTCAACAAAAGTTAATTCCTGGCTCGCTTGGTCAAAACCTGAGATTTGGATTAAAACTCAATTAGCCATTCATTCAGAGCCTGATTATGTGATTAGTTTCGAAAGCCGACCTCAATTTGAAGTATAAATCTCAATTTCTCAAAATCCCCAAATTTTACCTAAATTCTTAATTTCTACCATGTCTAGGAGACTAGATGGGTGGGGAACAGGGCTCGGGAGGCTGGTGGGTTTAAGTTGTGGTATTCAGGGAGGGTGAGAGGGAAGAATAGGGTAGGCATTTTAGTTGATAAGGACCTAAGGGAGCTAGTGGTATAGGTTAAGAGGGTGAATGACATGATGATGGCCGTTATGATAGTCGTGGGTAGGTATACTCTGAACGTAGTTAGTGCATACGCGCCTCCGGTGGGTTTGGACGAGGAGGTTAAAAGACAATTCTAGGAGGATTTGGATGGGTTGGTGCGGGGTATACCGTCCACCGAAAAACTTATTACAGGGGGTGATTTTAATGGCCACATAAGGAGGTCCCCTGGGGGATATACCAGTGTGCATGGTGGTTTTGGTTTTGGAGATAGAAACGGAGGAGGTACTTCGCTTCTGGAGTATGCTAAAGTTTTTGAGCTAGTGATTGCTAACTCGTATTTCCCGAAGAAGGCGGAGCACTAATAACTTTTCGGAGTACGGTGGCCAAGACCCAGATTGACTATCTGGTTCTCTGGAAATGTGATAGAAGTCTATGCACGGATTGCAAGGTCTTCCCGAGTGAGAACCTTACGACCCAACATATGCTTTTGATAATGGACTTAGAGATCAGGTGGACAAGGAAGAGGAGGGCTATGTCTGAAATTCCTAGGGTCAGGTGGGGTGCACTAACTAAGGACAAGGCACAAGAGTTGGGGGAGAAGTTGTTGGATTTGGGGGCCTGGAGGAGTATCGGGGACGCGAGTTGTATGTGGTCAATGATAACAAATTGTATTAGAGAGGCGGCGAGAAAGGTGTTAGGGGTCTCAAAGGGTTTATCTGGTGGCTATAAAGGGGACTGGTGGTGGAACGGAGAGGTGCAAGGAAACATGGAATCAAAGAAAGCGTCATATTTGAAGCTAGTAGAGAGTATAGACGAGGGGCAGAAGAGTGCCAACAGGGAGGGGTACAAGAAGGCTAGGAGAGAGACGAATTTGGTGGTTACGGCAGCTAAAGCCGTGGCGTTTAGTTGTTTATACGAAGAAATTAGGGTTAAAGGTGGGGACAAGAAATTGTATAGACTAGCTAAGGTGAGGGAGCGGAAGGCCCGGGATCTGGACCAAGTGAGATGCATAAAAGACGAGGAGGGAAGAGTTTTATTGGAAGGGGCACAGATCAGGCAGAGATGGCAGGCATACTTCCATAAACACTTGAACGAGGAGGGAGATAGGGGCATCACATTGGGGGAGTTGGATTACTCAGAGAGGCAGCAAAATTTTGGGTATTGTAGGTGCATACGAGTGGGGGAGGTGGAAGAGGCTATGTGCAGGATGAGTAGGGGTAGAGCGACTGGGCCAGACGAGATCCCGGTGGAATTCAAGAAGAGTGTGGACAAGGAGGGCTTGGAATGGCTTGCTAGGTTGTTTAACGCCATTTCTAGGACGAAGAAGATGCACGAAGAGTAGAGGCGAAGTACGATGATCCGGTTGAACAAGAACAAGGGGGATGTCCAAAACTGCAACAACTATAGGGGTATCAAGTTGTTAAGTCATACGATGAAAGTGTGGGAGAGGGTGATTGAAGGGAGATTTAAGAGGTGCGTGTCCATTTCTGAGAACCAGTTCGGTTTCATGCTGGGACGGTCAACTACTGAGGCCATACACATTGTGAGGAGATTGGTAGAGTGGTATAGGGCGTTGAAGAAGGATTTGCATATGGTGTTCATGAACTTGGAGAAAGTCTATGACAAAGTACCGCGAGAAGTTCTATGGAGATATTTTGAGGCAGGAGGTGTGCCTGTAGCATATATTAGAGTGATCCAGAACATGTATGATGGGGCGAAGACACGGGTAAGGACAACATGAGGAGACTCTGACTACTTTTCGGTTAAGATGGGGTTGCATCAGGGATCAACACTCAGCTCGTTTTTGTTTTCCCTAACGATGGATTCTTTGATGCGTCACCTCCAAGGGGAGGTGCCTTGGTGATTGTTATTTGCGGATGACATAGTCCTGATTGATGAGACGCGAGGTGGCATTAACGAAAGGCTGGAGGTCTGGAGATGTACTCTAGAGTCTAAGGGTTTCAAGTTGAGCAGGACCAAGACAGAATACTTGGAGTACAAGTTCAGTGGTGTTACCCAAGAGGTGGGCGGGGATGTGAGATTCGATACGCAAGTCATTCCCAAGAGAGAGAGTTTCAAATATCTAGGATCTATAATTCAAATAAATGGGGAGATAGATGAGGATGTTACTTACCGTATCGGAGCAGGATGGACAAAGTGGAAACTTGCTTCCGGTGTCTTGTGTGATAAGAATGTGCCATTGAAACTTAAGTTCTACAAGGTAGTGGTCAGACCGATTATGTTGTATGGGGTAGAGTGTTGACAGTCAAAAAGTCACATGTCCAGCATATGAAAGTAGCATAAATAAGGATGTTGAGATGGATGTGTGTGCATACGAGATTGGATAGAATTAGGAATGAATTTATTTAGGACAAGGTGGGAGTGGCCCCAGTGGAGGCAAAGATGCGTGAGGCAAGGTTGAGATGGTTTGGGCATGTTAAGAGGAGAAGCACAGATGCCCCAGTCAGGAGATGTGAGAGGTTGGCCTTGGGAGGTGAGAGGAGGGGTAGAGGTAGACCTAAGATGCCTTGGGGTGAAGTGATCAGGCAGGACATGGCGCATCTTGAACTGACCGAGGACATGACCCTAGATAGAAGGGTGTGGAGGTGAAAGATTAGGGTGGAAGGTTAGTAGGTAGTTGGGAGTTTCCCTTTGTCTTACCTATTTCGATAGTATTAGTGCTAGCATGGTACCCTTTTTTCCTTAGTTTGCTATAGCCGCACGTCTTGTTCTGTTACTACTTACCTCCGGTAATTTCGTAGTTTGCTAGCAGGACTTTGTCATATTCTCGTGTGCTGCCTTGGACTTATCTGTCTAAATATACTATCTTGATATTACTTGTTATCGGTACTATCTTGCTATTCTTTGCTGTTATCTCCGATTTAGTTTTCTAATTATTTGTCTTGCTATCACTTGCTATCAGGGCTTCCTTCACCTTCTTTAGCCGAGGGTCATTCGAAAACAGTCTCCCTACCCTTAATGCTACGTACATCCTACCCTCCCCAGATCCCACTTGGTGGGATTATACTGGGTAGTTGTTGTTGTCCTAATTTCTACCGTGAAAAAACATATATTAAAGGTTAAAAATCAACGGGTGTTTATGGAAATATAAGGAAACAAGTTAAAATCTACTAATATATGAAGTTGGGATGGAAAATCTCTTCAAAATCACCTCTTGGCCGACCTCAAACTTGAAAATGGTGAAAAATGAGAAGAATCCCGATTTTTAGAAGTTTAAATCACTGGGCATCAGGCGTTTTTCGAGTTAATGAAACACTTGACGTGATCGCGAAGCACTAGAGGCCAAAAGACTTTTGCGTTCGTGAGAAATCCTTCGCATTTGCGAGAAAACCTTCGCGTTCGCGAAGGCTTGCTCCCCCTTCCTTCGGGTTCACGAGCCAACTCATATCACACCCCCTTTTTACTACCCCGAAAGGGATATAAGGAAGTTTTTCTAATTTAAGTGACAATCGAAACGAGATTATTTATATTAAAATCAGAGTCACCACTTGGGATAATTTATGGTGTCCCAAGTCACCGGATTAAATCCCGAATCGAGGAAATTGACTCTATTTATGGTCTGCGAACACAAAAATTCGTGTAAAGAATTTTGTTAACCCGGGAGAAGGTGTTAGGCATTCCTGAGTTCCGTAGTTCTAGAACGGTCGCTTTGATCATACTTGGCTTATAAAAATTGTCTAATTATTCATTAAGAACCTATGTGCATTTGCCTTTTTTAATTAATAAATTACCTTGAAACGGGTCACGCGTATGTGTGCCCATTTGTTTGGCGCGTCAAAAATTATGTCACATGAATGTGTCCACAATTAATAACATTTTATTATTATTAAGAAATATTTGGTCCAAGTTGCACGAACGCATACCCCGATTTTTTTTATAAGATCATAATCATGTCACGCGAACGTGTACACAACCACGATAGTATATTAACGTGCCTAAAGCAAAATATGAATATCATTATTCTTCCTAAACTTTGAGACTATTGTGAAGGCCATGAGTTATGGAATTTTTGTAGAAGAAATTACAGGCTGATTTGTAGCTTTATTATCATTTTTGGGCCAGCTGTGCATTTAATGAAAAACGACCAGCTTGGCTCTTAAAAATTGGGTCCGACAGAACAACTTCTTTGGCCATGGATATTGGAGACTAAATTTTGCTTGTTCAATTAACCTAAATACTAACTAAGAGAAACATACAGGTGAGAACAATTGAAACAAAATAAATTAAAATGCCAAATATCATCTGAAAAGAATGAAGCAAATGAGAAAAGGATGTCACAGCTAAATCTCATTATCCTATATAAATAAAAGCGCAGACCCCACGCTCAATTAACCTTGTATTAACTCATACGACCCATTTTTAATACCATTCTCAATGCCAAACCTTATAGACCTTTAATAACTCAAACCCCATAACTTTTACTTTCAAGTGAGACTCAATTCACGATTTAAAATTACCAACACAAATATTGCAAGTTCTAGACAAATTGATATGCCTAATGAGAAGAGTTAAGACTAACCAAAGCATGGGTTATGGATTTCAACTTGGAGCACATGGAAGCAATTGAAAAAATCAGAAAGGAACCCAGTAATCCAACCACAATTCACATAAAATCAAAGGAACACTAGCAGAAGACAATTTCGCACAAATCCAAGAGAATACCACGAAAAAATGGGAAATATGTCTTCATATAAGAAGTAACATTGAAAAGTTAGAGAGGACCTCAATTGATATTGTTAAACACCAATAATCCAAGAGTATGAACAATTTCAGACCGGCTTCTTGCACGGCAACCTCGGCATGGGCAGCAATTGAACTCGACTGAACTCAAGCTGGACCGGAACACGACAGAAACTTTTCTTTGTCAAACCCTTTTTTCGAAAGTTATTATCGACTCCAACAACTGAAACGAAACTCGACTACTTTCAAACTGCTCTGTTTTCAGATATGTTTTTATTCATTTTTCATCCGCCTCTGTGCGTTTTCGTGTGTGTCTTTGTGTGGTGAGATGAGAGGGTTGGGGTGTAAATATGAAGAAGAGGCCGTCCCTAGAGGATGTTCCAGAGATCGAGCCAGGTGATCGTTGGTTTCTGGCGAAGATGGTGAGCTGAGCGTTTTTTGAGTTCTGGTGTTTTTCGCTGGGAGATGGGGTTCTTGGAGTGGAGGTCCGGCGATTTGGTGGAGGTCTACGGTGGTTTCGAGTTCGCTGGTTCTTTGCTAGTGTTGAAGAAGATGAAGAACGGGGGGCTGTTTGGGTGTCAAGCAGTGGACTTTTATCTTTTGAACAGAGGGTCCTTTAGGGTGGGGTTTATGAAGAAGACGAGGTCAGGGGTGTGTGGTTTCCTTGTACTGCGGCGTATTTAGTCTCTTAGGTTATTTTTTCAATTCTTAGGTCCCTAGGGTCTAGGAAATTAGTCTTCTTTTTTGGTTATATAGAAAGAGTTTTTAGGTTAAGGGGTATGGGTTTGGTATTATTGAGCCTTAAAATTGGGCCAAAGACTAAAAAAATATACTACAAGATTAAAATGGGATAAACCAACCCAAAACTAACTCTTCCTTCTAAATATACAATTTATAGTATAAAATATAAAACTAATTTTAATTAATTAAACTTAAATTATATTAAAACATGAAACTATTTTTGTGTTTTAAGATTATATAAAAATAAAAATAAGGTACTATTTTTGTATTTTTTTTTTAAGTTTTACGAAAGGTATATAAACTAAAAGCAACTAAAAATAAGAAATATTTTTGTAATTTTTATTTTGTGATAAAATAAGGTAAAAGGGTCAAAACTAGTTAAAATAACTATATTAGACCTAAAACTAAATATTTAAATACAAAACTGTGTAAAATCTTGGGGAGGTTCAAAAATCACATGTCTACAGCTACCCCTCTTTGACTGGAAACACGAAGTATTTTCAGACAAAGAACAACTAGACAGGTTTTTTGACCCAACCCTTATTTAGAGAGACCAAAAACTAAAAGAAAGGAGGATGTGACCGAGCCCTGACATGTGAGCTGCCTACATATCCTTAGCTATAAAGGAATCAGGCCACGTGTAGTTCAGAAGTGAGTGAGATGATGGAGTATATCGAGGTGGAGAGCTGGTCGAGGTGCCGTTCCATCGAGGTTCGGTTCGCGGTCCTGTTATTACATCAAAAATCAAAAAACGAAAAAGACTAGATAAGCTTGTCAATTATGAGTTACAAGATTCCTATATATAAGTCTTCTGAAGCTTGATCTTGAGCCTTGAATGACTCTTCATGCAGACACTAGATTTTAACCTTGGCGCTTGTTAGCTGCAGGTGCTAGCTCGCTCTTCTTCAGCTTTTCGGATCAAGATCGGACATGTGGTGCTTGTGACTTCAACCACATCTTGAGAAGTTCACATCTTTCTCTGCTTTTGTATTTTGGATTCACTTATCTTTTTTCTTTCCCCCCTCTTTTTTTATATTATGGATTGAGACTACTTCTGTTGGTTATCTCGGACTGTTGACCCGCATTCTTGCCGCGAGCTTCTTTTGTTGCTAACTTAAATTACATTCTGAAGTGAATTCCCTTGTTTTCTAGGAGGGTGCATGATTGCCAAAACTTGAACTGTCTTCCTTCGAAATTTGAACTGCCTTCCCTTGTTCTCCAGGTGGGTGCCTGATTGCTGAAACTCGAACTGCTTTCCCGGAAACTTAAGCTGCTTTCCCTTGTTCTCCAGGTGGGTGCCTGATTGCTGAACTTAAAATGTCTTCCTTTTAAACTTGAGCTATTTTTCCTTGTTCTCCAGGTGGGCACCTGACTGCTGAAACTCGAACTGCTTTTCCTTGAAACTTGAGCTGCTTTCCCTTGTTCTCCAGGTGGGTGCCTGATTGCTGAACTTGAACTGTCTTCCTTTGAAACTTGAGTTGTTTTCCCTTGTTCTCCAAGTGGGTACCTGATTGTTGAAACTCGAACTGCTTTTCCCTGAATCTTGAGCTGCTTTCCCTTGTTCTCCAGGTGGGCGCTTGATTGCTAAAATTTGAACTGCTTTTCTTTGAAACTGCTTTCCCTTGAAACTTGAACTGTCTTCCCTTGTTCTCCAGGTGGGCGCCTGATTGCTGAAACTCGAACTGCTTTTCCCTGGAACTTGAACTGCTCTCGCTTGTTCTCCAAGTGGGCGCGTGATTGCTGAAACTTGAACTGCTTTTCCCTGGAACTTGAACTGCTCTCCCTTGTTTTCCAAGTGGGTGCCCGATTACAACAAAACAGATAAAACAAAAGAAATTTTTCTGCCCCAGTATGATATTGGGAACATCTATGAGTGTTAACCGATTCTTGTTATCAAAATAAGTTCTAAGCTAAATTCCCTTATCCTGAAAATTTCAAACCAAGTCTCATCTCAAAAGTGAAAAACTTTAATGCTAAATTATACTTCCCAAAAGTAGAGCTCTCGTCAGATCTTTTCCTTTGCAAGGGTCTCAAAACTTACTAAATCCCGTTATCTAGGAGGGTACTGGAAACTTACTAGCAAGCCTGTCTGGAACCTGCTTTCCTCACGGAGGGTTTCTTCGGAACAAACAAAATTTCCTGCCCCTATTTCAATCAAAGAAAAATTTTGAGTTTAAACATGGTGGTTGGTTTGTGGCCTTAGCTTTGAGGTCGATTGCTCCTTCACTTCCCATGATAACTTCGATTTCAACTCGAAAGACCTTACTTGTTTATTGACTAACCACTTTCTCTGTCACCCTTATCACAGAAAATACCTCTAATTCGTTCAGACCCAAGCCATCTATCTGTTGTATTGTGCCCATAAATTGACATACACCGACCCTTTGCGCTTCACATGAATTTCAAAGCATGTCAATTGCCACCCACTCAGTGTGCTCGATGTTCTTTCCTGACGTACGCCACTGGCCTTGGCCTTGAGGTATATTGCTCCTTTACTTTCCATGATAACTTTGATTTCTACTTGGAAGACCTTGCCTGTTATTGGTTAACCACTTTCTCTGTCAACCTTATCACAAGAAATACCCTTGATCCGTTCAAACTCAACACCCTCTACCTGTTCCATTGTTCATGAATTGACATATACCGAACCTTTGTATTTCACATGAACCCCAAAGCACGTTGATTGTTACCAACTCAGTGCGCATACTGCTATTTCTTGACTTATACCACTTTGATGCACTAACCAGAATCCGCTTTGTGTAATTGGAAAGCTGGTAGCATATTTTGAAGTCATTCCTCACTTGTTTTGACCATACTGACTCATAAGAGGACTTGAACAACAAAAGGAGCAGAGTAAGGGACAATGAAAATACATGAGATCTAGCAAGAAAACTACAAAGTAGAAACTTATCAAATGTGGATACCAACTCTAATGACCATGATACTCATTTTTGGATTAATGGCCTAATCTGTTAAGAAAGTCAAATGTTCAACTTTTGTTGTACCTCTTCGCCCTGAAACTGGGCTTCAATACTCTGATTATTCTATCATTCACAATTCTTGTTCGACTTGTTGTGCCCGAAGGGTTTTCACCATCAAGCCTCTCTCATTTTTTTCTTTCTCTCAACTCACCGTTGTCTTATGGTGCCTGTACAGGTTTTCACCAATAAGACTCTCTCATTTTGTTCTTTTCTTTTTATTTTCTCTGATTTCGCAGATGACAAGGCATTACCCATAGTAAAAACATCATGTGTTCCTGGCATATCTAGCTCGGCACACTTGAAGATTATTTGGGAGGTCTTTATTGGACCATAATATGGATTTTGGACAGGGTTAGAAAGAAAGGATATCATAAAGGCTTAAAACAACTTGAATGAGTTCAGAATTACAACTTTTGGAATCAGATTTTTCACAAACCGCAACTTCTTCCCCAGTTTCCTTGCCTGGGGAATTTCGAATTTTATTTTGATGGGACCGAACCATGAGGCTGCCTATGTATCCTTAAAGGGAATCAGGTCGAACGTAGTTCATGACATACAAATTGCTTTATTTTTTGTACTTTTTTTCTTTTTTTCTTTTCTTTCTCTTTTTCTCTTTTTTTTCGTCTCGTTTATTTTCTTTCTTTTGCTTTACTTACTTTTTTTTTCAATTTCTTTTCTCTTTTTCTCTTCTTTACTTATCTTTTGTATCTGTGTTTCTGAACCTTGCTACTGATTCCAAAAGAGGGGTATGAAAGAAAACAAATAAGGCTCAAAAGGGATAACAAAGGATAAAGTGTTTAGATAGCAGAAAGAGGGCCTCCCAATCTCTAAGAATACTAAGTGTAACCCACGCAACCTGAAGATGAAAAATGAAGATCATGCATAGCATTTCGTTTGCAGCATCGGCGTTGGTATCACAGATATGCCTTCCACATTTCTTTAGTGCCTTGTCAAGTACAGAGCTCTTCTTGGATGACTTTTTCTTCAAAATGGATGTGCTCCGTCAGTTTGGAGCAAACTCCCTTGGCTTTATGTTGTAACTTGAGATGCACTTGAACTGAAAGTTGCTTGTTTCAAATTGTCTGGGACACACTTTCTTATAACAAATTCTTGTCGTCCTCTTAACTTCCCAAACCATGTGCCCCAGTTTCACACAATTCGGGCTTTAAATGATCTCAAAATATCCAAATCTGTACTTATTTCCCTCAAATGTCCCTATCATCTCCAAACTTGTTTCATTGCTTCATGATTAAACTAACTTTTAAAACTAGGCCTAGAATTATACGTGCATGTCCTGCCACTAGAGCCAGCATGAAAAGAACTATAAAAGAAGAAGAGAACTAAACAAAAAAAATGACTAAAAATAACAGAAAATAGAAAATTACATTAGACAGACGGTGAAAGCGTTTAAACAATATAAACTGGGGTTACAATACTGGAACAAACCTATATAACGCTAAAAGAGTTACTATGACTAAACAAACTATGCAAAAATAAAAGGATAGAAGGGTTTGAGTCACAAGACAATATCTGGATTACAACCCTAAGATAACTCGGACAATAGAAATGACAACAAAATAAACTACCAAGACTCCTTACGGCTAGCCACGAAAAGAGCATCCTTCTAATCACCAAGTTCAACATCTTAGCCACTGAGTTCCGCATCAACAGTACTAGGACCTTCGCAAGTCTCCATCACATTGACTTTAGCAAATTGCTTTGGGTCCTTTTTGCCAGCTCGTTCTTATGATCAACCTCCGGAACCGAGACTGATAGCGCTTAAAACTTTGCAGCAAGTGGCCCTCCGAGGATCATAGAAGAATTCTCATATTCCTTTTCAACACAAAATCATACCCAAGATATGCGTCTTATTGTGAACAGGCGATGGACTTTGGCTAGTGTCTATTGCATCTGGATTTTGCAAGACAATGTCACATGCATCAATAAGCTTCTGAACTGCTCTTTTCAGATGCCAACACTTTTTGTGCTTTGACCCAATGCATTAGAGCAATATGCGCATCTTTGAGAATAATCAAAATTCTTTGGAAGAGGGTTCAACATTTTTACCTGAATCGGCTTTAACATGTCCAACTGCCTCAACCTTTGGAACAAACTGGCATATGATTCTCCAATATAAGTGAAAGTCTTTTCCTTTTACTGTTGCCTTTTCATTTTGTACTATGGCCTCGGTTGGAACCTTTTGCGGGTAGGTGGTTGATATGCTTGAGGGGACGGGTAAGACATTTATGGAAGTGGTGCGGGCCATCGTGGGCCTTGTGGATGTGGAGCGTATGGTGGTGCATTGTGGACGGATTATTGGGAAAGTGATGTACGACTTTGGGGGTCTTGTGGAGAGAAGTAGAATTGGGGAGGATTATCTGGTGCACAGGGATATCCATGGGGTCGATATCGAGGCTGAAAGCGTTGAGCAGGAATACCCACCGGATCCTGTCATTGGCGCGACTCAACAACATCTTTTCTATTTCTTTTTCTTCCACCCAAACTTACTGAGATGTTCTGAATGCCTTTTGTAGTATCTTTCAATGGCGAATAACTCATGATTTTTCCTGACTTGATTCCCTCTTCTACAATCTCTCCCATTTTTACCACATCATTAAAAGGCCTACCCACAACCGAGATCAAATGCACAAAGTAAGTTAGCTCTTGAGCTTGAAGAAAGTACTCGACCATCTCTTTTTCTTCCATCGGGAGATTGACTCTGGCAGCTTGCTCTGTCTATCTGAGCCCGTATTCCCTAAAGCTTTCATTAGGCTTCCTTTCTATCTTGGTAAGAGACATGCGATCCGGGACAATTTCTATATTGTACTGAAAACAACGGTCAAAGACTTGAGCCATATCATCCCATGCGTACCACTTGCTAATGTCTTGGCGGCTGTACCACTCCAGAGCTGCCCCACTTAGACTCTGACTGAAATACGCCATCAACAATTTGTCTTTCCCACTAGCGCCTCTTATCTTACTGCAGTATCCTCTCAAATGGGCCATAGGATCTCCATGTTCGTTATACAAATCAAACTTTGGCATTTTAAACCTAACAGGCAGTTGGATGTCAGGAAACAAGCACAAGTCTTTGCAAGCCACGCTCATCTGGCTCCCTATCCCTTGCATGTCTCTTAAAGACTGCTCTAAGATTTCAACCTTCCTGGATAGCTCATCTTGCTCCACTGTCTTAGCAGGCTTTTCAGTTTCACCGGGAGGCTCAAAATGAGGAGCGTGAGAGTATGGATACGAGACTTTGAAAGTTGGTTCTGGAGCATAGTGTTGGGCATCGGGGACTTTGAACATAGTCTCGTTAGAGGATCTAGGAAAAATAGCTGGAGGAGGAGCCACAAAAGCATGAGTGGTCAAAGGAGCGGGATATGAGGTGGTTCTGGGGGGTGGAGTGTGAAAAGTCATGGGGAGATATCATCAACAGTGGGAATCTGGATTTGTGATAGTGGTGGGATAGTTGTAGGATTTCCAGTGTAGTTAGTGGGGAATGAAGGTGAAGGATGCCCCCTGATCCAAGACTGATACATTTCTGCCATCTGTTGTTTCAACATTTGGACCTCCCCTTTCAATTCAGACTCTAACTCCACAACCCCCCCCCCCCTTGATGGGTCAACAACTCCTGTGTCCAAGTTTTTGCTAGCCATGGCTACCTTGCTCTTTGACCTTGTGTTGTATGGAAGAGTTACCAGTTTAAGAACCACAAACCAACCACCCTTCTGCTCAATGAAGATAACAAAAGGAACAAAATGGGGACATCCTGTTAGCATTAGGGCATTTAACAACTAAAATATCACATTGCATGCAATGCACCTAGAAACAATTATCGGTTCTAAAATGACTTCGAGGGTCACAAGATCACTTGACATCATCCCAATTTGTTCATTTCAATCTTCTCTTTTCATTTCTTTTCTGGCACTTCTTGGCTTGCACATTTTCCTTCCTCTTTTTTCTTCTAATTATCACTCTTTTCTTTCCTCTCATTTCTCATATCCCATAATTTCACCTCTTTTTTTTTTTTTTAAAAAAAATTCTTATTTTTTTCTTTTTCTTTTAAAAGAAAAAGAAATGATTCGATTGAACCCTATGTAGGTTGCCTACATATCATGACGCTGCATAAATTAGATCTTTGCGTAGTTTGGGAAGATCGAGAATAAAGTAAACAAACTAACGTTCTCAATTTCTTTTTCCTTTTTTTTACCTTAATGAAAACTCTAATGAGAAATTATTAAGGAAAAATCCCTAGAAGAAAAAAAAATATTTTTTGATTCTTTTTTTTAGGAAGAAAGTCTAAAAAATAAACCAAAGAAAAATATTTTGAATTTTCATTTGATATCCTAAAAGAAAGATTTCGAACTAAGAAATGAAAAAGATAAACAATATTTTTGGATTTCAGTTTTGATATCTAAGGGAGAAATTTTGAAGATAAACCAAAGATAAAGTATGTTGTTTTTTTTCTTCTATGTACAATATCCTAAAGTTCTAGTGAAAATAAAAAGAAAATATTTTTTTTTTGTTTTTTATATATTTCCCAATGGAGAACCTTAAGAGAAAATCTTTTTGATATTTTTGGAATTAATACCTTAAAGAAAACTTTTAAAGAGGTACTATAAGAAAATTCTCTTTTTTTGAATTTTTAGTCTTAATATACTAAAGGAAATATAAAAGCAATTTTTTGAGTTGTAGATATTAATTTTCTAAAGGAAAAACCACCTCAAAATTTCTTTCTTTTCTTTTTTTTTAATTTCTAGGAGTAGTATTTCTAAAGAAAATTTTAACAGAAATATAAAAACGCAAAATATCTTTTTTTTTTGGATTTTTGATTTATAATATATTTTTCAAATACAAAATAGGAAATAATAACAAAAGACTCGACAAACTTAACTAGACTATGACAGACTCTAGCATCAACTAAATGACTGAATACTATTGTACAGGACTAGAAAGTAAAACATGAACAATAGACTCAAAAACATAAAAAAGCTCCTCAGGCAGCTCCTGAATGTAGTGGTCCTGGGGTATCTGTTATGTTCAAACTCTGGTAAGTAGATCCACACCTGTATGAGAAAACTTAAACCAATACTATGTGAGACAATAACATTCCCTGCTAGACACATGCAAGACATGGTTGTGACTATTTTTTCTAAAATTAACCTATGTGGCAAAAAGTAACTAAAACTACAAGATTTGGCTAAGACCCCACGAAGCCAAGAACCTCAACTCACTAGAAGACCGGACCCTATGTGGGTTGCCTACGTATCACGCCCCGAAAGACGAGAATCATGTATGTGTAGTTCGAGCAGATTGGATACAGGCGAGAATTAAAAAAAACAACTAATTTATAGACAATATGTTTTTTATCTTTTTTTTTTGAAAAAAGATGAAACATGTAAACTCTTTTTGGATTTTCTTTTCCCTTTTTTTTATTTTTTGATTTTCGGAAAATGATGAAAAAGTGCAAAATCTTTTTTTTTGAAATTTTCACGTTTTTTCTTTTTCTTAACAAAAATGTGAAAGAAAACATAACTGGGCCCTATTTGCTTTATTTTTACACTTCACTCTTTCTTTTTTTTTTTCTTTTTTTTTTCATTTGCCCTCAACTATCATTGGTCTGCCAAATGACCCTTTTACCTTTGAAGATTGCAACATGTAGCACATAGGATGCATCAGGATGGTCTTTTAATTTTGGGTACACCTGTCCTAGACGGACCCAACCCTTGTGTTGAGTGCCCAAAGTCAAATGCACATGATGCAAACAAACGTGCCTACTAGAGATCCGGCATGAGGTTATGTTATTCTAAGTTTAAACCTGGGGTTGTGTTCTTAACCTGGCTTACCCGAGCGGACAACTCAAGCCGAAGAGGGGGAAACGTACCGGGAGCACTAAAGTCTACCCAGCCTTGTTACTAGCCCAACCTCGTTCTATTTGATATAACTTCTACAGAAAAAGCGGGTCACGCGAACGTGTGCACTATTTTCAGAAGACTCAGAGGGGGGCGTAAGAGGATAGTTATATACAATTCAAATAATATCAAAGCGGTAAATAGACAGCAATTAGCACAAAGGTTCACAAAATACAGTAATATTAACAATAAATAAAGCCAAGTACAATCACAAAAACAAGCTCGAATTCTTGAACCCTGAACCAGAGATTTTGGGTTCTTCTCCCAGTAGAGTCTTTAGAGATGTCACACCTCCTTTTTACTACCCCGAAAGGGATATAAGGGAGTTTTTTCAATTTAAATGACAATAGAAACGAGATTATTTATATTAAAATCAGAGTCGCCACTTGGTATAATTTATGGTGTCTCAAGTCACCGGTTTAAATTCCGAATCGAGGAAGTTGACTCTATTTACGGTTTGCGAACACAGAAATCCGTGTAATGAATTCTGTTAACCTGGGAGAAGGTGTTAGGCATTCTCGAGTTCCTTGGTTCTAGCACGGTCGCTTTGATCATACTTGGCTTATAAAAATTGTCAAATTACTCATTTAGAACCTATGTGCATTTGCCTCTTTTAATTAATAAATTACCTTGAAACGGGTCACGCGTACGTGTACCCAATTGTTTGTCGCGTCAAAAATCATGTCACATGAACGTGTCCACAATTAATAACGCTTTATTATTATTAAGAAATATTTGGTCCAAGTTCCACGAACGCATACCCCGATTTTATTTTTAAGATCGTAATCATGTAACTCGAACGTGTAGAAAACCGCGATAGTATATTAAACGTGCCTCAAGCAAACTACGAATATTATTATTCTTCCTAAACTTTGAGATTAATGTGAAGGCCATGGGTTATGGAATTTGTTGTAGAAGAAATTACGGGCTAACTTGTTGCCTTATTATCATTTTTGGGCCAGCTTTGCATTTAATGAAAAACGACCAGCTTGGCTCTTATAAATTGGGTCCGGCAGAACAACTTCTTTGGCCATGGATTTTGGAGACTAAATTTTGCTTGTTCTATTAACCCAAATACTAACTAAGAGAAACATACGGGTGAGAACAATTGAAACAAAATAATTTAAAATGCTAAATAATCATCTGAAAAGAATGAAGCAAATGAAAAAAAGGATGCCATAGCTAAATCTCATTATCCTGTATCAATAAAAGCGCAGACCCCAAATATGCTCAATAAAACTTGTATTAACTCATACGACCCATTTTTAATACCATTCTCAATGCCAAACCTTATAGACCTTTAATAACTCAAACCCCATAACTTTTACTTTCAAGTGAGACCCAATTCACGATTTAAAATTACCAATACAAATATTGCATGTTCTAGACAAATTGATATGCCTAATGAGAACAATTAAGAATAACCAAAGCATGGGTTGTGGATTTCAACTTGGAGCACATGGAAGCAATTGCCAAAATCAGCAAGGAACCCAGTAATCCAACCAAATTCACATAAAATCAGAGGAACACTAGCAGAAGACAATTTCACACAAATGAAAGAGAATACTACAAAAAAATGGGAAATATGTCTTCACATAAGCAGTAACATTGAAAAGTTAGAGAGAACCTCAATTGATATTGTTAAACACCAAAAATCCAAGAGGATGAAAAATCTCAGACCGGCTTCTAACACGACAACCTCGACATGGGCAGCAATCGAACTCGTCTGAACTCAAGCTGGACAGGAACACGACAGAAACTTTTCTTTGTCAAGCCCTTTTTTCGAAAGATATTATCGACTACAACAACTGAAAACGAAACTCGACTACTTTCAAACTGCTCTGTTTTCAGATATATTTTTTATTCATGTTTCATCCTCCTCTGTGCGTTTTCGTGTGTGTCTTTGGGTTGTGAGATGAGAGGGTTGGGGTGTCAAGATGAAGAAGAGGTCATCCGTAGCGGCTGTTCCAGAGATCGAGCCGGGTGATCGCTGATTTCCGGCGAAGATGGTGAGCTGAGCTTTTTTGAGTTCGGGTGTTTTTCGCTGGGAGATGTGGTTCTTGGAGTGGAGGTCCGGCAATTTGGTGGAGGTATACGATGGTTCCGAGTTCGCTGGTTCTCTGCTAGTGTTGAAGAAGATGAATAACGAGGGGTTGTTTGGGTATCAAGCAGTGAATTTTTGTGTCTTGAACAGAGGGTCCTTTGGGGTGGGGTCTATGAAGAAGACGAGGTCAGGGGGTGGGGTTTGCTTGTACTGCAGCAGATTTAGTCTTTTAGGCTATTTTTCAACTCTTAGGTCCCTAGGGTCTAGGAAATTAGGCTTCTTTTTTGTTTATATAGAAAGATATTTTAGGTTAAGGGGGTATGAGTTTCGTATTATTGGGCCTTAAAATTGGGCCAAAAACTAAAAAAATATACTACAAGATTAAAATGGGATAAACCAACCCAAAACTAGCTCTTCCTTCTAAATATACAATTTATAATATAAAATATAAAACTAATTTTAATTAATTAAACTTAAATTATATTAAAACATGAAACTATTTTTGTGTGTTTAAGATTATATAAAAATAAAAATAAGGTACTATTTTTGTATTTTTTTAGTTTTACGAAAGATATATAAACTAAAAGCAACTAAAAATAAGAAATATTTTTGAAATTTTCATTTTGTGATAAAATAAGGTAAAAGGGTCAAAACTAGTTAAAATAGCTATATTAGACCTAAAACTAAATATTTAAATACAAAAATGTATAAAATCTTGGGGAGAGTCAAAAATCACATGTCTACAACTCCCGCGTTCACGTAGGGTAATTACCTGCCTCCCCCAAAATCCCCTTGAACCTTTGCCTTGGCGTGTGAACGATCGCGTTTGCGAAGGGTAACCCCTCCAGTGCTTCACGTTCACGACCTGTTCTTCGTGTTCGCGAAGAAGAAATCCACCCCTGTCCTAGTTTCCCTTCACAATCACGTGAGTGGCTTCGTGATCGCAAAGTACATTGCACCAAATATCAGCAATAGTAAAGAAAATCAGAAATTTTTCTATGTTCAAATGGTCCGTAGCCTATCCGAAACTCACCCAAGCCCCTCGGGCTCCAAACCAAACAAGCTCAAAAGTGTAATAACATCATACAAACTCACTCGCACAATCAAAACATGAAAATAACTTCTAGAATTATGATTCGGACATCAAAATGCATGAAATTTTCAAAGAAACTGAAGAACTTCCAAATTCACAACCGAGCGTCCGAATCCTATCAAACCAACCTCTTTTTGCACAAAAATTTGCAAACAAGTTTTATATAGTAAAATGGACCTGTACCAAGTTTAGAACCGAAATCCAAACCCGGTAGCCATAAAGTCAACATACGGTCAAACCTAGGGGATCTTTAAACCTTCAAGTTACTAGTTTTCAACAAATCAAGTCAAATCAAGTTAGGGACTTCTGAATTCAATTCCGGACATACGCCCAAGTCCAAAATCATGATATGGTCTCACTAGGATCGTCAAAATACTGATCCGGGGCATTTATATAAAATGTTGACCGTGGTTAACTTATTTTATTTTTAAAGCCAAAAATCATATTTTCTTCAAATTTTTACATAAAAGCTTTTCGAAAAAAGGCACGAACTAGCACACAAATCGAGAAATGCTAAACGGAGCTAATCAAGGTCTCGAAATAAAAATATTGACCTATCAGTTCGTCACATTATCCACCTCTAAAAGAAACGTTCATCCTCAAACGGACATAGAAGAGTACCTGGACTGGTGAAAAGGTGGGGGTATCTACTCCGAATATCGGATTCAGACTCCCACGTAGCTACCTCAATCGGCTGATTTCTCCACTGCACTCTAATAGAAGGATAACTCTTAGACCTCAACTTTTGGACTTGTCGTGCCAGAATAGCCACCGACTCCTCCTCATAAGTCAAATCCTTGTCCAATTGGACTAAGCTGAAATATAATACATAAGATAGATCATAGTGATACTTCTGGAGCATGAAAACATAGAACACCAGGTGAACTGCTAATAAGCTAGGTGATAATGCAAACTTGTAGGCTACCTCACAACTCTCCAAGAATCTCAAAGGGCCCGATATACCTAGGGCTAAACTTTCCCTTCTTCCCGAACCTCATCACACGCTTCATGGGTGAAACTCGAAGCAAAACCCTCTCTCTAACCATGAATGCAACATCACAAATTCTACAATCAGCATAACTTTTCTAACTAGACTGTGTTGTATGAAGCCGATCCTGAATCATCTTGACCTTTTCTAAGGAATCTTGAACCAAATTAATACCCAACAACCGAGCCTCTCCTGGCTCAAACCAACCAACTGGAGAACGACACCGCTTCCTATATAGCCTCACAAGGGGCCATCTAAATGCTCGATTGGTAGTTGTTGTTGTAGGAAAACTCCGCAAGTGGGAAGAGCCGATCCCAAGAACCCCCAAAATCCATAACACAGGTGCGAAACATGTCCTCCAAGATCTAAATGGTATGCTCGGACTGCCCATCAGTCTGGGGGTTAAATGTTGTACCCAACTAAACTCGTTTGCCTAACTCACGCTGTATAGCCCTCCAAAAATGTGATGTGAACTGTGTGCCCCGATTAGAAATAATAGACACTAGCACATTGCTAAGACAAACAATCTCACGAATATAGATCTCAGCTAGCCGCTCTGAAGAATAGGTAGCTGCCCCTGGAACGAAATGCACTGACTTGGTCAAACTATCCACAACAACCCATACTGTATCAAATTTTTTCAAAGTCTGTGAGAGCCCAACAATGAAATCCATGGTAATATGCTCCCACTTACACTCGGGTATCTCAAGTCTTTGAAGCAAACCGCCAGGACTCTGATGCTCGTACTTCACCTACTCGCAGTTCAAACACCGAGCCACAAACTATACTATATCTTTCTTTATTCTTCTCCACCAATAATGTTCCCTCAAATCCTGGTACATCTTGGAGGCACCCGAATGAATGGAATATCGTAAAGTGTGGGCCTCCTCATGAATCAACTCACACAACCTATCCATAGTGGGCACACAAATCTTACCCTGCATTCGTAACACCATATCCCCTCCAATAGAAATCTCCTTAACATCACCGTGTTGAACCATATCCTTAAGGACAAGCAAATGGGGGTCGTCATACTAACGCTCTCTGATGCTCTTATACAAAGTAGACCGAGAGACCATGCAAGCAAGAACCTGACTAGGCTCTAAAATATCTAACCTAATAAACTAGTTGGACAAGGACTGAACATCTGATGCTAGCGGTATCTCACCAACTGGAATATATGCAAGGCTACCCATTCTCACATCCTTTTTACTCAAGGCATCGACCACCACATTGACCTTCTTGGGATGATACAAAATGGTAATATCATAGTCTTTTAGCATCTCTAACCACCTCTAATGCCTCAAATTTAGATCATTTTGCTTTAACAAGTGCTGTAAACACTGATGATCTTTGAATACCTCATACGACACACCGTAGAGGTAATGCCTCCAAATCTTATATGTATGAATGCTAACTACCAACTCTAAGTTATGAACATGGTAATTATTCTCATGAACCTACAACTGCCGAGACGCGTACGCAATCACCCTGCTATCCTGCATCAATACTGCACCATGACCAATATGCGATGCATCACATCAATATACACGGTGTAGGATCCCAAAACCGTAGGCAACACCAACACCAGAGCTATAGTCAAAGCAATTTTGAGCTTCTATAAGCTCAACTCACACTTATCGGACCACTTGAATAGGGCACCCTTCTGGGTCAATCTAGTCAATGGGGCTACGATAGATGAAACCCCTCCACAAATCGATGTTAATAACACGCCAGACCTAGAAAGCTCCGAATCTCTGTAGCTGAAGCAGGTCTAGGATAGTTCTGAACTGCCTCAATCTTCTTAGTATCCACCTTTATACCCTCGGAAGATACAACATTCCCCAAAAAGGCAACCAAATCCAACTAAAAATTACACTTTATAAACTTGGCATATAACTGACTATCTTTCAAGGTCTGAAGTACAATCCAAAGATACTACTCATCCTCCTCTCGACTGCGGGTGTATACCAAAATATCATTAATAAAGACGATCATAAAAGAATCAAGATAGGACTTAAATACCTGGTTCATCAAATCCATAAATATTGTTGGGCCATTTGTCAGGCCAAATGATATAACTAGGATCTCGTAATGCCCATATCGAGTCCGGAAAGCTATCTTAGGGACATCCGATGCCCTAATCTTCAACTGATTGTAGCCAGTTATAAAATCAATATTCGAAAACACTTTGTCACTCTGAAGCTGATCAAATAAGTCATCAATCCTTGACAAAGGATACTTGTTCTTGATAGTGACTTTGTTTAACTGTCGGTAATCTATACACACACTCATCGTACTATCCTTCTTCTTCACAAACAACACTGGTGCACCCCAGGGCAAGATACTAGGTCTAATGAATCCTTTATCAAGCAAATCATACAACTGCTCATTTAGCTCATTCAACTTAGTTGGGGCCATACGGTATGGTGGAATAGAAATGAGCTGAGTGCTCGGAGCCAAATAAATACAGAAGTTGATATCTCTATCGGATAGTATCCCCAACAAATTTACAGGAAACACCTCTGTAAACTCACGCACGACTGGAACTAAATCCATGGAAGGAACCTCCGCACTAAGATAACGAATATATGCCAAGTATGTTAAACATCCCTTCTCAACCATATGCTGATCCTTCACATAAGAAATAACCTTGCTAGTAGAATGGCTAGGAGTCATGACAAGCTTGAAACACATACTAAAATATGCTCGCTAGTCGAATATAGTAATGTATAATATCGTATCCACAGGGATTGGAGTTAAAAATTATTGTCGTGGTTTGTAGCTAAATTTCTATCCAAGATGATCAACGATTGAGGTGTATCTGATTAAAACTAAGATTAACTAAGAGTTTAAACTATTGGCTAATAACAATCAACGCAAGTATTAAGCAAAGGAAGTTATCAACTAGAAGAAGATAGGGTTGATAGGATAGGTGCAAGAAAAATGTTTGAGATTTAACTCTAGATAATTCACTTCTAATGTTCAAGTGAGTCTCTCGAATTAACTTGGTTATTAGTTCAATTTATTAGTAGAAAATCCTCTCTCAATTAAGTGTCAATCTCCCAAGATGAACTAATTTAAGATAAGTGAAGATATGCACGAACTCGTAATGAACTGGTCTTTAGGAGAACCTCTATCGATTATCCTCCTAACTAAGTTTAATCAATAATTCAACTAGCCTCTTTCAATTACTAAGATAAATAAATGACTTCAACCAACAAAATATAATGCTAAGATATCACAAGTTATGCCTCTCTCGATTACATGAACAAGTGAATATAGATGCAACGGTTAAAACATCCAAAACGATTTCATTGCATAAAACTAGAATTAATATCCACAAACAAGTATCAAGACACCAAATCAATCAAACCCTAAAGTGAACTACTCCATAGATATGGAGTAATTCATCATAAAAATGTTTATATCAAAGGAAAACATAAAACGATCCAAACTCTTGTCTTGATTGAGGATTGAATGATGAAATCCTTCCACTTTTGCTTCTTCACCTCCTCCTTAGCTTCCTTAGGTCTAAGATGTATCAAAAGTCTATAAAATAACATTTTTACATGTATTTATACTAAGTAGGGTCGATCCCAGACGAAAGAACCTTCTCCCGTGCAAAATAGGACATTGGCTTTGTAAAAATTGCACAGGCGCACAGCATGGGGAGAAGCACCAGGCGGGGCAGTTGTGGGACTTCAGAGAGCTTGTTCTAAAAGGAAGAAGAGATTTGCACTAGCGCATCACACGGTGAATCGCATTAGTGCAAATGTCTAAGAGTATGGATGTTTCTTTGGTTTTGACATCCAGACTTGGTCCTCGACCCTCGAACATGATCATGACTTAATCCCTAGGCTTTTTACTCAGACTTCAAAGCTCCAAATCACTCAAATTCATTTCGTAACATCTACATATCTTAGAATCACTCCTACAAGACATAAATCACATAATTAGTGTAAAACACTAGCGATTAAAGCTCAAACTCAATTAAGGTGCAGTAAATTGGAATGTAATAAGCGACTAAAACATGAGATTATAGCCTACCATCAATACCCCACACTTAAACCATTGCTCGTCCTCTAGTAATCACACTACACTTTATATAGATACAACCTTACTAAGAAACTCTCCTAACTCATCACACCAAGAATATTTAAAATAGACTAAGCACAATAGTGTAACATCTTCACCTCAAGAATTGACTCAAAAGTACCACGCATCATTCATTAATTACTCACTTACCCTAAATAGAGGTCAATGACATTACCTTTCCTTCATGAATCAAGTGCCCTCACACAACAATAGAGAGTAGTTCCACATACAATAAAATTTAAGAATAGTTAGGAACTCAAGATAGAAAGTATTCACTCACTCTAAGAAACAACATTCATATGCCAGAAAAGTTGAAACATATGCTTTCCCATAGTGTACTACTCTACTAATTGAGTTGATTCAGTCAAGGATCAAGTAGGACTATAATTGGTTATAATGTAAGTTGCAGGACGGGTATAATACATTTGGATATAAGGGTGACTACACCTCCCTAAGAACTTTAACACATACATTAAACATTCAAAACCTCACACTTATGTCAAATAATACTCCACCTTCACATCAATATGCATTAACTCCCTACTTCGTTAAGCTCAACTACATCAAGAGTTACCACTTATCAAAGAATATTTTGCACAACATTACAACTATTTTTTTTCTTATTCAATTCAAGTGGCTCACACTTTCAAAAACAATGCACCCTTCTCCTTAATTCATTAGTTCCACTCAAAAGCCAAACCATCCACCCCACACTTCAACTTTTACAGAGTTCATAACAAAATTCAAGTGCTCAGGAGAGGTACAAAGTTCAAATAGATGGTCAATTTAAACAAATGGGTAAGGTTTGTAATGTGGTTGCCAAAGAAACGTGATTATAGGCTCGAAGGGGTTAACTAAGATACATAAAAATTAGGTGGGTAAAAACATATAACTTGCTTAACAAAGAAACGCCTATATCACTTCCAAGACTGAACACGACTACTATTTCGCTTTGTAGACACACGTGGCAAGTTCTAGACATCAAATGTAATGCATAGAATAACACGAAAACCTATCACACACATGGAACATAACTGACTCAGGATTAGACTATTAAGACACTCTAGTCACAGCAGTTAAGCAAAGTTAAGATCATACAAATTAAGGCCCTTATACAAGAGTTAAAAACTGAGCCTAAGCGTTATAACTAAAGCACTTACAACTCTCAAGGCATAACAAAGTCGAGAGACATTACTTCAATTTCAAATCATAGCACAAGGTTTTCTACTTCTAACAAAAATAAAAGCTAACTCCACCCGTTCAAACGAAACCCTTGGAAAAGAACCGCGACACAAAGAAAAACCAAGGGAGAGTTCTTACACTACCTACAAAATAAAATCTTTTTGTCTTTTTTCTTTCGACTTTTATCCCCCAAGAAACCTGGGCGGGGCAGTTGTGGGAAACTTTAGAGAGCTTGTTCTGACAGGCAGCAGAGATTTGCACTAGCTCTTCGCAGTGCATCACATAGTGCATCGCATCAGTGCAAATTTCTCAGAGTGCGGATTTTGCTTTGGTTTTGACATCCAAACTTGGTCCTCGAACCGCGAACACAATCCCGGTTTAATCCCTTGGGCTTTTACTCAGACTTTAAAGCTCCAAATCACTCAAATTCATTCGATAACATCTACATAGCTCGGAATCACTCCTACAAGGCATAAAGCACACAATTAGTGCAAAAATATTAGCGATTAAAGCTCAAACTCAATTAAAGTGCAGTAAATTGGAATGTAATAAGAGACTAAAACATGAGATTATAGCCTACCATAATTCCTCTCCACTCTAATCGAGCCAACCCCCGGCATGTCTAAGGTCACCATTTCAGCATGACAATCTAATAAAGCATGATAAGGTGGCAGCCAATCCATGCCCAAGATAACATCAAAGTCCACCCTATCAAGAAGTAGGAGATATACACTAGTTTCAAGGCTCCTGATAGAAGCCACACATACGATAAAAATGATCTAAACCAATAGAATCTCTCACAGGCATGGACACATATACAGGAGCACTCAAAGAATCACGAGGCATAACTATATATGAAGCAAAATAAGATGACGCATAGGAATAAGTAGAGCCCAGATCAAATAGAACTGAAGAATCTCTATGAAAAACTGGAACAAAATACTTGTGATGACGATATCAGATGACTCTGCTTCAGGTCTAGCTAAAAATGCATAAAAATGGGGCTAGGCCCCACCACTCTGACCTCTGCCTCTCGAACGTCCTCTAGCTGACTGGACTCGACCTCTAATGGCCTGACTTCCTCCTCTAGCAATATGACCCCTACCTCTAGCTGGCTAAGCGGGAAGTGAAGCAACTGGTGCCAGAACCATGGCACGAGAACCCCATTGTAGCATACCGCCCTATGACCTAGGGAAAAATATTGCAACGTGCCTCAGATTTCCACAAGTATAACAAGCCTTTGAGTGATGTGACTGATGGCCCTGGTACTGGCCCTATTAACCTAGATAACTACCCTGAAAACTCAGGATCGGAGGTGCATTAATAGGAGTTGATGGTGCGCTTTAGGCTAGATGTTCAAGATGAGACACATAAGATCTACGACTACCCGAAACATCGTGGGATGCCTGAAGCACTGATTGAATCGGCCTAGTAGGATAGCCTCTACCAAACGAGCATCTTCCTATGGACGAGGTACCACTAAAACTACCGAAATAATGAGGCCTCTTCTCAGATACTGCCCTCCTATCCTGAACACAAACTATCTCAAACCATCTAACAATCTCTACGGCTCTCTAGAAAGAAATATCATCTCCGTTCTTCTTCGCAATATGTAGCCTAATACTCAAAGTAAGTCCATCAATGAATCTCCTCACTCTCTCCCTCTCAGTAAGGAGTAAGATAACTGCATGGAGAGCTAGGTCCACAAATTGGATCTCAAACTGAGTAACAACCATGCTACCCTACCGAGGGTTCTCAAACTACCTACGATACTCCTCTCTCAAAGTGAAAGGTGTACACTTTTCCAGAAACAATTATGAAAACTGATCCCAAGTGTGCGGCGAACCAGCTGGTCTGCTCCGCACATGATCCTGCCACCATCTCTTAGCCGAACCTGTCATCTGAAATATTACAAAGCCTACTCCATTGGACTCAACAACACCCATGTTTCTCAGCACCTCGTAGAAACAATCCAAATAATCATGTGGGTCCTCAAAAGGTGCACCACTAAAGTGAATAGGGAAGAGCTTTTGGAACTTATCCATCATCATCAATCCCTCCGAAGACATCACGGGCCTCTCCCCGATCTGCGTAACAACAACAGGCTGAACTACCCCAACTGGATGGACTGCTGGAGTTTGATGTATATGATCCATCTGCTCTGGATTGTATGTAGCGGGAGTTTGTGCTCCTCCCCTAGCCTGAGAGACAACTGGTGCCATAAAAAAGGCACCAATCCAGGACACACTCTCCATAAGGCCCACTAAATGGACCAGAGTGTGCTGAAGCACGAAGTGGCTATAAATCCCTCTAGGACCTGAGCGAGTCTGACTGGTGCAGTCTGAGATGGGATCTCCTTCTCATGATCAATCTGAGGCTCCATAGTGGGTGTTTCTACACGAGGTCTAGGTAAAGCTCTGCCTCGACCTTTGATTCGACCTCAGCCTCTACGCCTGGTAGTGGCTGCGACAGGGGGATCCACCTCCTGCCAGGTTGTAGATATTGTGAAGGTTCTCACTATCTATGAGAGAAAGAGAATGGAATAATTCAAACATCAATGATGGAATAAAATCACACGATAAGGAAAGAAAGAAGTGAAATTTTCCTCAAAACTCAGTAGCCTCAAGAAGATAAGTACAGATGTCTCTGTATCGATCCTCCAGACTCTACTAAGCTTGCTCATGACTTGTGAGACCTAAGCAACCTAGTACTTTGATACCAACTTGTCACGACCCGGAATCCCAACTTGGGGTTTGTGATGGAGCCTAATGTCCACTTTCTAGGAAAGCCATCATTAGCTAAACAATTTAACAATTAAACAGTTCAAAAAGTATGATAACAATTATTAACAAAGATTAAAGCTGAAATACATAAAATATACCCATAACATAACACGGTCTAACTCAACCCCAGAAGTCTAGTGTTACCAGTACATGAGCAACTACAAGTCTACAAGTATAGTTTGAAATAAATACAATTATTCGAATGAGATAAACAATAAAGATATGAAATGGAAGGGACTTCAAGGTCTGTAAACGCTAGAATATCTACCTCAAGTCTCCGAAGTATTGTGATCCGAGCAGTCGCACCTCTAAGCACCACTTGGACTATAACTAGTATCTACACAAGAAGCGCAGAGATGTAGCATGAGTACAACCAACTCAAAATACTCTGTAAGGTTCGAGCCTAATCTCAACGAGGTACTGACGAGTCTATGACAAGACACCTACCAAAACGTTTGTGTAGATATATATAAAGCAACAAATTAATGAGAAGAACGATAAAATATTAATTGGGATGGGACATGCGAAAGGGAAGATATCATACAGATTGCAAGTACGAAATCACAAAGTTATATCTTCCGAAATACACAACGATATAACCAAGTAACAACAAAACCAGAAATCAATCAAGGCAATTAAATGAAGATGGCACAACATCACCCTTCATGCTTTTACTCTCGTCCTCACTATGTAATATCATAAATGAAATGGCACGGCATCATCCTTCGTGCTTTTACTGACCGACATAGTATTATGTTGTTCTCAAATGCACACGCAAGTATACATGGTCGTATAAGTAATAAAATGATAAGTCGAGTGTCGAACCCACGTATACTTGTATCAACTACCCATCAAATTTACCAAGATTGTTATTCAGTCACGCCAAATTCGAGTTCAAGAATGTGATTATACTAAACTATAATTCTAAGTAGTAACTAAATTATCAAGCAGTAAAATGTTTGTTATGTATTCAATAGAGACAAATATTCCAAGGTTGTGATCGATTCACCAGTCCTATTGTGTTCTAGTTAACTCTCCCTTTCATACAATTCACTCATGGTTGCTAATTAATCGATAATGGCTCTCATAGCCTTCTCCCGAAGTACTATTTGCCTATTCAAAATAGATTAATGCCTATATTCACTACAAGAAATTGGATTATTAATGGCGATATATAGCAGCGACCCTATAGGTTGCTACAACAGCTATATTATTAACAACGACTTTATAAATCGCTACCGATAGTTAATGTTTAGCAGCGACTTTTTTTAGGTCGCCACTGATGTGGCTGGAATTTTCAGTCCCACTAAATATAAAATTTTGGCTCCATATTTTTTGTGGCGACTTTTGAAAAGTCGCTGCTAAATCTCTGTTGCAGTGACTGGGTCGCTCCAATACCACACATTTTTACTTTTAAAATTAAAAAAAAGAGCAAATACCTATCCCAATTAAATAATACATTTCAGCTACTAGGTCGCTCTTTGGTATGAACGAACCAAACATTCACCTCTCAATCAAATTCTTCAAACAATACCCTAGCATTCTCAGCAAAATTCTCAGTGAATCGGCCCTCCTCCTCAGCGAAAATTGCAGCCAAATCAAAATTCCTCAAATCAAAATATGAATTTCATTTGTCAGGTATGTTCAAATCCCTAATCTTTTTTATTTTTTGGGAATAATTTCATGGAGGAAGAGTCAAAGAAACTAAGGGGTTTTCTTTCTTGTACCATTGTGAAAGCTCAAAAGGGATTTCTTCTACCTTTTTTTTAACGATTTGTTGTGTTTTCTCGGAGGCATGTAGGTCATGCATTTACATTAAAGTTGACAAAACATCTTTAATATGGAGCTTAATTCTTCTTCATAAAAAATGAAGCTTTACTTTTACTGTTTTATAACAACTGTTATTGCGTTCAATCTCAATCTCAAGCAATAAGTTGGACTCAACTACATGAATTTTGTTATCCTTTTTTAAACTTTCCCAAGATTTCAGTACCTTGTTGAAGAAATCCTCGAGAATGGTTTTTCAGTTGATTAGAGAAGAAGATTTGGTTGAGTCAAATCGAGTCAACGATTTCTGTTTTTTTTTTATACTCAAGTGTGTGACTTGTGAATTACTCTGTTTAGGCTAGTACCTAATTGGTTGCAATTTTCAATTTGGTACATTGTTGTGTACATAGTCAATATGGCATTTCATATGTTAGAAGTGAAGCAGTAAAAGGTAATCATGTTTGCTTTATTGTTTCCAAGCTAAAGCATTCTACATTTATAGGATTACCTGTTATTTCATAGATTAGTTTCATCAAAAGGTATTCATGTTATTAATTCAAGTTCCTCAAAAGGAAAAAGGTCTACGCAGGATCTTAAGAATGGGGGTCTGGTTCTGATATAAATCTTTCTTTACTTAAAGTTGTGGTTTGAGACATTGGTAGTTAACTTGCTTGGTGAAGTTGTTGGGTGAACCACTTCTTACTCAAAATGTTATTTGGCTAATTTAGCCAACTCTTAGATCTGGTCAAAATAAGAGGAAAATAGAATCAGATGTGTTGCTATTTTTCTTTGTCATTCAGGAAATTTGTTTAAGCGCAGTCTAGGTAATTCCTAAGTGGATATTTGTCTTGAGTTGTAATTTGTGCTGTATGATGTCAAACTAAATTCAGACCGTGAGAGATTTGCCGAACCACACAGAATTGCATGGTTTCACATTTGTCACATTGAATTTTACTTCTTTAATAAAGCATGATATTAGAGTAGGGATCTAAACTCTGTTCAGTGTAGGTAGGTAAAAGGAGTGATGTGAATGTTCTCTTGCCCTTAAAAAAGAATGTTTCCATGAGGGGGTCTAGACTTTCACCTTCATGTTTCTGAGTTCTTCTGGAATATTGCATGGTCAATACAAGATTATGCACTTTATGTTTCAGTATGTTTCTTAATGCACGATAAAATTTAGCTTAAATATCTCACTTACTCTGTTGTTGATTACTAGATAAAGGTTTCATAGCTGACAAGATAGCATAGTGTGAGTTAACAACTTGAGATAAGAATTATTTGTTTTGTATTCTGGTGAAGGATATACTAATTGTTGGAAGGTACATTAATTAATGATAATACTAGAAAGGGAAATGTGATCAATGTTCCTTCTACTAGGTATAACTGAATATGTTTTTGGATCTTTTGGCTGTATAGACCATTTTATGCTCAAAACGTAATATTACTCATTCCACTAGGCTTACAGTGGAAATTCAGTGTATATCCTGAATTTCTTGAAAGACATTAACTTGCCATAGTTCTGTGTGGTTGAGTTGACCTTTCCTTTTTATATGCTTTCCTTTAGTACTTGATTAATGATTAACCCTGTTTTATATGTAAGTGTACATTACTGTTATTCTTTTTTTTTTAATAGCAAGGATATAGTACTTCAACAATGGGGAAATGAAGGTGCTCAGGGAGCAGGTTGGAGACATTGTAGTAACTTGAAGATATTGAAATAGTTTGAAGGCGTTGTCCTTTGCATTTTTTCTTAAAGTAGGAGTTCAAACACATTTGATGTTCTCTTTTGCAAGTGTATGTGCAATGACAAATGTATTATGGAGCATTATATACTTTGTTCCAAACTATTTGGTAATGAAAATTTCTATAGAATTTTATTTAAGAGTATCTCTGGTGTTCATTATAATGAAAATGCTATTGGAAAATTAGTAGGAATACCATTGGCTATTGCATTATTATTTTTTATTTTTTACTTTTAAAAAAAAGAGTTTTCAGTGGCGACCCTAGTTGGTACAAAAAGAAAATCCTTCTGTGGCAATGAGAATATCGCCACTGGATGTCTTATGAAGCGACTATACTTCCCACTTTATGTCATTTTTTAGTAGACCCACCTAAATTCAATTGTGTAACATGTTTTTGAGGCGACCTCAGTCGCTACAAAATGTGTGCTATTTGTGGCGACCCCCAAGAATCGTCACAATAAACATTCAGTAACGGTAATATTTGGAGCGAGCCCATATTCGCTGCTAAAAACATATATTGGCGACTTTATTACCATTTTTGGCGACTTTAGTTGCCACAAAAGACCGATTTCTTGTAGTGATTCCTATGAAATAAATCTATTAAGAACACATTAAGATTACGATATTTAATTAAGCACGGTGACTAGGCATATTCCTATCCTAACCACAAATCCGCCCACTAAGAGTTAAGATTGTGCTCCCTTCAATTCTTCTCTAATCTAAATACGTCTTTCCCAAGCATAACATAGATAGTAAATAGAACCTAACTGCTGGCCAAACAATTAAGTAATTAATCACAGAATTGAAGAAACAGCCATATATTAGTAAATTATAATCAAGGTTAAATCAATGTTAAGCAACAATAATCATGCTAAATCACAACCCCAAAACTATGGATTTTAGCCACTCATGATAATAGCTAACAAATTCATAAGTGTTGGATAATTGAAAATACTAAGAAAAGATGAAGAAATCTGAGATATTCTTGTTCCCGAATGTTTCCCGTGTAAAAATCCTCTTCAAAGTGGCATCTCCCCTCTAAAAATAAGCTTAGTCTTGCTTTTATAAGTGTTGGGTAGGTCTAGGGCCGAAATAACCTTGTCCCGGGTAAAGTTGGACAGAATTCACGCCAATAGTGCCCAGCCCAGCACTAGGCGCCGTCCCTGGCGCTGACAATTTGCACATACCGCCTCTGGCGCCACAGGTAGCGTGGGGCACTGAAAATGCCACTTTTCCTTTTTTCGTCCATTTTGGCTCTAATATCGCACCTTTCGCCCCCAATTGCTCCCAGATCATTCCTACACATAAAAATACCTCAAATTAATATAAATCAACATATTTTACATCCTAAATCTACGAAACAACAGTAAAACATGAGGTGATACATATAAATATATATACTTTAAGCTAAACATCAACACCCCAACTACGTACAAGTCTCAATATATAGGAGCACTTCAATGATCAATACCGACACACAAGCATGAACATACAAAATTTCACATTCTTCCCGTTTAAGCATGCCCAAGTATAACATTTCAATTCAATCAATTCCAACAACCTATTTTTAATCACCCAACCTCAAAAGCCGACTTGTAACCACTAAGCATTCTCAACTCGCGCACTTACCCAACAAGAAAGTTTACAACATTACCAATCATTCATAAGATCATGTGCCCTCACCAACAAACAAAAGAGTGAATATAGTCGAGTCCACACATTCAAATATGCTATTGAATATAAATTAAGGACATCACAAAATTGAACAAAATTCGCTCACTCTTACAAAGAATTCATATGCATCCCGTGGTCGTGCCATAAGCTTGCCCGTAGTGTACATCTCTACTAATTTAAGCTAGCCAAATCTAGGATCAATTAGGACTTTAAGGTTGTAATGTAGGCTAAGGGACGGGTATGATACATTTAGAAATAGTGACTAACCCTACTAAGCACTTTAATACACTACACTCATAATTCAAACACATATTCTTCTCAACCAATTCTCTCGCCACAAACCATATACAACATAGCCCTCTTTTTCCATTAAGCACTTCTATACTCCCTCTAGCACAAATTAGTAAGATTGGGGGTGTGTGTTTTTCTACATTATTTGAACTATTATTTTTTTCTTCTTTTTTTTTTTGCATTTTTTCTTTTTCTTTCTCTCATTTTGTCTTTTCTACACACACTCTGTACATTAACGTTCATCGGCTAGTAAATTTTGATTTCAACTTTACTGCACCAAAGGGCCCTTCCATGGTTCCACTCAAAAGTGACTCCCCAATCTCTCACCTTACTTCTTTTAGCGATTAAGTTCCTTAGGAGGTAAAGGTTCAACAATCTCAAATTAAGTACAAAATAGGGGTATGACTTGTAATATGGGTGCTAAAAGAAGGGTCTATAGGCTCAAAGGGTCTAGCAACAGAAAATTTTATTTTTATGTGACAAGGACATCTGTGATCAAGCAAGAAACGCCTACGTCATCTCCTAGATTAACGCAACTTACAATTTTGCTTTTATTAACACACGAGGCAAATTTTAGATTACACAGGATAGCACAGAATATCCCAAATCCTCAAACACACATTGCACATGACTCAATCAGACGGTATTGTTCAACTCTCAAGTTAAGAAAGTACACATAATTGAGAAAAATTAAGCAATATTGCGCCATGTGGCATACAAGTCGAACAACTGAGAAAAAGCGTCAAAAAATAGGCTATTTACTTTACTTAGACGTCGCTATTCAAACCAAATACACGGGAAGATAGAATGTATGTCCTATCCTAATATGCCAGCAGCAACCACGCCAATGAGTATCTCAGAGCAACTCAGTTTCTTCCTAACCTACTCCTGAAAAAACTTAAGTACCCGGTTCGAGCTACACCCTTGGAAAAGAACCGGCGCCCAAAGAAAAACCAAGGGATACTACCTAACTATCCTAAAAAAAACTTTTTGATGTTTTTAATCGGACTTTATCCCTCAAAAAAATTATCTAAAAAATCCATCGTCGGGAAAAGTCCAAGCTTTTTCTAATTTTATTTTCTTTTATGTATTTTTATATTTTCCCTTTTGTTTTTTCTTTCTCTTCTGAATCAATCTAAACTAAAACTAGACTAAGTAAAACTAGTAAAAGAAACAAATTAAAACTAATGAAAGAAACAAATTGATACAAGATATACAAACTACATCACAAGTTGTATTCCACCTAGCCCACACTTAGTCTATGCATAGTCCCCGATGCATATAAAATATAAAATAGAGTAGGGTAAAAAGAAAATTCCCTCTTAGTCGGCGTCCTCTTCCACAGCATGACCTCCATCAGCAGCTCCGAGCACATCATCACCAGGTCATAGGGTCACCAAAGCCAGGGGCCCCGTAACATTATCAGCAACTACGTCCTTTGTGTTTGAGCCCTTGACAATGTTTGCATCCTCCGACGAGTGAACGGGGATGACAGGTGCAATACCCAACATCTCCTTGAACGAGTTCGACAAGTCATTGCGCAAATACATACGCTCCTCGTCTGAAATACCAGACCTGCTCATGAGTAAATTCAAAGAGTTATAGAGGTACCTATTAAAGTTCTCGTCTCGTTCGTTCCTTGCTTCCTAAGTGAGCTTCAAAATCGTCTCCAACAATGATGTGATGTCCAATAACCCTGTAGGAGCCTCCACCACCTCATCATATCCTGGATACTCCAGTGCCTTCCGGGAGAGCATATATTATGTGAGTAAGTTGCCAAAGAAGAACCTCTTAATCTGCCGCCCAAATCTCGTGCGGGCTATCTCCCCGAGCATAATCTCACCTACATTAATAGGTCTGCTAGTCATTAAAAATAATATGACACATACTCTAGCTCGAGTGCAGTCGCTGCTGTACTCCACTGGCATGAGTCTGGCTTGCACAAAATTCTGCCACACTTTGGCAATCTTGCTGAAATCAAAGTGAACCATATGAAGGTGAATATCGCTTTGCTTTCTTGTCCACTTGGTATTTGAATCCATTCCACAAAGAATGTGACGTATCAATGTGTATTTTAGGCTTCTAACAAATTTTTGGAGCCTTCTCGGGTCAGCTTTCTCAACCCCTAAAAAATCACTTAAGGCTCTTTTATCCAATGGCATGTCCTTTCTACGTATACATGACATAGACAATTTATAATCCCAGTTGGCGTACAATTTTTGAACCATGCTCAAATTTGTATGCCCGGGGAATTCTAAGACTTTGTCCATGTTTAATGCGCGCAATCGGCCAAGGACATTGTGGAAGCTTCATTCCAAAGCTTTGACATTTATCCCCATCGCTGATAGTCGTAAGATTGTTTTGACGCCATTGCACCCAAAACAACTTACAAAGAGGGAAAGGACCGTGTGTCATACGCTAATAACAATATCACAAATTATTGGCCACATCAGTAGAGGAGAGCCATTATACATAGCAGTAGACATGAAATACTCACAACATGAGGATAGTGAGTTAGATACACGAGCCAAGAAGTTACACTCTAATTTTGATGATATGATATCTGAAGATGTTCTGTTAAAATTTCCACCCATGCGCGATATTCAACATCAAATAGACCTTATACCTGGAGCATTATTGCCAAACAAAGCAGCTTATATGATGAATCTTACACAACAAACTGAACTCCAAATGCAAGTCAAAGAGCTATTGGAGAGGGGTTTAATAAGGAAGAGCCTCAATCATTGTGTCGTACCTGCTTTGCTTGTTCCTAAAAGAAATTACACTTGGAGGATGTGTGTTGAAAGTAGAGAAATCAACAAGATCATGATCAAATATCGCTTCCTAATCCCAAGGTTAGATGATCTGTTTGACCAATTACATGGTTCTAAGATCTTTCAAAGAATGATTTGAAGAGTGGGTACTATCAGATTCTTTTGAGAGTAGGTGATGAATTAAAGAATGCCTTCAAGATTAGCCAAGGCTAGTACGAATGGTTGCTGATGCCTTTTGATTTGTCTAATACTCTTAGCATATTATGAGACTTATGAATCATGTGTTTAGACCATTTATTGGGAAGTTTGTTGTTGTCTACAAAAAACTTGGGGAGCAATTGGAAAAGGTTTTTGAAACCTTAAGGATAGAGAAGCTATATGCACAACGCAAGAAGTGTATCTTTTATACTAATAGTGTTTTTTCTTGGTTATATAGTAACTAGTGCCGGTATTCAAGCTGACCCAAGCAAGATTGAGGAAATCATAAGTTGGACAACTCCTAGGTCAATTTCGGATATAAAAAGATTTCATGGAATTGTGTCCTTCTGTTGACAATTTATAAAAGTATCAACATTTTGGTTGCCCCTAAAACTGAGTGTTTGAAAAGAGGCATAGTCAAGTGGAATGAAGAAGCTCAAAAGAGTTTTAAACGGATAACAAAGAACTTGACACAAGCTCATATCCTTCCGTTGCCCAACTTTAATGATTTATTTGAAGTAGAATGTGAAGCTTTGGGTGTTGGTGTTGAAGGAGTTCTTATCCAGGAAGGTAAACCCGTAGCTTATTTTAGAGAGAAGCTAAGTGGATATAAAATTAAGTACTCCACCTATGAAAAGAGTTATATGCTATTGTTCGCATGTTGCAACATTGGAGTCATTATTTATTATGAAGAGATTTTGTGCTATATTCTGATCATGAGGCACTAAAGTATCTTAGTCACCAACAAAAGCTCAATGCAAGGCATGCAAAATGGGTAGACTTCTTGCAAAATGTTCATTTTATAGTCAAGCACAAAGATGGAAAGCTTAATGAAGGGGTTGATGCTCTTAGTAAATGATTATGTTTATGATGCAAAAAAATTTATTTGGATTCGGCCATATCAAGGAGCTTTATGAAGCGATTCAGACTTTGGAGGAGTTGGAGAGATGCTTGGAGGGTCCACAAAGAATGCTTGTGATTAGAGATGAGTCTCTTTACTATGGGAAGCAGCTTTGCATATCAAAAATCTTTTTAAAGGAGTCCATTGTGAGGGAAGCACATTATGATGGATTCCCTGGTCATTTGGCCATACTAATATAGTGAAGATGATTCAATGAAACTTTTACTAGCCTAAATAGAACAAAGATGTTTGAGTTTGATTGATTGTTATGAAACATGTAGAAAGCAAAGATGCATAGGAGCAATAAGATATTATATCAGCCTTTGTTAATTCCTACAATATCGTGGCAACATATTAGCATTGACTTAGTGCTTGTATTGCCAAGGACTCAAGGAGGTAAGGATGCTATCTTTATTGTTGTTGATAGATTTTGTAAGATGACACATTTTATCCCATGTAACAAGGCAAATGATGCAACTCATGTGGTTGTTTTGCTCTTTAATAATATTTTCAAGTTACATGGAATTTAAAGATGCATTATTTATGATCTCGACACTAAGTTTCGCAGTAATTTTTGGCATACTTTATGGGATAAGCTTGGTACGGAGTTGCAATACAATTCATCTTATCAGCCTCAAACATATGGACAAACATAGGTAGTGAATCAAAGTTTAGCTACATTGCTAAGAAGTTTGATCAAGAATAACATAAAAGAATGGGAATCATTGCTACCATATGTTGAATTTTCTTTTAACAAGTTTGTGAATCGAAAAAATGAAAATAATCTTTTTGAAGTGGTTTATCGTAAGAATCCTCTTGGTCCATTAAACTTGTGTCCTATTCTTAAAACTCATTATTTTAGTGGAGATGTTGATGAGAGGGTTAATCAATTGAAGAAGTTGCGTGAGAAAGTGGTACAAGAGATTGAGAGACAAACAATCGCATATAAGAAATAAGTTCATAAGAGGGGAAACCAACAACTCTTTAATGTGGGAAACTTAGTATGGTAGTTGTGAGCAAAGAAAGATTTCCTAACTAAAGTATCCAAAGTTTGTAACCAAGAGGATGGTCTATTTCGTGTTGTTCAATGACAATCCTTAAAGGTTAGATGTTCCGGACGATTATGAAGTGTCACCAATATTTAATGTTGCTAACCTTGAACCATTTATAGAGCTTTTAGACTCGAGGACGAGTCATTTTTAACTAAGGGAGAACTACGCAAATCAAGAAGCTATATTAGCTTTTTGTTATTTAGCATGCCAAAACAAGTTCTTATATGCCAAAGAATAAGTGTATGGATGTGTTTTCAAGTTCAAAAAGCAGAAAATTCATTTCACGAAGCCAAGACCCTTTTCTTTTTAATATAGGGTATATTTAATTCCTTTTAGAATAAGGATTTTTCTTTTAGTGTGATTCTAGTATCTTTTCCTTGTAGAATAGGGATTTTACTTTTTTTGTCTTCAGTTATTTTATTTCTTTATTAAAATAAAAATTGTAGTCATCAAAAAAATACTACTAGCCTATATAATTGGTTCTCATGCCTTGTAGAATAAAATAATATTTTTGGTATTTGCCCTAATTTGTAACAGAGTATTTTTCTCTATTTTATCTTCTTTATCTTTATTTTTGGTTACAAGCAAGGTGGTGATTGTCTTTATGTTTTTTAATTGTTTTTGGTATTTCTTTATCACATTAGTTGAATTCAAGTGGTGACTTTAGAATTTTTTTTAGATCTTGATCATTCAAGAGCACATTTCTTGGTCTAAATTCATTTTTTTGATATCATAGAATTAGAACTTTCATTGAACCGGTACAACACCAATATTTAGTTGTTTTGAATGATTAAATACTCTTTCTTATAGTTCAGATCATCATCTTTCACCTCATTTTTTAATCATCGATTGTGAGTCCTAAGACTTGAGATACGTTGTTACTTGAAATCAGCCCACTAAACTATATTTTTGGTTCAAGATCTTGATGCTAGTTGGTTGATTCTTTGTTAACTCGAAGAATCAAATCACCTACGCTCATAGGGCCCAATGTAACGTGGATAATCACCTAACTCCTAAAGGACGGATCTATATCCAAATGTCGAACGAAAAACCATTGTGCCATAACTATCACGACCCAAAATCTCACATGTCGTGATGGCGCCTATCTCAATGCTCAGGAAACTCCAACCCAAATACTCCATCCCAAATAGGAATATTAATTGCGCTCACTGTGAGGGGTGCAGACTATGGAAGGGTTCCTTCAGCCCAAGCTCTATAATAAGCCAGATCCAGGCATAAGTAAATAAAAAAAAACATGTTGCGGCATGCAACCCGATCCCATAAAAATCACTCACAATCAGGCCATCAGCCTCACTCAGTCATTAAATCACTCTAGTCTCTCGGGATCACAATGTTAAATGACATAATGATATGATGTTCAATGAATGACAACAAAGACTGAGATATGATATGCAAATGATAGATGTGACTGAATATAGAATTGTAAATGAAACAAGTAACTCAACAATAACACGACTTCTATGAGTCCCAAAATATCGGCGCATAGCCTAAGCATGATTTTAACATGAGTCTCAACTCAATTTCTCTAACATGTGGAGGATATGTGGATAATGACATAATTATTTGATTATGCAACTCCACATAATCAATTAAGTCACAATTTCTATGGTGCTCTCTTACACGCTCGTCACCTAGCATATGTGTCACCTCCAAATAATTCATATAACACGTAATTCGGGAATTTATACCATCAAAACTTAGTTTAGAAGTGTTACTTACCTCAAACCATGAAATTCTCTATTCCAATAAGCTCTTGCGCACAAATTTACCTCTGAACGCCTCGAATCTTATCACAAATAATATTATACAATCAACACAAGGTATAGAAATCAATTCCATACAAAAATGCTAAATATTACCATAAAATCTAAAAACTCATTAGTAGGGCCCACATCTCGAAACTTGACAAAATTTAAAAAACTATGAACGCCCATTCAACCATGAGTCCAACCATACCAAATTTACCAAATTCTGACATCAACTCGACCTCCAAATCCTAAATTCTTATTTGAAATCCCTAGGCCCAAATTCTCGAATTACACCTCAAAATCACGTAATGTACTCGGAATATCCGATGATAATTTAATATTATTAACTGAAAATGGTCACAAGTTACTTACCTCAAGAATTCTCGTGAAATATGTCTGAAAAATCATCCCAAGTCGTGTTTGAAAGTCCAAAAATGAGAAGAAAATCTCGGACCCTTCGAATATATTCTATTCGGACCTTTTTGCACTTGCGACCAGCTTATCCGCATCTGCCGTCTCGCAAGTGCGACCAAAATCATTGCTTCTGCAATCGTCCACATGGCTGCCTTTTCTTCTACGGTGAGCCAAGTGCTTCTGCGGGCTCGCTTCTACAAGAAGCAGTCTGCTTCTGCGGACGAGCCTCACCAAGCTCCCTTGCGCTACTGCGATCTAACCCTCGTAGGTGAGACACCACTTTTATAGACTACCAGTCCGTACCTATGACCACTGCCTCACTCGGCCCCTGTCCGCACACCTGCAAGCAAAATTTTGAAGGTGTGATTGCACCAAAAGGCAAATTTCTAGCAATGCTTCAAGTCCAAATATTCATCCGTTAGAAATCTGAAATCCACCTGAGGCCCTAGGGACCTTAACCAAATATACCAACAATTCCTAAAATATCATAAAAACTTAGTTGATGCCTCAATCCACATTAAACAACACTAAAAGCATGAATCACACCACAATTCAAGCCTAATGAAAACTAACGAATTCCAACTTTCGCCATTTAAAGCCAAAATCAACTATGGACATTCAAATAAATATCTGGACACACTCCTAAATCCAAAATCACCATACAGAGCTATTGGAATCATCAAAACTCTATTCTGGGGTCGTTTACACATAACTCAACACCCGATTAATTATTTTGACTTAAGCTTTAAATCTTGGAACTAAGTGTCCCAATTCATTTAGAAATTTCCCCTACAAGTCACATAATAAAAATTGACCATAAGCTAAATAGTAAATAGGGGAACAAGACTATAACACTCAAAACGACCGGTCAGGTCATTACATTCTCCCCCTCTTAAACAAATGTTCGTCCTCGAACATTTTAGAATCATACCTGGAGTCTCAAATAGGTGTGGATATCTGTTCCGCATCTCCCGCTCAGTCTCCCAGGTAGTTTCTTCAAGTGGCTGGCCTTTCTACTGCACTTTCACTGAAGCTATGTTCTTTGACCTCAACTTTCGAACCTGCCGATCCAAAATAGCCACTGGATCTACATCATAAGTCAAATCACTATCCAACTGAATCGTACTGGAATCCAAAAACATGAGATGGGTCTCTAACATACTTCCGGAGCATGGGTACATGAAACACTAGATGAACACTGATAAGTAGGGATTTGTCTACTTATTTGCACCCTTTTACTTTCGTTTTGGCTCAAAAATACTTAAAGGTATTCCCGAAAACTGATAAAATGTGCTTTTCTTGCAAGAATATTGAAAAAAGATCCAACGTGATGAAATTCAACTCAAAAAGGAGCATTTTTGGACAAGGATTGAAACAAAGCAAAAAGTGGCAAAGTGCGGACCGTAGAATTTTATCTACGGCTGCAAAATGTGAAGGAATTTTGACAGTGTTGCTTTGCAATGTGCGGACCACACAATAATTGTGTGGCCGCAGAAAAGGAAGATCAAAGAGTTCCAACTTCAACTCCATAAAGAAGTGTGGAACACACTATTATTGTGCGGCAGCCGAAGTCCAAAGTGCGGCCGCATTCAAAATTGTGCAGTCCGCTGAACCAGAAGCAGTGCGGCCGCAATTTAGAATTGTGCGGCCGCAGAAGTCCCTTCTGTCTAGATCAGTTTCAAAGTGTAAACCACACACAGAATTGTGCGGCCGTAGAACCTCTGAAAGGGCAATTTTATCCGAAATTTTCAGTTGTGACAATTAAGTTTGAACTTCATAAAGTGGAGAACCGTTTTTGTTTATTGGTTTAGGAAATTTTACAATAGCTTGTCTAATTTACATTGGATTTTTATCTCTTTATCATCTAATATGAGTTTAATCATCTCTTCTTCTTTAATTTCTTCATTTTTATATATGAGTAGCTAAATTTTTAGCTAAGGTTGTGACTCAACCTTTGTGTAGGTACCTAATGGGTGTTTGATTTAGGGATTGTTTAAGGTTGGGTGTATGATATTTAGCCTAGTCCTTGCTTTAATTTAAGAATTAATGGTTGCAAACATTGATTCCTACCTAATTGACTTAGTCTCTACTTGAGGAAAAGAGATTGAGTCTAGGAAAACTTGGCTAACAAGAAATTGGGGTGAACTCAAGAAATTGATAGACCCAATTGAATGGTTGAATCTAGAGATAGTAAAACCCGACTTGAGCATCTATCAATTATTTTGTGATTAACCATTTGGGCTAGAGAAAGCCAAATTGGGCAAAACAACTATATCACCGAGAGGTATTGAGTGGGTAGTTGTGTGTTGATTACTATATTATTCCCCAACCAATGAAAATCGCTCTAAAGCCGATAACCCGTTAGGCAACCACCTAGGTAGAAGTCACAGCCCTAGATCTTTTACAAGTTGAAAAACAACACCAAACATATCATTCTCTAGTTTTATATTTGCATACAATAGCTTAATTCAGAAGTAGACAAAAACAACAAAGTATGTGGAAGTACATTGTGGACACATTATACATTTAGTATGATTATATACCTAATAGAATCTATGCTTCCTGAGGAATTGATCCTAACTCCTAGTTGGGTAATTATAATTGCATCGACCACTTCTGTTACACCCCATGTTTTTGTGTGTGAGAGTATATCGTAAGTCAATTGATACAAGCTTAGAAATAAGATTATATTTGGAAGCATATAAAGTAATTTAATCATGTTAACTTGGAGGTTACAAATATTTAAGATCATGAATAACAAGTACCAAGAGGGTTGGAAGCTTAGAAGCTAAACCAATTGAAGAAAAAAAGTTTCGTCGAAAGTCAACAAGTTTGGAATGTTATAACATGTACTTTGGGGTGAGACTAGGGTTCTAAAATTTATAAAAATGTTATTCCATGAGTTATTTTAGTCGCATGATACACTTGCTACGTTTTGAAGGCAAGCAAGTTATGGAACAAAAGTTGGCAAAGGTCATCACAAGTTATATTTATAAATTTGCTGAAAATTAGGTCAAATGTAGTTGAGCTTTTCGCCAAATATACTTGGATTGTGGGGTGATCTACATACAAAGTAGTGAGATATTCGCTTTTTTGCGAGACCGCGCAAGCAGTTCCAAATGGGACCCACTTAGATGGTGGTCGACCTACTTCACTTTATAAACGACTTGGATGCCTATTTTCAACTCAACTTCATATCCAAACTTCTCCTAACCCTTCTAAATAGACACCACAAGGGTTTGAAGTGATTCCAAAGTGATTACACCACATTTCAACATCAAAACTTAGTTCTAGTGAAGAACAACACCTCTTTGAGGTTGTGTTGTCATTGAGGATTGTTCTGGGTTGCGTTTGGCTGAAATTCCAAGTTGTTGCTACTGTCTAAGGGGATTATAACAGCCTACTAATTGTGCTTAAGCTTTCTTGTATGTTGGTTAAGTTGTTAGAATGATAAACTACAAGATAATACTTGGATTATCTTAAGTCACTTTTATGGTGTTGTATTGCCATTGAGGGTTGTTGTAAGCTGAATATAACTTGGATTTCGACTTGAAGTTACTGTAGGAGGTATGTGTGTTGTGTTATTTCATGTGGTTAAGGTTATATTGATGTTGATTAAGTTAAATGGATGGAGTAGACATGAGCTAGTGAATAAAGTTACTAATTGAAGATAGTTGGAGTTGAGGATTATTTCCTATGTTATAGATATATAGTATAAGGATGGAATCATTCATGAATGACTTCATTATCATGTTAATGATACTGTTAAGTTAATGTAAGAAGTCTATAAGGGGTGATATGGGTTATACAGATTCCAATTGGAGCTTGTCGCTCGTCATGAAGTAGTTGTGATTTATTGTTGTTATATGGTGTCTTGTTATTGATATTTATATGTTGATGGATTTCTCTGGTTGTTTTTGTTGGTATATGGTATTGGAGGAGACCCTTTTTACAGGGGAGATGCTGCCCGAATTTACGTAAATGAGCTACTAGCTTAAGTTACAGACTTAGCCTTTGCTCAGCATTGATTTTGACTCTCCTTATACTATGATAGATTGAGTTGACTTGTTTTAAGAGTTGATTGGAAGGTATTAAGGACTCAATGGGTTTAAGGTATGTTATGACACTTCCTTATTTCTTTTGGCATGATATAAAGTGAAATGAATTCGCTATTTCACAACGGATCTACTCTTAGCAACTAAGGTTGTCCATGTTGTTCTTTCTTTATAAAATTATTCTAAGAAAGTGTGTATGATCCTTGAATCCTACTGAGGTTCATATTGAGGGTATGGATGTCCATAATGTTAATCGAAGGTGCAATGACCTAAAGTCACTCCAAAAGGTTTAAAACGTGATTTTATGAGTCTAGCATGCATTATATATAGTATTTATTTTACTCTACCGAGTTGCGCTATAGTCGGCCGGGTACATCACCTATTGTGCAACCACGGATCAGTTGGGTTTACCGAGCTCCACATGGCCGGGTATGATTCTACCGAGCATTATGATGGTCGGGTACATTTTTACCGAGTACGTTTTGAGGCCGAGTACAATATGATGATGATGATGATGCCCACAGAGGCGTATGTTTTTAAAAGTTTGTGTATATATATATGTATTATGCATTTCATGTCAGTAGCCCCCAGAGGCACTCAGATGTTACAAGTTGTATCTCTCTTTTATCTCTCTTTACATTACTGTTCTTGTTTATTCTTTCCTGCCTTACATACACGGTACTTTATTTGTATTGATGTCCCTTTTGCTTGGGGATGCTGCATTTCATGCCTGTAGGTCCTGATTGATAGGTTGACAGTCCTCTTAGTAGGCTATCAGCTTAGCGGAAGGTGTTGGTGCACGTCTCTTGCTCCGGAGTTGCCTATTTGGTCAGTATGATTTGGACATGTATTGATTAGTATGGCGGGGCCCTTCCCAACCTTTATGATGTGTATGTACTCTTAGAGGCTTGTAGACAGATGTCATGTATATGAAAGATTGTATGGTCTTGTCGGCCTATGTTTAGTGTACGAGTATTCATTTTGGTCTTATATGACCATATGTCACATGTATAAGTTTGTATTACATGTTGGGTCATCCTATGTCAAGTATTCCCTTATGTTTTATTCTGGTTATATCATGACGGTCCTTCCGTCCCATTTATCCATGATGGTATAATAAGAAAGATACGTTACCTTTGGTACATGGTTGAGTAAAGTACTGGGTGCCTATCGCGGACCTCCGATTCGGGTCATGAAAAAAGTGGTATCAGAGTAGTTCTGTCCTAGGGAGTCTACAAGTCGTGTCTAGTAGACTTTTATTTATGGGTGTGTTGTGCACCACTCTTATAAGCAGAAGGCTACAAGGCATTTAGGTATGTCACTCTTTCTTCTTTCTCTAGATCGTGTGGTAGAGCTCAGTTGTAACAATTCAAGCTCTAAAATTCTATTTTATTCATAATACAAGTATACCTATATCCACAAAGACAGTTGGTAAGAGATTGAATGTGGCTGTGGAGGAGTTGATCAGAGGAACTCGATTTTGTAGCATGCTTATGATGCATGAATGTTAGGTCTTCAGCAGATAATGTGTGTACTAAGATGTGTGAGCTTCTTGATAAGGAGCCCCAAGACATGAATATCTATCCACCCATATGGTAAAGAGTGACGAGAGAATTAAGAGGTGGATAAAAGTTTCAATAAGTAAAGGAATCAACTTAAAAAAGAGTATGAGGTACCCAACTAATGAAGATTATCAGCATTTGTAATTTAGGAAGAGAAATATAAGCATTTTGAGTTACCTTCAACAGTATCAGAGGTATGTACAATTGGCCATGCTCATCTCAATTATGCCCTATGGGAGTTGACATATATAGTTTAAGAGAAGAATGGGATATCAAGATCCAATTGGGGTTAGAGTAACACAAAATGGTAAATGGATTATTATCATTAGCTAACAATTCTGAAGGATATTGCAAATGTGGTAATAGTTCCCCTTGTGAGACACCCCGATGGTACAATCTAAAATAGTACATTTAGATATGAATAATAAAATATCTAGAAAATTTAGAAGCTTGGGACTGGAATCCTAGAAGGGATAAATATTTACCTTTGTGTGGCTCCCATTCCTAGAAAATAGAGAATGCTAGGTGACCTGAAGAGACAGTGAGATGAAGCAAGGAGAGCTAAAAGTGAAAGAATGTTTTGTTGAAGTTATCAGAATAAAGTGATAGACAGAAATATTAGCCAGAGAATAAGAAGAGAGTAATTGAAGCATTATGAGTAAGATGTGATAAATGGATGATAACGGTAAATGAAACAATGACAGAATAACCGAGTCTATAGTCAAGTGAAGGAAAAGACAAGAGGTGATATGCCTTGAGAAAATAAAATAGTATAGGCCAAAGGCTATATCCTCATTCGAGAATTGAGTTACTGACTCGAACGTGATTACCAGAAGGAAAAATTAGACCCCCGTAGTAATAGAATTTAGTATGGGATAGTAAAGAAGATAAAAAAAAACGAACATGAATTAGGGACCGGAGGATTTGATAATAGTCGACATTGTGAGAATTTCAGAGATCATGTTCCAACAATAATAGAATATACAACAGACGAATAACCTTTAAAGGTCATTTTGGAAGTCACTTACCTAAAGTAAGCATTCTGAGCAGAGTTAATCTTAAAGGACTAAATTTCCAGTTACACTAGGTGTCACCTTCGTGCGTAAGAAATTTAGGTATCCCTGGTACAAAAGGTTACCATAAGCCGATTAAAGTTCATTGATGATGTGAAAAAATGCCAAAGATGAAGAGGTAAAACATCTATAGGTAGATCATCGTAGTACTAAATCTTAGTACTCCCCTAAAGGGGGGAATATGGTGTGATATTGTATTAAGTTGGAGTTAAACAGTTCAGGTAACTATAGAATGGTGAATGGGGTAAAAAGGAGAAAGGGATGATGTTGCATTTATTCAGTTCCTACAGATATGTTGCGACTCCGGAACATTATACAAGCACCACCGGGGAGAGGCAGTGAAAGTTTCCAGCAAGGATCTTATTGATAAATAAGTGTGAATGGACACTTGATACATCAGGAGCTAGTGGCGAGAGGTAAGTTAAGATAAAGGATATATCCCAAGAGAGATTATGCAGAATATATATATGAGAATGGACCAACGAGTAATTAGTAGTTGATTCAAGAAGAGCTCGGTTATGGCTAGACAAGAGGTCATAGATAAATTAATAGATCATACAAGATAAATGTAGTAAACCACAGCATAGGGAATTCAGTCTCGCAGATACGAGATCGCAATCATCTAAAAAATTTCATATAGGAGTTGAGACAGTTAAAGGTACCATTTAAGTTTTATGAAAATAAGAAAGAGTGCCACTAAGGAGACAATCAAAATTTGAGCTTAGAAGTAACCTTATGAACACAAGGGCACAAAGTTATGTAACTAAGGGTTATTATAGGCGAGTAAGAACAATGAAAATTTCCTTTGGGTGTACGATATAACAAGCTCGCAACATTACAGGAGCTAGAAGGTCTCCCTAAGTACTACAATGAAAGACTAGCTGAGGAAATAAGGAAGAAGGTTTCTACCTAAGCATAGTGAGCTAAAGAGTAAATGATCTTGTAACAACAGTCTCACTACAATATTGTATACACTCCATAAGAAAGTGGCACCTATCGTAGCTAATGAATGGGGAAAAAAATCAAAGGTGATGTTTGAGATCATATGAGGTACAAGAAATTACAGTATTCATGGGCAATAAGACAAGCCAAGTATCCATGCAACAAGTGATAGAACGACCAGGAAAAGTAATTGCTTACATTTAAGGACAACTGAGAAGGCACGAAAGGAAATTTATGGTGCTAGCAAGTTAAAGAAAGGTTGCGAGTAGTATAAATAGATAGGTGTAGGTTGTAAGGTAAAATATTGTATAGCAACATGGTTTTAGGTAGATATGAGTAAGGATATGAAAAGGTGAGTGAGAAGGTGACGAGAATATGTAAGTCCTCGGGATTAAACCCATCAAAACAAAGGAGCTGATGATTTCCATATGTAATAAAAAGCTCGATACAGCCCGAATGAACACAGAGGAGTCTAAGATTAGGAGCAATTAGAAAAGATGAAATGTTACCTGGGTAGTAGAATAAGGGTGTAATTGTGATAGATAAGAGGATGACATTTAGGCCTTTGATTGAGGAATAATTTAAAGAAAAAGGATTTTATGAATTGCACGGGATTGGAATACCCCCATAAGATGAATCATGTTAGGATGCTATGAAATACGATTATTGAAGTATAGTATCATCCCTAGGTGGATCGGGCAAATCTCTTTAGATGTTCCTCGATGAGACGTGAGCCCTAGTGACAATGTATTACGTAAGAGGTTTCAAGTTATCAGTGGTAGATTATGGATCAACATTAAGGTGAATCACAAATGGATGGATAAAAGTTGCAAAGCATGACATGAGATTAGACTGTCATTATTAAGATGAACAATAATGAGGAAGCATTAAAGGACTTAGATTTATACATATAGGACAAATATCTAAAAAGTAACCAGGAGCTGGGTAACAGACCTCAGTAATAATAAATCGAAGTAAGAGTTATGGTATAGTGTTACCTACCTAGTTGTAGTAAAGCCATAAGCATATATAACTGAGGTTGTGAAACAAGATATAGCAAAAGTCGTAAGTTCGACAAAGAACCGAGCGAAGAACTTTAGTACACCTACAGATTCCTAGAGGGATAGCTTGTCATTGTACTATATATGTTCATAAAGTGAGTCCAGTAGATTGGCTAAAAGCTGGGGGGAAAAGGAGAGAACAGTCGCATAGTCGTACATACAAGGTCAGAATCGTACAAGCTGCATGAAAGAATATAAAAAAAGTTACGAGATTGGAAGAATTTTGACCACAAGTCGTGGTGTGAGAAAGAGGCCTAAAGGGGGAATGCCCTAGCCATTGGATTTATTCGCGAAATAGCTCCCTAGATGGCAAAGACAACATAAAAGTATTCGTAAGAGCTATCACTTGAGAGACGGATAAGTGAATCAGTAACATTCGAGGACGAATGTTCCAAATGAGGGAATGATGTTACACCCCATGTTTTCGTGCGTGAGAGTACATCGTAAGTCAATTGATATAAGCTCAGAAATAAGATTATATTTGGAAGCATATAAAGCAAGTTAATCATGTTACCTTGGAGGTTACAAATATTTAAGATCATGAATAACGAGTACCAAGAGGGTTAGAAGCTTAGAAGCTAAACCAATTGAAAAAAATAAGTTTCGTCAAAAGTAGACAAGTTTGGAATGTTATAACATGTACTTTGGGGTGAGACTGGGGTTCTTAACAAGATAAGAAGGTTATGCTATGAGTTATTTTAGTCGTATGATAGTCATTTGCCACGTTTTGAAGGCAAGCAAGTTGTGGAACAAGACTTGGAAAAGGTCATCATGGGTTACATTCATCAATTTGATGAAAATTAGGTCAAATATAGCTGAGCTTTCTCCAAATATACTTGAAGTTATCTGGCGGTGTACCTACCAAATTGAATATCTACAAGTCTGGTTTCTACCTCATTAAACTGTTTGTCAATATGACATTGGAGTAGAGAGATATTCACGTTTTCGCGAGACCGCGCAAGCAGCTCCCAATGGGACCCACTTAGGCGGTTGTCGACCTACCTCACTTTATAAACGATTTTGACACCTATTTTTAACTGATTGTCAACTCAACTTCGTCTTCAAACTTCTCCTAACCCTTCTAAGCAGACACCACAAGGGTTTGAAGTGATTATACAATATTTCAACATCAAAACTTAGTTCTAGTGAAGAACAACACCTCTTTGAGGTTGTGTTGTCATTGAGGATTGTTGTGGGCTGTGTTTGGATGAAATTCCAAGTTGTTTCTACTGGCTAAGGAGAGTATAATAGCCTACTAATTGTACTTAAGCTTGATTGTATGTTCGATAAGTTGTTAGGATGATAAACTACAAGATAATACCTGGATCAGCTTAAGTCACTTTTATGGTGTTGTATTGCCATTGAGGATTGTTAAGTCACTTTTATGGTGTTGTATTTCTGTACTTAAAATTGTGCGGTCCGCACAAGGCAGTCTGCAGCCGCACTCAATATTGTGTGTTCTGCACTTTCACTTCTGTGAACTGTTTTGTTTTTTTTGCAACTGTTAACTGCTTCTGGACTTTAACTGACCTATGTGCTTTGTATTGCAGACAATGGTTCGATCACGAGGTAGAGGTGATACACCTAAAGGGAGGGATTAACCCTCCCGTGGCCGAGGCAAGGGTACTCAATCTTTGGGAGTGCAGAAGAAAGCATCAACCAAAAAGCAAACCACAGGGAGAGGTAGGGCCATAGAGCCTTCAAAATAAAGATTGTACATCCTGTCTAGGGAAGCCTTCGAGGGTCACTCAGTGGAGGAACAACCTGAGGCCAAGTTCCAACCCTTACAATTCCCTAGGAGATACCAACTCCGTGATGAATCCTCCATCACAGCAAGTTCTTTTACGGGTTCAGATGCCAGCAGCTAGGATTCAGATCCCTCCTCTACGCACACTCCCCCTGCACCAGTTGTAGTAGATGATGATGGTAGAGGAGATGACACTAGAGTGGGCGGCCTAGAGAGGTCGAAGAAGAAGGAGATATGGGAAGATAGGTTTGTGAGCTTGGCAACCTTCACAAGGTTCAGAGAATGGTGGCCCCAATGATCGCTCACACTTGAGAGACAATTCTTATTGAAGGATTTGGATAAATACAATCCAAATGTCCTTAAGCAGTTTAGGGAGTGGAAGGGGTGAATGTGTTTCACCAGACTGTTATGGATGCCAAGGAGCAGTTGGTATGGGAGTTGTATGCCAATGTGTCACACATAAAGAAAGGTACCATAGAGATCAAAGTGAGGAATTTGAAGGTTAGATTCGATCAATGCACTCTGAATATTTACATGGGATTCGAGGATGTAAAGGTAGTGTAGTACATGGAAAGCTTTCTATGGGTGATGCAGCTCGTCCTTGGCTATCAGAGATCTTGGCAGCTTCAGAACCACCACCACCGTGGATCACAGCAGGGGTTTCCATTGCACAGGCCACCCTTAATTTTGAAGCAAAAAGGTGGAAACTTTTGTGTGCAGCCAGATAGACCTGAGCCGGAATGAGAATAATCTTCCACTCCCCGAGCAGTTTTGGTGGCATCTATCATGGCCCGGTACCCAATCAATATGGGTGCCATCATGTCGGCCAACATCTCAGTGGTTGTCCGAAAAGGTGAAAGCTCCTATCCATATCCCAACACCCTCACAGAATACCTTACGGATGCAAAAGTGGAGCCGAAGAGTTTTGATTCAAAGGTGTGGACAAAAAAGCCCTTCTCATGGTACTCTTTGCAAGGACTGGGAAACCCAAAGTTCAAGGATAAAGCAACTGCCACCATTGGACAGTCTGACGAGCCAATAGTGGTGGTTACCTATTCAGCTGCTGAACCTTCTACAACTCCTATGCCTTCCACAGCAGCCGGTCCTTCCACCGAGATAGTTGACATGCCACCACCTCAACCTTATGGACCATCTACACAAGTATTAGTGCCTTCCTCATCCAGATACCCACTCACTGCACTGCGAGTATCCCAGACATTAGCTAGTCTCAGCAACTGGATGCAGACAGCTACTTTAAATCTGTCTGACATATCAAGTGATGTTGCAACATAGTCTTCTGCCCCAGCAGCTCACATGTACCTCCATCAATGGAAGAAACATTGAAGAAGATTCTGGAAAACCAGCAGACCATTATTGATACTCTGGTGCCACATAGGGGAGTCATTGAGGAGTTAGGCAAATAGGTGAAGAAGATGCGAAAATCTCAGGATTCCAAGAAATTAATGGATAGATTGAGAAACAAAGTGGATAAGATAGCATCCACTGGGGATACACCTCTTGATCTTCTAATGGAGTCAGCAACAGCAACAAAAGCAACACCATCAGTACCTAAGGAATTAGAGGCAGCACCTGGCAAGTCTGAGGAGCCAGACCTTGCTGCCTACAATGCTGATGAGATGCTTCAGATGTTCACCAACCCCGTTATTCTCCGACCGGAGGATGATGAGATCTAGTTGGAGGAGCCCGAGGATACTGATAATGCTATGCACACTGACACCACATAGGGAGTTCTTTTAACTCTCTTCCCTTCTTTATTCTAATTTTTGTTAAGGATTGAGGACAATGCTTATTCTTATTCAGGGGGTGGTCTATTTTTGTCGATTTGGTATGACATTGGCCTATAATAACTTTAATACTCTCTGTTTTTAATCTCTATTATCTCTTTCATTATGTATATATTCCTCTCTGTCTTTTGATGTATATATTCTTTTCCTCTCAATTTGTATATTCATTTGTCTTACTTTCATTAGTTTATTTCATAGCTCCTTTAGTTTGTTTTTCCTAGTAGTATAACTTCTTATTTACTTTGATAGCTTCTTTTTGATTTGGTAACTTCCTTTTATGTTTAAGTGAGCAATAAGCCTTTGATTTTCTTAATACCACGTTTCTTTCCAAAGGTGGGTTTTGTGTGAACCGGGTTGCTCTTCCCAATGATGGATGGCGTGACAATCTTCTTAAGGGATTGACTCCATTTTTTATGTTTAGGTAAAAACAGTAGTATTAATGAATAAAAAGGGTCAAGCATGATTCACTTGGTACCAACACATTTAACTGCGGCCTTATGGTTGAAAATAAGTTCCTGGTAAGAAATAACTCTAAGTACCCGTGCGAATGGTCTAGAACTTGCCCCGAATGTGTTTCTAGGCGAAATTCTAAGTTTTGCTTGGCTTGAGAAGTGATTGTAGGCTCTCCTTGACCCAATTTAAAATTTTCCATAACCCACCAATGTTTCTATCCCTATTAAACCCATTTGAGCCTAAGAACCTTTTCAATTAATAGCCATGTTACAAGTCTTTACCCGTTTTGTAGTAACCCTCTCTTGGCACCTTAGCTTTTCTTAACACTCTTGAGAAGTAATTGGCTAAAACATAAGTTTGGGGGAGAGACAATGAGTTTGAAAGTGGTATAAAGGCATAAAAAGAGAAGAAATGAAGAAAATGAAAGGCAAAGAAAAAGAAAGAATGAACAAAAGAAAAATGCAAAAAAAGGTGAATAAAGTGAAGAGTTGAAGGGATTCAAAGAAAAGTAATGATACAAAGCATGGAGAAAACAAAGAAGGAGAAAATGAACATCATGACCAAGAAAGAGTAATATTAAGTCTCTCTAGTTCCTCTAAGAAAAAAAAAATGACTCGAAGAGTCGGCAAAACATGAGCCAAAAAGAGAAAAATGGAGTGTTTAAGGAAATATGAACTCGTTTCTATTCCAAAATTCCCTAACCTTGTCCAATAAGCCTTCATTACATTCTGAGTGAACTTACATTAGTGGTGATTTACATGACGGACAAGCATATGGTACTTAGAGTCGTACTTGTGACATTCTTTTGAGAGAGATGAGCGAACTTTTCACAAATCCTTGAATTGAGTGCTACATTGTTAAGTAAGATATGCTAACGGAGAGTAGAGGAGGAGGAATTTGGGATACACAATGACCTACATGAAAGAGCGAGTTTCCTTGATGAATAAAGTCAACTCTTGATGTTCTAGTGCCACATTAGAACTATTGTGCTTAAAAAGTTGAATCATTGCCTTGTTGATAATTCATAAGTGTTGTGGGTAATTGTTGGTCCCAATTGATGTATGTTTGATTCACCTTAGGCTAGATGAAATAGATCTTTTCTTGTGGAGGTGGGGATTACCTTATTTAATTGAGGACAAGCAAAAACTTAAGTTTGGGGGAGTTGATAATTAAGGATTTTGACTACTTATTTGCACTCTTTTACTTTCGTTTTAGCTCAAATATGCTTAAAGGTATTTCCGAAAACTGATAAAATGTGCTTTCATGCATGAGTATTGGAAAATGAGCCAACATGATGAAATTCAACACAAAAAGGAGTATTTTTGGACAAGGGCTAAAACCAAGCAAAAATTGGCAATATGCGGACCGTAGAATTTTGTCTGCGGCCGCAGAATATGAAGGAATTTTAACAATGTTTCTTAGCAATGTGTGGACCGTACAATAATTGTGTCGCCGCAAAAGAGGAAGATTAGAGAGTTCAAACTTGAAGTTCATCGAGAAGTGCAGATCACACTATTATTGTGCGCCCGCCGAAGTCCAAAGTGCGGCCGCACTCAGAAATGTGCGGTCCGCTGAACCCAAAGAAGTACGGCTGCAATTCAGAATTGTGCAGCTGCAGAAGTACCTCTTGTCAAGCTCAGCTTCAAAGTGCGGACCGCACACAGAATTGTGCGGCCGCAGAACCTCTGAAAGGGCAATTTTTTCTGAAATTTTCAGCTGTGTATAAATAGTCTTTTTTGTCAAAATTAGGTTAAGTTTGAACTTCAAAAAGTGGAGCGCCGATTTTTTTTATTGGTTTAGGAAATTTTACAAAATATTGTCTAATTTACATTGGATTTTTATTTCTTTATCATCTAATATGAGTTTAATCTTCTTTTCTTCTTTAATTTCATTGTTTTAATCTATGAGTAGCTAAATTTCTAGCTAGGGTTGTGACCCAACCCTAGCGTGGGTACCTAATGGGTGTTTAATTTAGGGCTTGTTTAAGGTTGGGTGTGTGATATTTAGCCTAGTTCTTGTTTAGTTTAAGAATTAATGGTTGCAAACATTGATTCATGCCTAATTGACTTAGTCTCTACTTGAGGAAGAGAGAATGAGTCTAGAAAAACTTGGCTAAAAAAATTTGGGGTGAAACTCAAGAAATTGATAGTCCCAATTAAAGGGTTGAATCTAGAGATAGTAAAACCCGACTTGAGCATTTATCAACTATTTTGTAAATTACCCATTTGGGGTTGAAAAAGCCAAATTGGGCAAAATCACTCAATTACCGAGAGGTATTGAGAGGGTAATTATGTTTTGATTACTATATTATGCCCTGACCAACGAAACTCGCTCTAAAGTCCACAACCCGTTTGGCAACCACCTAGGTAGAAGACACAGCCCTAGATCTTTTACAACTTGAAAAACAACACCAAAAATATCATTCTCTAGTTTTATATTTGCAAACAATAGCTTAATTTAGAAGAACACAAAAACAACAAAGTATGTGGAAGTGAATTTTGGACACATTATACGCTTAGTCCGAGTATACACCTAATCCCATCTACGCTCTCTGAGGAATCGATCCCGACTCCTAGTTGGTAATTATAATTGCCTCGACCGCTTCACAACCCAAATTTGAGGTGTGAACTTGGGCGACATCAAGTACCCGATAGACTAGGCGGCAATGAAGTTCATAGGTCACCTCTCCAATCCTCTTAAGTACTTCAAAAGGCCCAATATACCGAGGGCTCAACTTGCCGTCTTTCCGAACCTCATAAAATCTTTCATAGGAGAAACTCTGAGTACTACCTTCTCTCCTACCATGTAAGCAACATCACAAACCTTCTGGTCGGTGTAACTCTTTGTCTAGACTATGTCGTGCGAAGTTGATCCTGAATCAATTTAACCTTTTCCAAAGCATCCTGAACAAAATCAGCACCCAATAGCCTATCCTCACTCGGCTCAGACCAACCCACTGCAAACCGACACCATCTCCCCTACAAAGCCTCATATGGAGCCATCAGAATGCTCGACTGGTAACTGTTATTGTATGCAAACTTTGCAAGCGGAAGAAACCGATCCCAAGAACCCTAGAAAACTATAATACAAGTGTGTAACATGTCTTCTAATATCTAAATAGTGCGCTCAGACTGTCCATCTGTCTGAGGGTGAAATGTTGTACTCCAACGAACCTGTATGCCTAACTCTCACTACACTGCTCTCCAAAATTGTGATGTAAATTGTGTGCCCTGATATGAAATGATGGACACTGGCACACCATGAAGGCAAATAACCTTGCGGATACAAATCTCAGCTAACCGCTCCGAAGAATAAGTAGTCCCAACTAGAATAAAATGCATGGGCTTGGTCAACCGATCCACAATCACCCAAATAGCATCAAACTTCCTCGAAGTCCATGTGAGTCCAACTACTAAGTCCACAGTGACACGCTCTTATTTCTACTTTGGAATTTCAAGTCTCTAAAGCAATCTTCCCGATCTCTGATGCTCATACTTCACCTGATGATAGTTTAAACACCAAGCTACAAATCCCACTATATGTTTCTTCATCCTCCTCCACCAATAGTGTTGTCTTAAGTCCTGATACATCTTAGCGGCACCCAGATTAATGGAATACCGCAAACTGTGGGCCTCCTCAAGAATCATCTCACGTAGTCCATCTACATTTGGCACACAAATTCGACCCTACATCCTCAACACCCCATCATATCCAATAGTAACATCCTTGGAATCACCGTGTTGAACTGTATCCTTAAGGACAAGCAAATCGGGGTCATCATACTGACACTCTCTGATGCGGTCATATAAGGAAGACCGAGAAACCACACAAGCTAGAACCTGACTGGGCTTTGAAACATCTAATCTCACGAATTGGTTGGATAAGGCCTAAACATCTGAAGCAAGTGATCTCTCACCAATGGGAATAAAAGAAAGGCAACCCACACTCACTACCTTTCTACTCAAGGCATCGGCCACCACATTGGCCTTCCCAGGATGATACAAAATAGTAATATCATAGTCCTTTAGCAACTCCAATCATCTGTATTGTCTCAAATTTAGATACTTTTGTTTGAATAAGTGTTGTAAACTCCAGTGATCTGTAAATACCTCACAAGACACACCTTAGAGATAGTGCCTCCAAATCTTCAATACATAAACAATAGCTGCCAACTCTAAATCATGAATATGGTAGTTCTTTTCATGTGGATTCAGCTGGCACGAAGCATAAACAATAGCTCTACCTTCCTGCATTAAAACACAACCAATACCAATTCGAGAAGCATCACCATATACAGTATAAGAACCTGGCACTGAAGGCAAAACTAGAGCTGGAGTTGTGGTCAAGGTAGTCTTGAGCTTCTAAAAGCTCTCTTCACACTCATCTGACCACCTGAAAGGAGCACCTTTTTGGGTCAATTTTGTCATAGTCACTGCAATGGACAAGAAAACCTCCATAAAGCGACGATAATATCCGGCCAAGCCGAGAAAACTACGAATCTCAGTAGCTGAAGATGGCCTGGGCCAACTTTGAACTGCCTTTATCTTCTTCGGGTCCACCTTACTTCCCTCACTAGACACTATGTGTCCCAAGAATGCCACCAAACTAAGGCAGATCTCACACATGAAGAATTTGGCATACAATTTCTTCTCCCTCAGCCTGTGTAGTACAATACTCAAATGTTCTGCATGTTCCTCCTATCTACGTGTACACCAAGATATCTTCAATGAATACTATGACAAACGAATAAAGATACGGCTGGAATACATTATTCATCAAGTGCATGAATGTTACTGGGGTGTTGGTCAGCCTGAAAGAAATCACAAGAAATTTATAGTGACGATAGCGGCTCTTGGGGTGTTAGAATATTCGAATCCCAAATTTTTAACTGGTGATACTCAGACCTTAAATCAATTTTGGAGAACACCTTCGCTCCATGAAGCTGGTCAAATCATCAATACGTGGCAAAGGATAGTTGTTCTTGATTGTAACTTTGTCCAACTTCCGGTAGTCGATGCACATCCGCATAGCACCATCTTTATTTTTCACAAATAGAGCTGGTGCACTCCAAGGTGACACACTAGGCCTAATAAACCCCTTTTGGAGAAGTTCCTGAAGATTCTATTTCAATTATTTTAATTCAGCTAGTGCCATACAATACAGAGGAATAGACATAGGCTGAGTGCCCGACTCTAAGTCAATACCAAAATCAATATCCTTGTCGAGTGGCATACCTGGTAGGTCTGCAGGAAATACATCTGGAAAGGCTTGCACCACCAAAATAGAATCAATAGCAGGGGTATCTGCATCAACATCTCTAACATAGGCAGATATGACCAACACCCCTTCCTAACCATCCAATGGGCCTTCACATAAGAAATCACCCTGTTGGGAACATAATCTAAAGAACCTCTCTACTCGATCATTGGCAACCCCGACATCACCAACATCACGATCTTAGCGTGATAATCCAGAATAGCATGACATGGAGACAACCAATCCATACCCAAGATTACATCAAAATCAACAATACTAAGCAATAAGAGATCAACTCTAGTCTTCAATCCCCCAATAGTCACCATACACAACCGATATACGCGGTCCATAATAATAATATCGCCCGCCAACATAGACACATGAATAGATGAGACTAAGGACTTAAGGGGCATATCCAAACAATAAGCAAAATATGGCGAGACATATGAATATATGGAACCAGGGTCAAATAATATATAAGCATCCTTATGGCATACTGAGACAATACCTATGATCATTGTGTCTGAAGCAACAACATTTGTCATGGCACGAATTGCATAAAATCTAGCCTAACTGCCACTTGACGACCTCCCCCTCTAGGGTGACCTCTAGCTGCCTGTGCCTCACCATATGCTAGCTGAGCGGGTGGTGAAATAACTAGTGCGGGAGTCGCAGCTTGACTCCTCTACTAAATTGGACCTCCCAAAAAGGGGGAAAATGTCTCTTCATATGACCCAAATCTCCACACTTAAAATAACCCTTCTCGGACAATGGCGACAAGTATTTAGGCGGACCTCGAGAACCAGAATAACTACCAGAAGAACATGATACAGATGAACCCTAAACTAATGGTGCACGAGATGAACTCTGAGTTGGAAGTGCATCGAGGGATGACTGACCCGGTCGAGCACTATATAAATCATGGCTAGCTGATACGCCATGGTGAACTGGGCGAGCCATTTGAACGCCCCTATAGGATGATCCTTGTTGTGATAGGACTGTCCCCTAGAAGGAACACCGCTGGAATTACCCGGACCGCGAGACCTCTTAGCCTGCCACTCATGAATACGAACAATCTCTAGCTGCCGAGCACTATAAACCACCTCGTCAAACTTAGTGCCTGCTATATTCCCCAGTCATAACAACATAAAATTGATGGTTGAGGCCATTAGTGAACCTCCTAATCCTATACCTCTCAGTGGATACAAACCAAACTGCGTGACAAGCCAATTCTGAAAACCTTATCTCATACTAGGTCACATACAGTCCTCCTAACGTAGCTACTCAAACTATCTGCGCAGCTCCTCCCTGCGGGTCTGTGGAATAAACTTCTCCGAGAGTAATATGGAGAACTCGTGCCATGAAATTGTTGTCGCACCGACTTGCATGCTCCTCTCGTAAGTCTCCCACCGTCTAAAGGCTGCCCTAGTCAGCTGAATAGTAGTAAATGAGACCCCACTGGTCTCCAGAATACCCGTTGTACAAAGAATCCACTAGCATCTATCCCAGAAATCCTAAGCATCCTCTGACTCAGATCCACTAAATGATGGAGGATGGAGTCTCCCAAATCTCTTTAGTCTCTTTTGCACCTCGTCATTCATAATAGGACCCACCTAGGCCTGAGCAGTTGGAACCGCCTGGACTGGTAGTGCCCCCGATATCTGAAGTCCCTACACTACTTGTTCTAGAATACAGGCGATAGGAGTATGAGTACCCCCCGGCCTAAGAAGTGGCTGGTGCGTCCTGAGCCGAAACCACCTGAGCAACGTCAATGCAAATAGTAAATAGCTGGGGCAAAGCCTCCTGAAGGCCTGGAATCATAATAGGCATAGCTGGTGCCTGAGCTGGTCCCACAAGCTCAACTATATCTAGAATCTGCTCCTGAGTTGGAGTAACTGGTGGGTCTACAGGTGCTGCTCTAGCTATTGTACTAGCTACACATCGGCCTCTACCACGACTCCGACCTCTCATGGCCCTAACTGGTGGTACTAGTGGCTGTCTATCCGATCCGGTAGCACGTGCTCTCACCATCTATGAGAAAATAAAATAACAAAAGTTTAGTTTTCCAGAATTAACAAATTCACACTACAAGAATACAAGAAAGTGAAATTTTCCTAAGGGTTCGGCAACCTCTCGAAGATAAGCACAGATGTCTCTATACCGATCCGCAAGACTCTATTAAACCTATTCATGACTTATGAGACCTATGTGACCTAGGCTCTGATACCAACTTGCCATGACCCAAAATCTCACATGTCGTGATGGCGCCTATATCAATACTAGGCAAGCCGACGACTAAAATAAATCAAAAATTTCATTAAGTTTGAAAACATAATAAGTAAATTTAAGGGGAAAATCCCACAATTTTTGATACAAAATATGGTGTTTATTTACAATACACTCCCAAAACCCGGTGTCACTTAATACATGAGCATCTAAATGATAACATAGTCTGACTGATAAGAACACTGTCTGGAAATATATAACATTACTAATAACTTAAAGGAAAGAGAGTCAAGGTCTATAGACGCCAAAGCAGCTACCTCGATAGTCTCCAATAGATAAATCTCCAAAATCTAGTAGCCGTCGTATCCGGAAGTACCTGAATCTGCACACAAAGTGCAGAGTATATTATGAGTACAACCGACCCAATGTACTTAATAAGTAACAAGACTAACCTTTCGACTGAAAGTAGTGACGAACTTAAGAGGTACAATCCAGTATAGAAATAACAGTACAGAAATGTATGCATGCTTTCAAGTTCCACAGTTAAACTAATTACAAGTAAAATAGATCAAATTTGAATGATACGAGGAATATAACGTCTCTATATCTACATGCCAATGTACATGCTGGATGTGATGCACTACAATGGAAGCCTCGCATACTCACACTCTCACAGTACTCAATCACTCAGTATTGTGCGGGAAGATCCAGCCCAAGGAAGATTCATTCCTCACTATAAATAGTGACTGACAGTCAGTCACTCAGTACTGTATAGGGCCAATCCAGCCCAGGGAACTCCATCCCAATTATAAATGTATAGGGCAACTCCATGCCTAGGGAACTCCATCCCAAATATAAATGTATAGGGTAATTCTATGCCCAGGGAACTCTATCCCAAATATAAATTTATAGAGAAACTCCATGCCTAGAGAACTCCATCCCAAATTTAAATATCAATTGTGCGCACTGTGAGGGTGCAGACTCTGGAGGGGCTCCTTCAGCCCAAGTGCTATAATAAGCCATATCCAGGCATAAATAAATAAAAATAAAATATGATGCAGCGTGCAACTCGATACCATATATATTACTCATAATCAGGCCCTCTGCCTCACTCAGTCATTAAATCTATCCAATCTCTCGAGCTTACAATATCAAATCAGCCCGACATGATGATATGATGTAGCAATGAATGACAACAGAGACTGAGATATTATATGCAAATGATATATGTGACTGAGTACAAAATTGTAAATTAAACAAGTAACTCAATAGTAACACGGCCTTTGTGGGTCCTAAAATATCGGCACATAGCCTAAGCATGATTTTAACATGAGTCTCAGCTCAATTTCGCTAACACGTGGAGGTTATGTGGATAAAGACATAATTATTTGATTATGAAACTCCACAGAATCAATTAACTCACAATTTCTATTGTGCACACCCACACGACCGTCACCTAGTATGTGTGTCACCTCCAAACAATTCATATAACACGTAATTCGGGAATTTATATCATCAGAACCAAGTTTAGATGTATTACTTACCTCAAACCGTGCAATTCAATATTCCAATAAGCCATTGCCTTGCGAATTGGCCTCCTAACACCTCGAATGTAATCACAAATAATTCGATACAATCACTACGAGGTATAGGAGTCAATTCCATACAAAAATGCTAAATTTCACCATAAAATCTAAAAAGTCAACTCAAAAGTTAATAGTGGGTCCCACGTCTCAGAACCCGACAAAATTTACAAAATATGAACGCTTATTGTACGACGAGACCAACCATACCAAATTTACCAAATTCTTACATCAACTCGACCTCCAAAATCCTTAATTCTTATTTTGAAATCACTAGTCCAAATTCTCGAATTACACCTCAAAATCACATAATCTAGTCGGAATTTCGATGATAATTCAATATTATTGACTGAAAATGGTCACAAGTTACTTACCTCAAGAATTCCTTTGAAATCTCTTTTAAAATCGCCCCAAACCGTGTTTGAAAGTCCAAAAATGAGAAGAAAACCTTGGACCCTTCGAATATATTTTGTCAATGGCTTTTTGCACCTGCGACCAGCTTATCCGCATTTGTGGTCTCACAGATGCGAACAAAATATAGGCTTCTACGATCTTACACATGGATGCCTTCGCTTCGGCGTTGATCCCAGTGCTTCTGCGAGAAGCAGTCCGCTTGTGTGGATGAGCCTCACTAAGCGCCCTTGCGCTTCTGCGATCGAACCCTTGCCGGTACGATGCCACTTCTACGGAACATGTGTTTGCACCTGCGACCATTGTCTCACTCAGCCCCTGTCCTCATCCGCACTACACAGCTCGCTTCTGCGAGCTCACACCTGCAAGCAAAATTTTGCAAGTGCGGTTGCACCAGAAGGCAAAATTTCTAGCAATGCTTCAAGTCCAAATTTTCATCCATTAGCCATCCGAAATCCACTCGAGGCCCTCGGGACCTCAACCAAAGATACCAATAAGTTCTAAAATATCACACGAACTTAGACGATGCCTCAAAATCATATTAAACAACACTAAAAACACGAATCACACCCCAATTCAAGCCTAATAAAAACTAATGAATTCCAACTTTCGCCATAAATCAACTACGAACTTCCAAATAAACATCCGGACAAACTCCTAAATCCAAAATTACCTTACATAGTTATTGGAATAATCAAAATTCTATTCTGGGGTCGTTTACACATAAGTCAACATTCGGTCAATTATTTCGACTTAAGCTTTAAATCTTGAAATTAAGTGTTCCAATTCATTCCAAAACATCCCCGACAAGCCACATAATCACAATTGAGCATAAAGTAAATAGTAAATGGGGGAACGAGACTGTAATACTCAAAATGATCGGCTGGATCGTTACAATAATACATCAATGTCATAATAACCGCTCGAAATAACTATCATATCATAACAATATCAATCCGCTCAAATGTTCAAATATTCCATAATCATATCTATACGTACCAACATCTCCTTCTCTAAGAAAGTATGCATATGTTTCAGAAACAACCACTAAAATACACAAGTACATAATAAATAAAGATAAGAATAAGTAATTATGACATAAAGTATAACTACGGTCAAAATAAGTGTATCAATATCTCAAGAATAGCCCATCAGTCTCAAATGATATATGATAAATCAAAATATAATTTCTATCATGATTAAAACAGGCTTACGTAGTCATACAATCAAGTAAAGTATATTTCAAAAAGAACAAACAACCAAACAACGCATAAAGAAGTCAAAAATTAATCCAAACATGGTATAGCCTTAATGGATGTATATACGTTTGTCACCTCACATATACGTCATCCCCAAATCACATAGCATGTAACATATATGTTGGATTTGTAAAAATTTCCCTCTCAACAAAGTTAGACAAGAGACTTACCTCCTTCCGGAATCACTTCAACCCTTTAATATTGTCTTTCCTTTGAAATTCTTCATCAAACGACGCAAATATAATCAAACAATATTTAACAGGGTCAAAACCTCCTCCTCTAGCTCTCCAAAACTCAGAAACGGTGAAAATGAGAGAAATCTCAAAATCTGGACATAAAATACCAGGGCCAAATTCCTTAATCATGACTGTGACAGACCCCAACGATCGTGATCCAGCTGCTCCCTAAAAGATACGGGATTGCAACTCTCCTTATGCGATCGTGAGGAGTAACACCACAGTCCCAAAATCCTCATACGCGACCGTGAACGTCCTCACGTGATCGCGTTGCTTCTCTAGCATACACTATGTGATTGCTAGCCTAGCCTTGCGATCGTGAAGAAAAACACCAACCATGTTAGCATCCTTCTATGCGATCGCAAAACATGACACGGGATCGCGAAGAACACTACTAACTATAGAAAAACTAGCAACTATAGCTCAAAATGGTCAGGAACCTCCTCGAACTCACCAGAGCCCTTTGTGATCCCGTCTAATCATCCTAACAAGTCAGTATACCCTATACAAATTTGTCCATATGCTCAAAATACCACAAACAATATCGAAACCAATGGCTAAGCATCAAACCAAAATCACAAATTCAAAAATTTCAACGTCGACTTTGGCAAACTCTTTCAAGATTAAGCCTCATCTTTGGTACTAAGTGTTTTAAATCAATCCCGAACCACTCGGGAATCAAACCATCCATTCCTACAAGTCATAAATCATCAAACCAACCTAAGGAAAATTTTAAATAAGAAATGAGGTTCTAGAACTCAAAACGACCGATCAGATCGTTACAAATGTACTTCAGCATTTAATAGGCAATCTTTGAACGATATTGAAGTATCTAATAGTAGTTGGTACAAGCTAATTGAGGTGTCAAAATAAAAAGTAGTGCAAACTTTAAGGGGTCCCAATATATTTTCCATAATAATACTAGCTAATAAGGTAGTGTTTGAAGAACTCTAATACATGAATAGCAAAAGATAGATAATAATGTCGAAGCTTGTTGGAGTAGTATTTATGTAAGGAGATCACATCACATAACACTTTATAAAATCTCAAGAGAGGTTCAGGTATATGAATATATGAATGAAGAGATCTTTATATTATGTCTTTATGAAAAATAAGGAGGTTGGAACCGATATAAAATGTTTGTCGACTACATCTATGATAGCGCTAAATATATATATGAGGATCTTAAGTCTAGAAAAATAATTCAAGTAGAATTGGTTTCATCCGAAAGACATATAGTATCGGACCTGCAGTTCGAACACTTGAAAGTATAAAGTCAATGATATGTGCAATCAGTTTTCGATATCTTACTTGTCTAGCATGATATGAAAACTTGATATGCATCTAATTATTAAAGTCTATTATATGACTTAACTTATACGACAATTCCTGAATGATTTAAATTGCTTAAAGTCTATAGAATTCTTGGTCATGAAGTACTACATCCTAAGTGCAATTTGTGCACATTTGTATCTTGCTATAATAATAAGCATGATAATGTGATAGCGAGGTTTTTCAAGGTGCAACATATTAATTGGAGTTAATATGGCTATTTTATTCATCAAATCTCTGCCGATGTCAACCTTCAGGAAGTTAGTGCACAAGATTAGAATGCGAAGACTTAAGGATGTGAATTGATGCTCTCATCAGAGGGAGTTAATATGCGTTGTACTCTTTTTTCCTTACACGGTTTTGTCCCACTGGATTTTCCTTGCAAGATTTTTAACGAAGCAACCAAAAGACGTATTTTTAAACATGTGTACTCTTTTTCCTTCTTAAAAAAAAAAAATTCCCGCTGGGTTTTATTTTAATTAAGGTTTCAACGAGCCACATTATCTATTGAATAGACATTCAGGGGGAGTGTTATAAATAAAATTGTATTTAAGGTGAATGTCTATATTTTAGAGAGATTGTAGGGATTTTACTTGGTGGCTAAGTCACTCTTTCCTTATTAATAGATGAGTCTTATTCCATTGTAATTGATCCCAAAATCAATTAAAATTATCTCTCTACTTTTCTCTTCAATATTCTTCTCCTTCTTTTATTGTTTTATAACATGTATAAAAATAGTTTTTTTCTCATAAGTGAGGGAAGCCAATTTTTCCTTTTTGATGTAAATTAATTTCTTTAGAAAATCTTTTCAGCAAATTCAAAAGTAACTTATTTCCTGAACAGTAATTTTTTTTTATATATATAATACCAAATGCAAATGTCTCGTTTATTTATGTGTAAACAAATGAGGCATGTGCAAATTGATTTCTTAACAAAAGAGTAAATGACGCAAAATCGTGTATGATTATTTTTCACAATCTGTTAGCCGCAATTTGGAGATTTTCCAAGAATAAACAGTCTTTCCTCCTCCTTCTTCTTCTTCTTTTTTTTTTTTTTAAAAAAAAAAAGAAAAAGAAATAAAGAAAGAAAGGAAAATGACAGAAACTTCTGCCCTTTCAAGCTTATTGTCCGAAAAGAAACCAATTCAAAGAATTGGTAGATGAAATGGAGGACCATTTCAACTTCCGATAAAGAATTGGTACGAAAAATGTGTTAAATTTTATATTCTAATATGTATGAAAGTAACATTCTTTTGGAGCTTCATAAATGAAATCCCAACTGAATTGATTATCATACCTTCATAGATTCTCTTGATCTAGTTCACAGCTACTTAATTAATTTTTCTTATCCTACAATAAAGTACTAAAATTGACCACGTTGCTAGAAAAAGTGTTTTACTGGTCAAGTGGTCAACTTTGTTTGATGCAACTATCCTTTTTTTTGTTTTTTCCATGGTTCAACTTTGAATATATATACAGTCTGCATATTCTACACCTCTTTTCATTATTAAGTTGTAGATGGAAATTCCATGGGTCAGGGGATTTTATGATCTGATAAATATCAACCTATTATTTGTATTGAACTGGGATATTGTTAAAACGTATAATGCTTTATTTCGCAATCAGCATTAATTCTATTGGGTGAGCACCGTTGATTCTTATGTTAATATATTTTTAAAGTAGTGTTAATATCATTTACAAATAGAGGACAAATGGCCTATTTCCGGTTCGTCAAGATTCCCTTGTCTTAAATAGTACTAGTTGCTCAAATTATCTCGTTTCAGATTTGTTAAAGTATTTTGATAAATGACTTGAAACTATCACCTGTGACTTGTGAGTTTTATCAAATATATTTAAAAAAATTAGTTTGGTAAATAAAGGATTTTATTATCAAGTATAGCTATGTACCACTCAAATAGAAAAACAGAAAGGATAACAGTCGAGTCTAGAATGAAAATAAGACGTAAAATATCTTATAAAACCATTGAAATATGAAAAAAGGTAACCAAAAGCATGGCAGGCATGCGACGCCGGACCAAATGTTCCAACTTAACTGATGTTTGGTCATGTTTGACTTATACAGTGCATGCCTGTCATGCACTATCAAATCAATTTTTCATAAACCAGCAAGGCAAATCATTCTGCGTATCTTTTTCATCTTCTCTTCTATTTTACTCTTTTCTCAGACTCTCTTTTAGATTAGTTATGTCACTGGCGTCCTAAAGTTTAATGACATTCACATAATCTGATGTTTGCCATTATGGACAATACTATAGGTTAAAGACCTCCACAATAGCTAAAAGTCCTAGTAAAAATTTTTAGGGTTATAATCTTTTAAAAGTGAGTAAATTCATCTTTTAATGTATATAAGATACGTGGTTTTATTCAACCACTGATAATCATTTATTATATATTGTAGGATATTGAGGTGTGCGACAATTTTAGGTGGCATGATAGCCCACGTAAACATCGAACTAGCACGGTGTTGTCGCGGTTGACGCTGATAATGTGAAGCTCGAACTATAGTTTAGACTCAAAGAAGTCGAATAAGACCTGGATATTCATAAAACGTTGTTGAATAAATCTGAACAAAGAATAGAATACTTAAAAGATATGTTGAATGAAACTGAACAAAAGAGAGATCATCTGCAAGAACAGTGGAATGAAGATGGTAAGCTGAGTAGTCATCTAAGGCTAATGTATTGTTTATAGGTGTTGTTTGTTATCTGAAAATATAGTATTGTTGGTTAGATCTATAAGTACCATTTTTATGTATTATATAGCACCTCACATTACTAGTAATCATAGCATGTATTATATGTATTGTGTGATTATTTATATTCTGTGCATCGACTTTTTTATAAAGAAGTATGGTGTGGTTATGCAAATTTATGGCATAAACCAATTTTAATAAAGCTATTAGATTTCATATCTAGCTTTCATATTCAACTAAAACAACAATAACAGCACAAGAAAGAAATTTCACTAATTTGGAGGCTAGAAGTACTCAATATCGTCATCTAATAGATAATTCTATTTATTTTTTTTCCTTATTCCTTAGTCAACTTGAGCATGTAGAATCTACCACATTCAATAATATTTGATTGTTCTTTTTCCTAATCCTCTTTACTACAACCTCGCATGACTCTCGATAAGTTTGAACCATGATTGTTTAGAACATTATCTGGATAGGAGCCACGATCTTTTCCAAGTCACGAGCAAGATATTGTGATTAAGCATGCCGATATGCACACATGCATCAATCCATAGTAATACTCGACTACGTATGAATATTTTATTTCCTGAAAATTGTCATTGTCACACCCCGAACCTGGACCTGGACGTAACACGGCACTCGGTGCCTGACTACATGTGACCAAGCAAACCAACTGGCTGGCTGAATCAACATGTGATATCATAACATACTTAATGCGGAAGATAAACTAACACATGCTGAATAGTGAAAGTTTGAATGACATAAATCAAAGTGCGAAAATACTAATATAAATCTGAAACATATCTGTAGCCAACATTGCTTAACATGAAAGGCCTGTGACTATGTCTAACTGTTATTGTAGTTTATAAAGCCTCTAAGAAGTATTGAAAATACTGACTATCTGTAAATACTCAAGGATTGTAAAGTAATGATAATAACCCAAAAGAACCAGGGCTCACCCAATAGCTGGTACGAGAATCCTAGCGCTCTGAATCGTCAACTTGTAAATCATTATATGTATCGTGAGATGCAGGCCCCAGACAAAAGGGGTGTTAGTACACATTAATTGCACTGGTATGTAAAGTAACTGAAATAAAGTATTGTAAATGCTGAAACTGAAAATGCACTGATAACTGAACTGAACAAGAAGTAAAGATATGAATACTCTCTCTTCTGAATGATGAAACACCTATTTATCTGAATAAATGAACTGTGGCCTCATACCCAGTATATATATGCACAAGCTGCAACCTCGGGCCCAAGTATACGTATAAATAACTGCGGTCTCAAGCCCAAAAATGTATAAAGCATAAACTGCACCTTCAGGCCCAAAATACATACAACATAAATTGCGCCCTCAGGCCCAGATAGAGGGGTTCAACATTTAGGGACTAAAAATCAAGAATTGAGAACCATATTGCAATATATGATACTGAAATACTGAATCATATTGAGTTTGTCACGACCCAATTTCTCCCTCCGTAAGTTATCGTGACGACACCTAGTCTCTACGATTTGGTAATTCTAACACTTTGCGGAAATGAAATAAAAGCATGAACATTAACTACTAACAATAACAATATCTAATAAGCAACTAAATATCACTCGACATATACAATTATCACCTCTGAAATATACCAAACAATTTCCAAAACCCGGAAACTCGCAAGTCGCAAGCTACTAAGAAGTTTTAATTATTCTATACATCATTTCTACAGAAGGAAGGAAAAATAAACATAGGGGGATAGATGGGGGCTCCGAAGATCTGCGGGTGCGGGCAGATGTACCTTGAAGTCTTCAATAAGCAACAACGACAACAACCAGTGATGAGGCTGCTAAGATGAACCTGGATCCGCACACAAAAAATATGTGCAGGAAAGTGCATGAGTACACCATAATGATACCCAGTAAGTGCCAAGCCTAACCTCGATCAAGTAGTGACGAGATCAGGGTAGGGCCCTACTGGTATATATATAATAAAATTTAATAGAAGAAATATTATAGTAAGAATAAGTACTGAAATTTAACAAGAATGTAAGCATAGAAGAACAACAGCTCAGAACACAAAGATAACAACAGGGGATCTCCCAGGATATCGTCCTATAATCCCAAAGATAAATGTGTATGAGGGGGGGAGGATCTCCCGGAATACCGTTCCGTAGTCCCAAAGTAAATATGCAGTGCTGGGGGATCTCCCAGAATACTGTTCCGTAGTCCCAAAGTAAATATACAGCTCAAACAATAGAATAACAACTACAACACGGAAATCCTACAATTTAGACTAAGTACAAGTCAATGAAGAAGCAGGACATTTAACTAAGCATGCTGCACAGAGTTCAGATAAACAATTAAGACACATAGACATGTTGTCCTAGACTAAACAGGATAATTACATATGCTAGTGTAGCTCAGCTAAAGGAAAATAGATATTTTACTGAATGAAAACGGAGTTTTTCAACAAATAGCTCGTGTACGCACTCGTCATCTTACGTACACGACACTCATATATCAAACAGTACCAAATCCTAAGGGGAGTTTCCCCCAAACAAGGTTAGGTGTCACACCTCCTTTTTCCGCACCCGCGAGGGCGCAAGGGAGTTTTTTTCAATTAAAGGACAATCGAAACGGGATTGGTTTATTTATTTTAGAGTCGCCACTTGGGAGATTTAGGGTGTCCCAAGTCACCAATTTTAATCCCGAATCGAGGAAAAGAATGACTCTATATTACAGTCTGCGTACCAGAAATCCGGATAAGGAATTCTGTTAACCCGGGAGAAGGTGTTAGGCATTCCCGAGTTCCGTGGTTCTAGCACGGTCGCTCAACTGTTATATTTGGCTTATTTATCTGATTTTAAATACAATATGAACTTATGTGCAAATTTTATCTTTCAACCGCTTTTATCATTTACTGTTATTTTTATCAAGAATTGCAACGTTATAAAAATGTATCTCGAACCACGTTACAATCAATGTACCCGTGGTCGTCGACACACTTTGACTCCGTTGAGATTTGGATTTGGGTCACATCAATGTGCACCCGAGTTTAAGGAAATTAAATTATTAAAGGCGCGCCTAAAGCGACTAGCGTATTTATTTTGGGTAGGACCGTGGAATTTTACTAAACGGTCCATCCCGAAGTCTAAACAATTTTTAAAGCAAATATTTACTGAGGGCCCCGCAATTTGTATTTTATTTGGCGAGGCTCATCTCATTCTTATTTTTTTTAAAATGAATTTGCAACGTCATGGACACGCATCTCGAACCACGTCACAATCAATGTACCCGTGATTAGAAACACATTTCGACTCCGTTGAGAATTGGATTTGGGTCACATAAATGTGCACCCGAGTTTAAGAAGGTAAGATTTATTAAGGCGCGTCCTAAAGAGTCTAACGTATTGTTATTTTAGGAAGAGGCCGTGAAGGTTCATTAAACGGCCAAATCCAAAGTCTAGTCAATGGTTATGTATTTTATTGAGGGCCCCGGCGGTTTGTGATTTATTTGGCGAGGCTCGTCTCATTTTTATTTTAAAAGGATAAACCTATAGCGACTACATTTTCTATCTAATACTTGAGGTCTACTAACCTTTGAACCTCGGCAAACTCAGGGCGACAAACACGACCCCGACGGGACTCAAGCCGAACCTCACTGCACGAGGAACAACGACGAAACCTCGGGACAACCTCGACGTACCGGACCTCGACGAACAACGGCGACCTCAATGGAGACGGAAAGCTCGGCAAAAACAGTCAACGTACGAGATGTTGGCTGCTGGATTTTCTCAACGCAACATGTTGGCTCGAGAGAATGCAACAGAAGGGGTCGTTCGGGTATGAGAAAGAAGCAGGCTGTGGAAGGTCGTTTGGACAGTGGTCGATGGAGCTGAACGACGAACAGCAGAGGTTGTTGGGGAGGCTTGGTGGTCGACGGACTGGTGGAGCTGGAGTTCCGACGAGGGGGTGGCTGACGGGTCTGCTAGGTTTTTGGTTGAGGTCGACGGGACTGGGGCTGCGACGGGGGTGGGACTGGTTTTTCCTCGAAGATTGGTGGTTATGGCGTTGGGGCAGGTGGTGTTGAGCGTGACGGCGAGGGGTGCGACGGACTGGAGCTGGAGCTCCGACGAGGGGGGTGGTGGTGGTTGCGGATGGTAGTTTTCTAGCGTTTGATGGTGGTTTTACGTGAGGCAGTAGGGTTTTTGTTTTCTCGTTCTTTCAAAGGAGGAAGGAGATGTACAGTAGTCCCTTCCCCACCAAAAATTTTCCAAGTCCTCTTTTGACAGTGTTTGTCCGTGTATTTAGTATCCCTTGCCCAGGGAAATGAGCCCACGCGTGGTGGGGTTCGAGATTTGTGTCCCCCACGCGTGGTGGGGTTCCCCATGTGTCCTGGACTCGGTTTATTATGGGCTAGGTCCGAAATTAGGCCTAAAACCGGGTAGTTTGAACCCGAATATTATTCTTTTGCCCGGACCCGAGAAATAGGAACACGTTGCTTAACTAGTCCTATGTAAGCAAAATAACTACCAAAAATAAGACTAGTATTTAAACAAAACTATATCTTTTTAAATATTTTTCAAGATTTAAAATAGCTACAAAATATTAATAAAACTATTTTTTGTAATTTTCGTTTTTTAAATATTAAGATAAAATATGAGGTAATATTTTTTTTGTATTTTTCCAAAATTAAAACGACTACAAAACATTAATAGAATTATATTTTTTGTAATTTTCGAATTTATATAAAGTACCAAAATAAAGTACAATTTTTGTATTTTTCAAGTTTATGAGAAATACATAAACTAAAATTTATATATATATTTTTGTGATTTTTTCTTTTTGCAACGAAATAAAGTAAAATAGTTAAAATGGCTATATTAGACCCAATTTCACATATTCACGCTAAAAATGTGAAAATTCTCGGGGAGGGTCAAAAATCCGGTGTCTACAGCTGCCCCTCTTTGACTGGAAACACGAAGAGTTTTCCGACAAAGAACGACTAGACATGTTTTTGACCCGACCATTACTTGGACGGACTACACTAAGGAAAGGAAGGGAATGTGACCGAGCCCTGGTATCTGAGCTGCCTACATATCCTTGGTTATACAGGAATCAGGCCACGTGTAGTTCGGGAATGAGAGAGATGGTAGAGTGTACCGAGGTGAAGAGCCGATCGAGGTGCCGTTCCGTTGAGGTTCCGGTCCGCGGTCCTGTCATTACAACAAAAAATGAAAACTAAAAAAGACTAACTAAGCCTATCAACTACTAGTTACAAGGATTCCTATCTTCAAGTCTTCTGAAACTTGGTCTTGAGTCTTGAATGGTGCTTCATACAGACTTTGGATTTGAACCTTGATACTTGCTAGTTGTAGGCGCAAGTTCTTGAGCAGATCACATCCGTTCTCCACTTCCGTGCTTCGGATTCATTCATTTTTTTTTCTTTTCCTTTTTTCTTTTTGTTGTGTCCAGCTTTTGTCGACCATCTCAGATGTTGACTCGCATTCTTGAGGCGAGCTTCTGCTATTTATAACTTGGTTGAATGCTGGGGATTTTTGTTGTAGCCTTCTGCTTCCCGGAGCTGGGGATTCCTGTTGTAACCTTCTACCTTCCGGTGGGGTTACTGATTTCCAAAATCTGCAGTATAAGACTAAAAAGTATTCCTCTTGTTATACAGGTGGGCGCCTGAAAAGAAATTTAAAGACTGAAAAGTATTCCACTTGTTATGTAGGTGGGCGCCTGACAAGAAATTTAAAGACTGAAAAGTATTCCACTCGTTATGTAGGTGGGCGCCTGACAAGAAATTTAAAGACTGGAATGTATGCCTCTGTTCTATGGGCGGGCTCCCAATTTCAACACTTGAAAGTAAAGACTGAATGTATTCCTCTGTTATTATGGGCGGGCTCCCAATTTCAACACTTGAAAGTAAAGACTGAATGTATTCCTCTGTTATTATGGGCGGGCTCCCAATTTCAACACTTGAAAAGTAAAGACTGAAATGTATGCCTCTGTTATCTGGGCGGGCTCCCAATTTCAACACTTGAAAGTAAAGACTGAATGTATTCCTCTGTTATTATGGGCGGGCTCCCAATTTCAACACTTGAAAGTAAAGACTGAATGTATTCCTCTGTTATTATGGGCGGGCTCCCAATTTCAACACTTTTAAAATAAACGCCATTCCTTTCTTCAGGCGGGCTCCTGATTTCAACAACTTTGAAAATAAAATGCCATTCCTCTTTTTAGGTTGGCGAGATTTAAACAACTTTAAAAATAAACGTCACTCCTCTCTTCAGGCGGGCTCCTGATTTCAACAACAACCTTTAAAATAAACGCCACTCCTCTCTTCAGGCGGGCTCCTGATTTTAACAACAACCTTTAAAATAAACACCATTCCTCTCTTCAGGCAGGCTCCTGATTTCAACAACTTTTAAAATAAACGCCATTCCTCTCTTCAGGCGGGCTCCTGATTTCAACAACTTTTAAAATAAACGCCATTCCTCTCTTCAGGCGGGCTCCTGATTTTAACAACTTTGAAAATAAAATGTCATTCCTCTTTTTAGGTTGGCGAGATTTAAACAACTTTAAAAATAAACGCCACTCCTCTCTTCAGGCGGGCTCCTGATTTCAACAACAACTTTTAGAATAAACGCCACTCCTCTCTTCAGGCGGGCTCCTGATTTTCACAACAACTTTAAAAATAAACGCCACTCCTCTCTTCAGGCGGGCTCCTGATTTCAACAACTTTGAAAATAAAATGTCATTCCTTTCTTTAGGTTGGTGAGATTTAAACAACTTTAAAAATAAACGCCACTCCTCTCTTCAGGCGGGCTCCTGATTTCAACAACAACTTTTAAAATAAATGTCATTCCTCTCTTCAGGCGGGCTCCTGATTTTAACAACAACTTTAAAAATAAACGCCACTCCTCTCTTCAGGCGGGCTCCTGATTTTAACAACAACTTTAAAAATAAACGTCACTCCTCTCTTCAGGCGGGCTCCTGATTTCAACAACTTTTAAAATAAAATGCCATTCCTTTCTTTAGGTTGGCGAGATTTAAACAACTTTAAAAATAAACGTCACTCCTCTCTTCAGGCGGGCTCTTGATTTCAACAACAACTTTTAAAATAAACGCCACTCCTCTCTTCAGGCGGGCTCCTGATTTCAACAACAACTTTTAAAATAAACGTCACTCCTCTCTTCAGGCGGGCTTCTGATTTTAACAACAACTTTAAAAATAAACGCCACTCCTCTCTTCAGGCGGGCTCGTGATTTCAACAACAACTTTTTAAAATAAACGTCACTCCTCTCTTCAGGCGGGCTCCTGATTTTAATAACTTTGAAAATAAAATGCCATTCCTTTCTTTAGGTTGGCGAGATTTAAACAACTTTAAAAATAAACGCCACTCCTCTCTTCAGGCGGGCTCCTGGTTTTAGAAAACTAAACATTGATAATTTTAAGAAAACTAAAAATGACTCTCTTTTTTCTTTTTTTTTCAATCGTTGTTTTTTTTTCAAATTCAAACGTTGTTTTTTTTGTGTATCTTAGGAGAAAGATTCATCGGACTAAGATTTTGATCCTAGGAGAAGGTTCATCAGACTAGGTTTTTTTTCTTTTTGGTATCTTAGGAGAAAGATTCATCAGACTATGATTTCGATCCTAGGAGAAGGTTCATCAGACTAGGTCTCTATCTTAGGAGAAAAATTCGTCAGACTAAGATTTTGATCCTAGGAGAAGGCTCATCGGACTAGGTCTTGTTTTTTGGTATCTTAGGAGAAAGATTCATCAGACTAAGATTTGGATCCTAGGAGAAGGTTCATCAGACTAGGTCTCTATCTTAGGAGAAAAATTCGTCAGACTAAGATTTTAATCCTAGGAGAAGGCTCATCGGACTAGGTCTTGTTTTTTGGTATCTTAGGAGAAAGATTCATCAGACTAAGATTTGGATCCTAGGAGAAGGTTCATCGGACTAGGTCTCTATCTTAGGAGAAAGATGCATCGGACTAAGATTTTGATCCTAGGAGAAGGTTCATCAGACTAGGTCTTGTTTTTTTTTTTTATATTTTTAACAACCACTTAGGAAGAAATGCATCTCCTATGGGTGGAACTAAAACGAACTTAGGAGGAAATGCGTCTCCTAGGGGGTAAAACTTAAACTTAGGAGGAAATGCGTCTCCTATGGGTAAAACTTAAACTTAGGAGGAAATACATCTCCTATGGGTGAAACTAAACAAACCTAGGAGGAAATGCGTCTCCTATGAGTAAAACTTAAATGATTTCAAACTAGGAAGTGCGTCTCCTATTAATGAAACCTTCGTTTTTTTTTGAATTATTTACTTACCTGTGTTGTCTTCCCTCGAAACTGTTGGGGATTATTTAGATGGGGATGACTTTTCCCCCTTTTTTTCATTATTATCTTTTTACTTTTTTTTTTTTTTTTATTCTTTTTTTTATTATTCTTTTTTTTTGTTTTGTTTTTGCATAGCTTCTTCCTTCGAAGACTACTTCCCTTGAGAGTCGTTTTGTCTTTCCTCGAAAGGAACCGCTGAGGATACTGACTTTCCAACCTTGTGTTGGACTCCTCGCAACTGCTAGGGATAACACTGTTGGGGAATTATTTACTTACCTGTTGGGGGGGTAAAATGTTATCAGCTGGGGGTACCTGACTTCCAGAAAATTTTCTAAATGGAATGAAAATTTTCTGCCCCAGTTTGATAATATCCCTTGTGGCATGCAATTCTGGCATCAATGCCATTTTCGTTACCTGCTTCAAATCAAACAAAATTTTGTTAGTTTAGAACATGGTGGTTGGTTGTGATACTCCTACTGGGATAGCTTTCCCTTTCTCCTTCCTTGCTCTGCATTCAACAACTTGTTGGGGATGATATTATGTGCTGGGGATATCCCTCTTCTTTTGTGGCATAGCTCGGAAACTGGCATTTCCCCGACTTTTAGTCTTGTATGAATTTCCCACAAATTCATGCTCACTGCTTTCCTTGCTTTGTTCACGGGTCTTGGCCTTGAGGTTTATAACCTTGGTTTTGGCAAGGGTATCCCTCTTAACACTCGTCAATCCTTTTGTCAATTCCCTTTTGCTGGGGATATTTTTGTTGACACTAGCCTCGCGTTTGTTCCTTGCTGACTAAACCACTTGGATGTACTAGTCAGATCTCATTTTGGAAAGCTGATGGCCTATTTTGAAGTCAATTCACACTTGTTCTGACCAAGCAGACTCTATTGGGGATTTTTCTATGAAAGGTAAAAGATAAAAAGGGAACAGAATAAAAGGACAAAAGGAAAAAGACGCCCTTTTAACAAAAGAAACTATAAATAAAAACCTATCAAACGCAAATACCGACTCTAATGGTCATGACATGCATATGTGGCCTATCCTCCGCCGTTAATCATCTTTCCGGATCTTCAATTGGCAATTCCCCATCTGATTCTCAATCCTATTCGACTTGTAGTGCCCAAAGGGTTTTCACTATCAAGCCTCTCTCATTTCTGGTTTTTCTCTCAGCTTTCATCGCCTTATGGTGCCTGTGAAGGTTTTCACCGATAAGACTCTCTCATTTGTATCACTTTCCAGCTGGGGATTTGGAGTGTTGCCGGTATGACTCTCTCCACTGGAGATTAGAGTCCTTTCTGCTGTGGAACAAAATGTTATGTTCGCCGGTAAGACTCTCATTTGTCTGACTTGGCATCTTTTGAAGACTGGTCAGAAGGTCTTTCTTTGGACCGTAATGTGGGTTTTGGATAGGGCTAGAAAAAAAGGCTCAAAAATACATTAATTTCGGGTTATTAGTTACAACCTTCGGAATTAGATTTATTTACAACAAACACAACCTTTGCCCCAGTTTCTTGCTTGGGGATATATTAATTGATTTTTTTTCATTTTTCAAAACTATGACCGAGCCGTGAAGCGCCTACGTATCCTCTTTGAGGAATCAGGTCAAACGTAGTTCCCAATTCCTCTTTTTTCTTGTGGCTTTCTTTTTGTTTTTGTTATCATTTTTCTTTTCTTTTCTTTTCTTTTTTTTCTCTTTTTTTTCGTTGTTGTTTTCTTTCTTTCTCTCTTTTTTTTTCTTTTGTTTACCTGCCGCGCTTGCGTATTCTATTCGTTGCTACTAATTCCGAACGAGGGGTATGAAAGGAAAATAAATAAGGCTCAAAAGGGGTTAACGAAGGATAAAGTGTTTGGGTAGCAGAACAAAATGCCTTCGTCATTCCAGTCTTCAAAACATGCCAAGTGCAAACAATACAGTTTAAATTCGTAGTCTCTTCTGGTGGTGCTGGAGTTGACAATTATATTCAACATTTGTTTGTTCATTTGTCACTTCTAAAGCACCGTTGGGCGACCCTCATGCCAATTTGGCGAATCTTGCTTTTAACGATTTTTCTTTGTGTTTCACTTGCCCCAGTTCCATATGACTCGAGCTCTGAATAATCTCAACCGTCCTTATTTCCTTTAAATGGTCTGATCGCCTTTCCAGGGTTTTATGATTAACTTTTAAGATTAGGCCCAAACTGGGTGCGCATGTCATGTCCCTAGAATCGGCATTGAACGAAATGATAAAAGGACTAAACAAAAAGACGACTGGAACTAACAAGGACGGGATTTTGCATTAGATTACTGGTGAAATGGTTTGAATGACAAGACAAACAAAACAACCAGAATAAAATTCTAACACAGCCTCGACGAAACTTAAACAAACTTATATGACAAAATGGAAAGATAGGAAGGTTTGACACAAGACAATATTCGGATTACAACCCTAAGAATAATCCGGACAACAGAAATGACAACAAAATAAGCCACCAACAGCTTCTCTTTTGCTAACCAAGGAACGGAGCGGCCTCCCATTTTATCAAAAACTGGCATCTTAGCCACTGAGCTTTGCCTCAATACTGCCAAGACCACTACCAGCTTCAATACCATAAACCTCCGTCAACGAGTTCTCGATAGGGTTCGAGTACTCTATGTCACTGTTATCGATCACAATCCGCCCCTTTTGGATCAATTTTTCTACTTCCCTTTTCAGATTACGACAGCTCTCAATGTTGTGCCCTCTGACATTGGAGTGTTATGCACATCGTGCTTCCGGATCAAAGTTTCTTGCACGTGAATCTGGAGTATATGCGGGGAGCGGCTCCATCAGGCCAATATGATTTAGCCTTTCGAACAGACTTGCATAAGATACTCCGATAGGGGTGATAGCCTTTTCTCGTTTCAGCAACCTCTCATTCCTAAATGCTTTATTGGGCCAGAAACCAGATCCAGGGGGCTTTCGGTAGGCTTGTGAGGGTGGATAGGCCTTTTGTGGAGCTGGGTATTTGTACAGTGAAGTCCGTTCTTGGGAATCTCGTGGAGAATAGTAGCATTGGGGAGGATAGCAGTGTTGACGAGTGATGGAGCTACTCGGGTAGCTGGAAAAACTGCCATAAGTGGGTTGGTATGGAGAGTATGGGGGATCCTCCGTTATGGTATTGGGTGCTTGGGTAAAGACAGAGTTCAAGAAGCTTGGCGGTGGAGGGGGTGGTGCGCTCCCAGTCGTCCATGCCTGATACATGTCGGTCACGTGCTGTTTCAGCATTTTCACTTCTTTTACCAACTCGTTGTTCCGTTCGACCAATTGTTGTCGGTCATCAGTACCGACCCACTCGGTGCAGTGGTTCTGAGTCATCGTCCTTTGACTTTGCATTGCAGGGAGGAGTTACCACAACCAACCACTTTTCTATATATGAACACAGCAAAGGGAAGGCATCACGTTAGTGTTAGGGCATTTGACAGAAAATCATATGTCAGAAATACAGTGCACCTAAGCAGTTAGGCAATTGTGCCCCTCCGAAAATTCTCCCACACTTTCCTTTATTTATTTATTTATTTATTATTATTAGTGGTGTTATTATTAAATGTTTTATTTTTGTTTTATGGTGGCGGTCGAATCTTATGGAGATTGCCTACGTATCATGACCCCGCATGAATCAGACCTTTTCGGACCAATAAAAGATAAACAATACTAAACACATTTTTTTTAAAAAAAAAAATTAAAACAAACTGGGTTTCAAGGATTTAAAGATGACCCACAAACTTGAGAATCAAACAACCCGCATATTCTAGTCAAAAGATTTATAAACTTCAAAACAAATGGCCAACTTCCTTCCTCCGTTTGCTAATTTTAACCAAATGGTTATTTTTGCAAATGTGGCCCCTTCCAATTCTCACATGAATTTTGAGGCCGGGGAGGATTATTTTATGACACTTTTACCAACTTGTCCATTCTTTTACGAAAACAACCTTTCGACAACTGAAAGATATTCTAAGGCTGTTTCGGCAAGAACGGTTTAAGACGCGGCCGAAGCTGGCTCGGCTTATTATGACAAAATTCAAACGGTATTCACCTGACCGCCGACTCTTTGTTTTTTTTTCAAATTATAATAAAAAACCTGGTGTTGCAAACACGGCCCTTCAGCGCCTCGGGGACGAAGATTTTTAAGGCTGTGTGGGTCCATATCTCAAAATGACCCAAAGGTGGCTGTTTATGCCAAGTCAGCCTTCCGGCGTCCCTTTCGGGAACATTCAGCTATTTATGACAAAACAGCATCACCTGACTTATTTTAACTCTTTTTATCGTTTTCAAATTAGAAAAGTCAATATTGCAAACACGGCCTTTCAACGTCTCGGGGACGAAGATTTTTAGGCTGTGGGGGTCAACTGGACCAAATCTTAAAAATGACCCAAAAGTGGCTGTTTATGCAAAGTCAGCCTTCCGGCGTCCCTTTCGGGAACATTCGGCTATGTCTTGATAAAACAGCGTCACCCGACTTTTTTATGAAATTTGACATATATATTTTTGCTATTTTTTTGTAAAAGGGGAAGTTGGACATCACCCGACTTATTTATGAAAAAAATCTTGACATGTTTTTTTTTATTTTCATTATTATTTGTTTTTGGCTTTTTAGCAAAAGGGGGGTTGGATCCGATGAGGGTTGCCTTCGTATCTCACATCCGGTGAGAATCAAACCCGCGTAGTTCGGGCCAATAAACTATTTTTGAGAAGACCCTTTTCCATTTTCTATTCTTTTTCTTTTATTTATATAACAAACAAACAAACTATTATTTTTCATTCATAACAAACAAACTAACTAACGTAAAACATAAAACATTCCTTCTTTTTTCCTTTGTTTTTCTTATTCTAAAGAAAAAGAAAAATGTTTTTTTTTTGGAATTTTTACCTTTAATAAAAGAAATGCTTAAAAAATATTTTTTTGAATTTTCTTTTGAATTTTTTTGGATTATATATATATTTATTTTGGAACAAATAATAAAATCACGTTCAACGCCCGACTCTTTTTATATTTTTTATTTATTTATTTTTGGCATTTTCATAGACAAGCAAAATAAAATAAAAAAACATTTTAAAACCATACTCTTTTTCATTTTCATTTAATGGCAAAACAAACTATTTTATTTTCAATATTTTTGGAAAAAAACAAGACAGAACAATGATGATTTTTTTTCTATTTTTCCTTTGCTTTTAATATAACAAACTAATAAGACATTTTTTTTCATTTTCTCAAAATTTCGGCAGAGTTTCGATACTACTCGGACATTGGTTTCTTTTTTCTAAAAATAAGTAGTTATATCTCTATACTGTTATTTTTTTCTCCTCTTTTTCACGATTTTTTTAATCTGTGGAAAATAATGAAAACATACAAAATATTTTGAATTTTCATGCTTTGTTTATATATATATTTTTATTTTTTATATTTATTATTACTTTAAAAAATGTGGCATGGGAGACATAATGATTTCCAAGACTTCTTGGATTCCGCAAATGCCCCCCATGCGCTTTTCCCAACATATGAAGCATGGGGGACATAGGGAATTCCAAGACTTCTTGGATTCCACAAATGTTCCCTAGGTACTTTTCCCAAAAATGAAGCGTGGGGGACATAGGGAATTCCAAGGCTTCTTGGATTCCACAAATGTTTCCCATATTTTTTGATTAAAATAACACCATGCTGGAAAAACGTGCAACCTTCTTATTAAATGTGGTCAACATAACAAAGTGTGTCATTTGTCTGCCACTATCATTGGTCCGCCAAATGACCCATTCACCCTTGAATAAATACAACATGTAACACATAGGATGCCGAAGATGGTCTATTATTTTCAGGTTGCTTGTCCTAGACGGACCCAACCCCTGTGTTGAGTCCCCTAAGTCAGATGCACATGATGCAAATAAACGTTCCTACTAGGGATCCGGCATGAAGCTGAGTTATTCTAAGTTCATAACCTGGGTATTTGTTCTAGACAGTGTACCCGAGCGGACAACTCGAGCTGAGGAAGGAGCTCCTTTCCGGGAACCAAAAGGCCAGCCGGCTTAGAAACTTTCCGAGCCTCTTTTATTTAGGGTACGACACTAACAGAATAGGGAGTCTCAACCAGTAAGCACATCCCCAGAGGTAAGAAGAGAAGGGTTTCGGCACAGTTTATATACAGTTCAAATAATATCAAAGCGGTAAAAGTAGCATTTTGCACATTTAGGCTAAAACAAATAATAATAAAATCAGATAATAAATAAAGCCAAATAATAACAATTATTCTAAGCTCGAATTCTTAACCCTGAACCACTGGTTCTGGGTTAAGTCCCCAGCAGAGTCGCCAGAGCTGTCACACCTCCTTTTTCCGGCACCGCGAGGTGCGTAGGGAGTTTTTTCCAATTAAAGGACAGTCGAAACGGGATTGGTTTAATTATTTCAGAGTCGCCACTTGGGAGATTTAGGGTGTCCCAAGTCACCAATTTTAATCCCGAATCGAGGAAAAGAATGACTCTATATTACAGTCTGCGTACCAGAAATCCGGATAAGGAATTCTGTTAACCCGGGAGAAGGTGTTAGGCATTCCCGAGTTCCGTGGTTCTAGCACGGTCGCTCAACTGTTATATTCGGCTTGATTATCTGATTTTATACAAGTGTGAACTTATGTGCAAAATTTAACTTTTAACCGCTTTTATCATTTACTGTTTTTATCAAGAATTGCAACGTTGTGAAAATGTATCTCGAACCGCGTTACAATCAATGTACCCGTGGTCGTCGACACACTTTGACTCCGTTGAGATTTGGATTTGGGTCACATCAATGTGCACCCGAATTAGGAAAAATAAATTATTAAGACGCGCCTAAAGCAACTAACGCATTATTATTTTGGGGCAGGGCCGTGAAATTTGTTAAACGGCCTATCCCGGAATCTAAGTATTTAATACATATATTTTGTGAGGGCCCTGCAATTTGTCCCTTTTATTTGGCGAGGCTCGTCTCATTTTATTTATTATTATTATTTATTTTTTATTTTTTATATTTTTAAAGGGATGCCATTTTTACGCCTTTAACAATACTAAACCCTCCGGCTTCTTTACAACTAAAATCTCATAACTTGTCAAAATTTAATAAAATGAGTCTAGTGAATGAGTGTTTCGGGAGTAGTAAGAGCATGTACTAATAATAATTTTGTCCGAATGAACTAAGCGAAGGAAAGGACGAACAAATTAACGTCAAACTTGTGTCCTAAAACAACTAGTCCAACTTAATTGAATGACATCGAATAAGCAAGAATCACATGACGCAAAATGAGCAAAAATGCATACGATGAAAACATAAGCAGAAAATTATCATACCAATTTCTATATTGCATCTTCGAACATTTAACGTAACATTTTCTTATCTAATACTTGAGGTCTACTAACCTTTGAACCTCGGCAAACTCAGGGCGACAAACACGACCCCGACGGGACTCAAGCCGAACCTCACTGCACGAGGAACAACGACGAAACCTCGGGACAACCTCGACGTACCGGACCTCGACGAACAACGGCGACCTCAATGGAGACGGAAAGCTCGGCAAAAACAGTCAACGTACGAGATGTTGGCTGCTGGATTTTCTCAACGCAACATGTTGGCTCGAGAGAATGCAACAGAAGGGGTCGTTCGGGTATGAGAAAGAAGCAGGTTGTGGAAGGTCGTTTGGACAGTGGTCGATGGAGCTGAACGACGAACAGCAGAGGTTGTTGGGGAGGCTTGGTGGTCGACGGACTGGTGGAGCTGGAGTTCCGACGAGGGGGTGGCTGACGGGTCTGCTAGGTTTTTGGTTGAGGTCGACGGGACTGGGGCTGCGACGGGGGTGGGACTGGTTTTTCCTCGAAGATTGGTGGTTATGGCGTTGGGGCAGGTGGTGTTGAGCGTGACGACGAGGGGTGCGACGGACTGGAGCTGGAGCTCCGACGAGGGGGGGTGGTGGTTGCGGATGGTAGTTTTCTAGCGTTTGATGGTGGTTTTACGTGAGGCAGTAGGGTTTTTGTTTTCTCGTTCTTTCAAAGGAGGAAGGAGATGTACAGTAGTCCCTTCCCCACCAAAAATTTTCCAAGTCCTCTTTTGACAGTGTTTGTCCGTGTATTTAGTATCCCTTGCCCAGGGAAATGAGCCCACGCGTGGTGGGGTTCGAGATTTGTGTCCCCCACGCGTGGTGGGGTTCCCCATGTGTCCTGGAATCGGTTTATTATGGGCTAGGTCCGAAATTAGGCCTAAAACCGGGTAGTTTGAACCCGAATATTATTCTTTTGCCCGGACCCGAGAAATAGGAATACGTTGCTTAACTAGTCCTATGCAAGCAAAATAACTACAAAAAATAAGACTAATATTTAAACAAAACTATATCTTTTTAAAATATTTTCAAGATTTAAAATAGCTACAAAATATTAATAAAACTATTTTTTGTAATTTTCATTTTTTAATAAAGACAAAATATAAAGTAATATTTTTTTTGTATTTTTCCAAAATTAAAATGACTACAAAACATTAATAGAATTATATTTTTTTTGTAATTTTCGAATTTATATAAAGTACCAAAATAAAGTACAATTTTTGTATTTTTTCAAGTTTATGAGAAATACATAAACTAAAGTTTATATATGTATTTTTGTGATTTTTTTTCTTTTTGCAACGAAATAAAGTAAAATAGTTAAAATGGCTATATTAGACCCAATTTCACATATTCACGCTAAAAATGTGAAAATTCTCGAGGAGGGTCAAAAATCCGGTGTCTACATTAGGCAAGCCACTTAACTCGAACCAAGGTCAAATCAATCCGTCACAATGCTCTTTTCACGAATATCCGACTCTGAATGGTAAAAATCTATCCAAAACCAATTACATAACATAAATATAACTACAAGAAACTAATCTAGCTATTGAAATTAAAGCTAAGGCAAGAAATTGGAAAATCGCTCAAAACGCCTCCCTGGGCCCACGTCTCGAAATCGGGTAAAAGTCACATAAAATGAACACACATTCTCTCACGAGTCTAACCATACCAAATTTACTCAAATCTGATACCTAAATCTCGATAAAAATCCCAAAATTCGGCCTAAGAACTTTTCTCAATTTTTCCAAATTTTCACCCCAAATTCTAAATAAAATGATGAAATCAAGCATAGATTAGTGGGATATAATCATAAAGCAGTTAGGAATCATTACCCAATGCCTTCTTCTGAAAATCTCTCGAAATTTTGCCTTCTACTGAGCTCCCAATTCAATTTTGTGATATGAACTCAAAACCCACGTTTTTGAAATTTAAATTCTACCCAAGTACGCCCTTCTTCGAGAACATGGTCAAAGCCTCGCGTTCGCGAAGCACAAGCTGCTTCAGTCCAAAAATATACTCATCGCGAATGTGATGCACCGATTGCGAACACAAAGCTCAACTATCCTGACCCTTGGCAAACGCGGGACACTCATCGCGAACGCGTAGGCTATTATGCCTGGAAAGCATCTGACCGTTGACTATACGCGAATGCCAGGTCTTTATCGCGAACGCGTAGCCTTAATGTACCATACCTTCGTGAACACGGGATCCACGTCGCGAATGCGAAGAGTAAACCCAGTTTACCTCTCGGTTGACCTATGTAAACGCAAGACTCTTCTCGCGAAAGAGATGAAGGAAATCTCTGCAACCAAAAACAAGAAAATCTGCTACTTCCCTAAGTCCAAAAGTGACCCGTTGAGCATCCAAAACACACTCGAGCCCCCTGGGATCTGTACCAAATATACCAACCAATCCTAAATCCCCATACGAACTTAGTCGATCCCTCAAATCATATCAAATAATGCAAAAATCACGAATCACCCTCCAATTCAAACATAAGAACTTGAAACTTCAAAATTCTACAACCGATGCCGAAACCTATTAAACCACGTTCGATTGACCCCAAATTTTGCACACAAGTCATAATCAACACTACGGACCTACTCCAACTTCTAAAATCACATTCCGACACCAATATAAAATATTCCACTACCGGCCCAAAACTCCAAAAATTCAACTTTTTCCATTTCAAGACTAAATGATATACGGACCTCCAAAACACAATTCAGACATACCCCTAAGTCCAAAATCACCTAGCGGAGCTATAGGAATCGACAGAACTCTATTCCAGAGTCGTCTTCACACAATTCTGACTACGGTCCAAACTCTAAGACTTAAGCCTCCGTTTAGGGACTAAGTGTCCCAAAACACTCCAAAAATCAAAAATGAAACCTCCCGGCAAGTCACAATAGTAGAAATATATATGGGGAAAGAAGTTAATAGGGGATCACAGTTCTAACTCTCAAAATGACCTGTCGGGTCGTTATAGAGTTACATGATATAGGAAAGTTAAATAGAACTAGACTAAGACATGTATTCATGAACTGATTATGAGAACTGAAGCTTCAATTGTTTATGACATGATGAGTAATCTATTCTGAGACCCATGGGCATCAAAAAAAGTTTATATTGATTACGCACTAATCTCATAACATTCTGAATGAAAGTCATGAACGAATTATGAAGCTAGAGAATAGAATTCTGCAGCAATTCAAGAAGCTAAGCTTAACATATTTCTGAGGCAATTAGTAACGTTGTAAAATGAACGTAGTATAGAGAGAATCATTAACATCCCCAAACATAGAGAGTTAGCCTCACATACCTTAACTTCCTGCTCTTGAGAGTAATACAATGTTTCCCAACCCTTTCAACTTTAATCTATGGCAATACAAGTCAAAAGGATTCCATAGTAGAAATAATAATCGTGTTTTGTTCACATGGGCATTTTATCAAGCACCTTATGACGTAAGGACTTATAGCCCTTATTAATAGGGTTTTTACACCAAACAGCCCATTCTCTTGCTTCAAGATAATTCTAAAAATCTGAAATTGCTATCATCAATATCGTTATTCATCACCCATAAGATAAACAAACACCCTTAATAAATAATCAACCATCAACAACCCAAACTTATAATAGGTATTCTTCCAGAGGTTGTCATGCATAAGTTAAGCCTGGATCCTAACATCCCTCCGGTAAGGCAGAAGAAGCGCCCTATTGCCGAGGTTAGGAACAAATTTGTCAAAGAAGAGGTAACTCGATTGCTTGATATCGGTTCAATCCAGGAGGTAAAGTATCCTGACTGGATAGCTAATGTAGTAGTATTTCCAAAATAGAATAATAAATTTCGTGTGTGCATAAATCTTAAGGATCTGAATAAGGCGTGCCCCTAAAGACTTGTTCCCATTGTCAAACATTAATCAAATGATTGATGCAACGGTCGGGCACGAGTTGATGAGTTTCCTCGATGCATATTCCGGGTACAATCAAATCAAAATGGACCCGGAGGATCATGAATAAATTTCGTTTATAACAAACTTTGGCACATATTGCTATAATGTGATGTTTTTTGGGCTTAAGAACGTCGGAGCCACTTATCACAGGCTTGTAAACAAAATGTTTGAAAAGAAAATATGGAAAATAATGTAAGTTTAAATAGATGATATGTTGGTTAAATCTTTGAACGCATGTGATCATCTTAAACACCTACAAGAAACCTTTGACATCCTAAGGAAGTACAACATGAAGCTTAACCCCGAAAAGTGTGCATTTGGAGTCAGCTTCGGTAAATTCTTAGGGTTCCTGGTGTCGCAAAGGGAGATCGAAGTCAATCCCGATAAAATTAAAGCCACCGAAGACATCCCCGACTAGTTATCAAACGTGAAGGAGGTTCTAAGGTTAATAGGAAGACTAGCCGCATTGAGCAGATTCATCTCCTAGTCTTCAAAAAAATGTCATCACTTTTTTTCACTTTTGAAAAAGAAGAACAACTTCGAATGGACTTCGGAATGTCACCAAGCTCTTAAAGATGTAAAAAGGTATTCATCTAGCCCTCTGTTATTATCAAAGATGGAGGAAGATCAACAGTTACTGATTTACTTATCAGTCTCGGAGGTAATGGTAAGTGACGTTTTAGTCCGTGAATATGAATGTGCACAATCTCTTATCTACTATGTTATTAAAATTTTAACATGAGCGGAAACCCACTACCCACATCTAGAAAAATTAGCCCTAGCTGTGGTAGTCGCCGCTCGAATGCTTAGGCCTTATTTCTAGTGTCACTCGATAGCCATGGTGACAACCTTTCCCCTGTAGAATATCGTTCATAAACCTAAACTTTCAGGTCGACTAGCCAAGTGGGCAGTCGAAATGAGTGAATTTGACATAGAATTTAAATCTAAGACTGCGATCAAGTCACAAGTGTTGGTCGACTTTGTTGTTGTTTTCAGTCCTAGACAACATCAGGAGTATGGACCTTATTCACGGATGGAGCGTCCAACGTAAAAGGGTCCGAGCTCGGTGTAGTGCTAATCACGCCCTCAGGGGAAACCCTAAGGCAGACAATAAAAAATTATTCCCTTGACTAACAATAAAGCCGAGTATGAGGCTTTGACTGCTGGAATTGAGTTAGCCCGGAGACTAGACTCCGAGGTCATAGAGATCAAACGTGATTCCTAACTGGTAGTGAATCAGGTCTACACGATCTTCGACACCAAAAAGGAACTCATGCAACAATATGTAGTGAAAGTCCACACTCTACTCGTACTGTCAGGGAATGGTCAAATACCCACATCCCGTGAGAAGAAAATGCAGAAGCAGATGTACTAGCCAATCTGGGATCATTCACAAAAATGAAAGGGTCAGACTCTGGTACGATCGTGCAACTTATGCATTCAGAAATGGATATGGACGACTAGTGTGAAGTAAACATGACTAACCTGGTCTGGGACTTGAGGAATGAGATCATTGACTATCTCGAGCATGAAAAACTAGCCGAAGATCCCAAGGAATCCCGGGCACTGCATACTAAAAGTGCCCGATACTACTTTATGAGAGGTCAATTTTATAGAAAATCTTTTCAAGGCCCGTTGGCCTGACGTTTAGGATCCTATGAAGCAAATTACGTCATGAGAGAATTTCATGAAGGAATTTTTTGAAATCATTCAGGTGCAGATTCCTTGGTATTAAAGTTAATTAGGGTAGGGTACTACTGGCCCCGAATGGAACAAGACGCTAAGGCTTATGTTTAGAAATGTGATAAGTGTCAATGCCAGGCAGTGTTGGTGCATCAACCGGAAAAGCTATTGCACTCATTTTATTCGCCTCAGCCATTCATGAAATGGAGGATGGACATAGTCGGTCTGCTATCGTCGGCTCCCGATAAGGTAAGATTTTTTTTAATTTTAACTAACTACTTTTCTAAGTGGGTTGAAGCATGTCCTTACTTGAAAATCGACGAGCGCGGAGTGGTTAATTTCTTGTGGGATAACATAATTTGTAGGTTTGGAATACCTAAAGAGATAGCTTGCAACAACGGACCACAATTCATAGGCGCAAAGGTCACAAAATTCTTCGAAGATTTGAAAATCAAAAGTATCACATCATCTGCATACCACCCGAGCACAAACAGCCAAGCAAAATAGCCAAACAAAGCGATTATTCAAAATCTCAAAAAGAGATTGGAAGCAGCAAAAGGTAAATGGTCCGAAGAGCTAACGAGGGTGCTATGTGCATATCGAACAATAGCCAAATCAAGTACGGGAGAGACGCCTTTCTCTCTCATATACGAAGAAGAAGCCGTGATTCCGGTGAAAGTAGGAGAACCTACCATGAGATGCTTCCGGATGGATGAAGAAGCAAACAACAAAGTATTACTGGTCAAGTTGGAGCTGCTCGACAAATGCAGGGACTTGCCACATAAAGGATGGCGGCCCAAAAGAAAAGAATGGAAAGATATTACAAACAAAGTGCCAATATCTATTTTTTCAAAGTGGGAGACTTGGTTTTAAGAAAAGTGACTCAAAATACCCGAGGGCTTAATGCAGGAAAACTAGGTCCAACTTGGGAAGGCCAATACCAGGTTTCAGCTATCACCTAGAAAGGTTCATATGAATTGGAAAATCAAGACAGAGTAAAATTGCCGAGCAACTAGAATGTGGCACACCTCAAAAGATACCATTGCTAATGAGAACCACCTATACTGAAAGTATGTACTGCAATCTTTTTTCCTATGTCCAGTTTTTGTTCCAATTGGATTTTTCTAGCAATGTTTTTTAACGAGGCAGTAACGAAAAGCATACTACAGAGAAAGCATCGTCAGCATAAATAAGACCTTTAAATGATAAGGCATAGAAATAATAAGACATTACGTGATGGTTAGATAGTCTTTTGCTCGATAGCAAAGTTCCTACCGGAAAATAAAGCTTGCCATCGGGCCAAAGGTTACCCGACCGTTCATGAGTGCAAGTCACTAGAGGTGGTTACGTAATCTTTGGCTCTATAGCAAAGTTCCTAATGAGAAATGAAGCTTGCTATCGGACCAAAGATTATCCAACCATTCACCGGTGGGATCTTCAAAGGATCAATACTTCCAGTGTTCAAATTCGTATTCTTCGCATTCGAACACTTGGGGAGCGGAATGATATGAGAATATGGAAACATGATTTCTACATAAACTGGGACTACGAAATCTGGGAACAAATATATATCATCAGGACCAGGGACTGCACGGCCACCCTACAGAAACAAGTTATACAAATTAGCCACAAGTAATGGCAATTTCTTTAAAGCACGACGAATGCTTATGTAATTCTTTTAGCACAACGAATGCTTATGTACTTTTGAAAGTGAAAGGAATATAGTAAGGTCCTTTTATTTCCACCTTGTTTCTTGTCCGAACGATGAACTAATTTTTTCATTTAAAAGTTAATCATGTACTTCAAATGTTAGTGCCAGAATGAAAACGAGACATCCTCTTCTAGATCACCATAAACATAAGAGGACCCTCTCTTATGAAACCCTCACAGTAAAGGGTTGGTTCTGAAAGAACTCATTCCCGGGACCCAAACACTATCAGATAAAAATACATTTGAAGCCTTGTATAACAAGACGCAAAAAATAAATTTTGTACAATTCTTAAACTAAAAGCACTTTTCATATATAACAAATGTTCCAAGCAACACAAGTACAAGAAGTAGAAAAGAAAACAACAAAGGAAAAAGAAAGCAAAAAAAGAAACTACTGCGTCCCGAGAACTTGGGGAAGAGAAGCATTTGCGCCCTAGGAGAAGTAGGCAAACCTGCCGACGGCTCGGGACCTTGAACTTCATCGTCATCCCCTTCAAGTTCCTCCTCGGTTCCCGAGAATATGGAACCAAAACTAGAAGAGTCAGTTGCATTAGGTTGGACCGGAAGGCCCCTTAAGGTAGTTGACTCTAGCTCACGGGCCTTGGCGATCTCGACGTCAAAATTAATGACACCCTCTTTGGCCTCTTCCACAATTTTTATCATTATACTATACATTACATATGTTTTTCCAACAATGAGGGAATTCACTTGATGCTGAAGTTTCGTCTTACGCTAGCCAACCTCGGCCGAATGGTTATTCCGCTCGGATCTGGCGGCCTGAAGGTTGACGTCAAGGTCACAGATATTGGAGTTAAAAACTTTATTGTGCCTTGTGACCCTCTTATACTTCTCTTCCATTTGGGCATATTTCTCCTCAACAGCAGCAACCTCCTTGTTGATACCCAATTTTTCTCTATATATTTTTAATACGTATGTATACTTCCCTATATGCATATATAAGCATGCATAAGTATTTTTTAAAAAAATTCTATAATTTTAAAGGCTTCAAATTGATTTATTTCTTCCCTTATTACTTATAAAATTTTCAATAATTATCTTTTAAATTATTTTTGTGGTGATTTAGTCATCTAAATTCTATATTTATGCCAAAAATTATTGAAATATTTTTAGTGCATTTTTATAATTGCATTTACATTTTTTAAGTTAATTTGCATATATTTGCAATACTAGCCCTATTAATGTATAATTACGTTATTAATACATAAAATGGTCTTTTATATTATTAAAATGTTAAACAACTATTTTTAATCATTCTAGTACATGAAATATTTTTTTTGGAAATCATTTTAGTATTTTTATAAACTATATAGTACTGAAAATGTCTATTTAAAATCTACCCTAATTTCATTTCAATTCCATCCCAACTCCAACCCCTCCCCAATCCCAATTCAGCCCAAATCGGACCCCAAAAGTACCCAGCCCAACTTAGGAACACTTACTCGACCCAATACCCGGTCAATCCTGGTCCTTGATCGTTTTGATCAATGGCCCAGATTTTCCCTTTCCAAATTAAACTATCCTATACCCCCCCCCCAAACCTAATTCATTTCACAACCAACCCCGCCGCCCTAAAATCCTCTCCGCTCTCAAACACTCTCAACCTAAACCCTAATCTCGAAATGCCGACCCCATCTATGGCCATCTCCGGTGACCTTTCACCATCTATCAGGCCTCTAATAGCTTCTCTGATTTCATTCTTGCCATCTCTAAGGCACCCAAGGGACCAGGGCTATGTCGACTTGCATCTAGGGTTCATCTTTCACCTGTTTCGGGCCATTCCGGTGTGATTTCGAGTGAGATAGTCTTGTATTAACTACGATCTAAGGGTTTTTCAGTATGTCTCTTCATCTCTGTATGGTCCTCTTCGAAACCCTAATTTTTTTTCTAAACCTTCTAGATCTGTACAGATCTAAGATGATTTGAGTTTGTTTCTTGTGTGTTTTATAATAGCCTCGAGATTCTTTATAAGAATCATATGATTTCAAGTGATTTTTCATCTTTTCCTAAAACTTTTTCAGAATTTCTTTTTAAAATTTGTTTGATGATTTTTTGTGTTTAAACTTCTGCCTCTCACATATTTTGACTAATTCTATAAGTCTACTATGACCTTAACTCGTATGTGTTGAAAGCCCTAATTTTTAGGGCTCTTCGTTTGGTTTCTAAGTATTAGTATATCTGACTGGTTCTTGCTTTGAGTTCTTGTAGTTTCTCGTAACTTTCTGGCCTTAATATGCTTCTACTGAGTTTCTTAGTTTGAGCTTTCACTAATTCTATGTGCTTGTGCTCATCTTAACTATTCACATCAAGAAATGTATCTTTCTCATTGAATCATTATTGTTTAACTTTTGTTTTGTTAAAGTTATATGTCGATTCCTGACTATCCATGTTTTACCTTATTTATATGCCAAACATGCTGACTCTTTTCATGACTTTCCCTTTGATTGAACCATTAAATATTCTGAATTCCTTATTTCTTGGGTTGATTTGAACACTTTCCCTTAAAACTTTTGATTCTTACCTTTCTACTCGATTTGATTGATTTGCTTGCGTTAATTAATTTCCCCTTACCTTGTATGCATTATTACTTGATTCTTACTGTTATTTCCTTAATTAGAACTTTATGTATCTACCCCTAATTGCCTATTATGTACCTAAGTCTTTGAACTTTTTCCTTATTTGGTACCTATTCTTTACCGTTTGAAATGTCTCCCTTAATTAAGGGAAGACTTGGACTGATTTTACTTTAATTGATTCCGAGATTCTCCAATTACTGAACAATTTGATTCTTACCTTATTTACCTAGCTTTCAAACTACTATTTATATGCTTTCTTCCACTCTCATTAGACAGAATATTGAGTTCACAAAAAGCACACTTACACATTAAAAGTTCTCTTTCTCTTCTGCTATTTGTGATACTTGTTGATCTAGTCGGCTGAAAGTCAAGGCTAGATATTGGAACTTTATTTGCTTCATATTCTGCACCTTTCTTCAACTGGTATGTCTCTAATTAAGTTTTGAGATTCAAGCCCTATGTGTTTTCATTCTTGCACTAGTTCATCAGTTATGAGTTCAATTTCCTGCCTACTTCTTTGCTTAGCATGTCTAAAATCTGCCTGTTCAATGTATTCTTTACATTCTGCACTCTTTCTTGCTTACTTCCTTGCCTAGCATGTCTAAATTTCTGTCATGTTCAGTGTATGCACTATTTCCTGCTTATTTCTTTGCCTAGCATGACTGACCTTTTAAAGTCCCCAAGATCCTAAGTGATGTATGCAGTTTGTGAGTATATGTTTCCTTTATCCCTACCCATGTACCCTAATGTGATTCTTATGTGCCACCTTTCTCATGTGAGATCTGTTTGTTATGTGTTCTTTTCCTGAGTCTGAATGTCTCTTATGACCAACTGATTGTCTGCTGTTTTGGTACTCTTCTCAAACTGTCTTCTACCACTAAGCTATTCCCTGTTTCTAGAAAACTTTCCTACTTCTAAGGTCATCTTTGTACTATTTTCAAAACAAAACTATATCAATCACTCTCACACTACTCCTAGAGTATAAGTTTCTGCCCCTCTAGCATGTGTACTGCCTTGAGATCCTTGAAATTTCTTTGAACTCTGGCATGTTAGGGCTGGCATTTCCACACTGCACTTAAATCAGTTCTTGTTTGAGAAAAGTCTAGGTGTGAGCACTGCTTGGGATCCTTGAGGTCCTTAGGGAACTCTGACACACCTAGACATGATACTGTCTATGAAACTTTGGTATTTGAGGCTATTGAAGGCTTGGGAAGTCATTTGGGCCTGCTTCAGGCTCCCTATAGTTAACTTCTTCTATTTCTTTATTTATGTAATTCATTCAAGCTGGCCTGTAATAATTACTTGTAAACAACATTGGGGTAATTAGTAGAAAAGGGGTGGGTAGTTACATGTTTGTTGGTTAACCCAGGTAGATATCATGCCTATAGGATTGTGTTAATACACTTGCTACGTTTGCTTCACCATACTAGAAACCATGCCTATAGGATTTAAATAGTTCCAATAATAGAAATCAATTCTAGTAGAAATCCTGCCTATAGAGCTTAAAATCAATTTAGTTAAACAAATCATTTTAATCCATGTTAGTTCCTTTTTGAACTGGTTTAATCAATTGTCAGCTTCTTTAATGAGTTTTCAAACACTGCCTTAATTTACTACCTCTAGAAAACATGTCTATAGGATCTCAAGTATCCGTTTAAAACTGTTCGTTGTTTTACTGCATCAATGTAGATATCATGCTCTTAGGACATCATTGTTTTGTGTTTAGGCAAGCCTATAGGTTGATTTTAATTCTGCAACTCTGAAACTGTGCTTTGGTTATTTAAAACTATCCAGATTTAACAAGTTTAAATCAGTAGGCAAGTTAAATAGGATTTTGACACTTTGTCCTAATTCACTAACGTATAATCTCTGCTCACCTAGATATCATGTTCTAGGATCTTTTCTTAAATACCTGACTATTGTTTGAAGACGTGCATTTACTTGTTATATTTGTGGAGGTAACTATGGGACTATAACTTATTCCCTTTAGGTGCAGTCCTAACTGTTCTTGATTGACGCCTAGACTTTTATCCTTTAAAACCTTAGAAAGGTCTAGAACTGTCCAAAAGTAGAGGTCCAAAAATACCTCCAGGGCCACGAGGAAGGGACGGGTAGTTCACGCATAGGACATTTTTAAAGTTATTAGAACGCTTTAGGCTATGACCAAGGGGGGAATTGGGTAGTAAGGATATGATGACTACGCGCTAATGTCACGTGTAGCCCCTTATTGAGGAGTATTTATCAGGCGTTATGTGGGGCGATCCTATAGGCTAACCAACCTAGGACCCCTTTTCCCAATTCCCGATGTTTAAACTTTACTTTTTTATATGCAACTTGTTCAAATTCTTTGTCATACAATGTCCAACATGCTTTTATTTGCAATTATGTGTTTAAAATACTTATTTGTTAAAGGACAAATTTGTGAGTATAAGTTCGGTCGGGACCCACCATTATGGACCGAGAGGGGTGCCTAACACCTTCCCCTCAAGGTTATTTCGAGCCCTTACCCTAAATCTCTGGTAATGCAAACTAGTCTAAGAGTTAATCGCTCTAGGTGCCCTAACGCGCTATAATTCGTTAGGTGGTAACTCTTCAAATACCCAAATCCCAAAAGGAAATGAGTTATTACCCCCATGAATATCGGAACCCGGACTTTCTCCGCGGAGGAAAAAAGGGGGCGCGACACTCCTCAACTTTGGACTTCAAGACTGCCTCCAAATTATTTACTCTTTCAATAGAGGCAGCCTTGCGCTCAACAGCAGTGTGCACAAGACTTTGGACCTCGAACCACTTTGCCTTGGCCTATTTAAATTGTACCCTTACCAGGGAGGCCTCTTGGCTAAGGGTCATCACCTCTTGCTCGTTCTGCTGTAACCGAGCCTCCAACTCAGCGGATTCAGCAGCCTATGCTTCCAGTACCAGGAGGCGAGCAGTAATTTGCTCCCGCATGGCCAACAATTGATCTTGTTTGGACGTGCGTTTTTCTTTATCAAAGATCAATTTCTAAAGGCCCTCGGAGGCAAGAAAGTTAGCCTGCAAGGCAAAGGTTCAAATCAGAAATCCTACCATAGCAAAGTTAGAAGAAAATAGTAAAGTAAACAAACGATGTACCGCCGCCGCATTATGCATGGCATTGTTTATCATACACTCCCTCGAGAGAGTGTGTATTTTATTCTTATCTTTCTCTAAAGCAAGAGGTTTCAGATAATTGGCGAGTTACACCAGCTGGGAAAGTAGATGGGACTCGGTAAAAACCGATAGGGATCGGAAACACTCCTCCTCCTTTGGGGATATACAGAAGGGGGCAAATTGTTACGCCCCAAATTCCTATGAACTGGGGATTGAGAAGGAGGGACATCCTCCTCTCGGGTGTCCGTGGCCGGGGGAGATGATGTAATAGTTGCTGGTGGAGAAGGCATGGCTGGAGAAGAAGGAGATGAAGCTGATGGCATTGTGGGTTGAGAAGCAACTGCAACAAAAGTAGTGCTAGTTATTGGTTGCTCGTCAACTGAAAACGAAAGAGGCCCGGTACTCAGCCTCGCAGTATTAGGAGAAATGACTAGGGTTCGGACACGAGAGTTGGCATCCTCTACCATGTCAAACTCTCCCTAGAGCGATTGGGCGTCGTCATCGGCTGGTATTACTAGCTCAACAGATTAAGCATTATGTTGAGCTGATGAAGATCGTCGTCTCCTCTGTAGGGAAGCCCCTTCATCACTGACTTTCCCATCATCATCGATCGCCACAGTGGCTGCGTTACTACTAAAAATCAGGTTTTAGCGACGGACAAAATTTGTAGCTAAATAGAAAAATCCATCGCTAATCTTATTTAGCGACGGATTAGCAACGAATTATCAAGAAATTCTACTAGCTATGAGTATTTTAGCGACAGATTAGCGACGACGTTCGTAGCTAATTCCAGTTTTTTTTTGTAGTGACAACTCGAGCGCGGTGCTCTTCACCTTTTTATTTTTACCCTCCGCCATAGAGGAACGTCACATTTTTGTTTCTTGTTCTCCGGTCGGGGACTCCAAAAAGAAGCACCTGCACAAGAAGCAGGACCGATGACACCCGTTTGGGAGAAGGACTCCTGCAGCAACCTCGCCGCATCTGCAGGATTAGCTAAAACGTCCTCCTCCGAGACAATAACAGAAGGAGTATATTTTATTGGATCATAAATATATCCATATTATCCTCTATTTAGCTTCGTCAAATATTCCTTAAAATGAAAGTAAAAAAAATATGCAGAAATTAGAATAAAAAGTTAAAAATAAGGAAGGTTTAAAAGGGATTATGAAAAAACAATCATTTTATTTAATGAATTCGGATACTTATGCAAGATAGCTTTAGTTAAACAATGACTATTTGTTTATTAAGAAATTAAAAAAGGAAAACAAAGTCAAAGACGATTGGGATTTGGGAATTGTGTACGGCACTTCCACTTTTTAAGGGATTGGTACGACACTTCCACTTTTGAAGGAACTGGGTAGGCAATTCTGAAAGTTATTTTGATTTTTGAAAAATCATACTATATGTAAAAATGCATTCACTGAGATTCCAACCTACAGTCATGGGACATTCTCTACACCATTCACCATTAGGATACCTCGTCCAATTTGCAAGAGTGCGCAAACCCTATAAATAGAATATAGCATTTTACATATATATATATATATATATATATATATATATATATGCATGTATGTATATATATATGTATGCATGTATATACTTTTTAAGGGATTGGGTACGGCACTTCCACTTTTGAAGGAACTGGGTACGACAATTCTGAAAGTTATTTTGTTTTTTTAAAAACCATACTATATGTAAAAATGCATTCACTAAGATTCGAACCAACAGTCATGGGACATTCTTTACACCATTCACCTTTAGGATACCTCTTCCAATTTACAAGAGTGCGCAAACCCTACAAATAGAATATAGCATTTTACTTATATATATATATATATATACTTTTTAAGGTATTGGGTACGACACTTCCACTTTTGAAGGAACTGGGTACGTCAATTCTGAAAGTTGTTTTGTTTTTTGAAAAACCATACTATATGTAAAGATGCATTCACTGAGATTCGAACCTACAGTGATGGGACATTCTTTACACCATTCACCATTAGGATACCTCGTCCAATTTGCAAGAGGGCGCAAACCCTACAAATAGAATATAGAATTTTACTTATATATATATATATATATATATATATATATATATATATATATATATATATATATAATGTAATTTTCCGGCGAAGGATGTTCGCCCGACCACCCTTGAAGCACTATAGCTTCGCCAATGGCCACCATAGATCCTGAATCCTTTATCTACCCAAACGCAAATATATATATATATAATGTAATTTTCCGGCGAAGGATGTTCGCCCGACCACCCTTGAAGCACTATAGCTTCGCCAATGGCCACCATAGATCCTGAATCCTTTATCTACCCAAACGCAAACGAATAGGTTAGATGAGAAAAAATGACAAAAAATGGTTCCTTATGTTTAAGAGTAAGTTTAAATAATCCCTTAAGTATGCATTGAGCAATTTTGGTCCTTTAAGTTTTTTAAATGTTAAAACTCTTGATCTTTGTTAAATATATAACTATTTACGTTCGTTAGATTTGAAGAAAACTGTGCAAAAAAGGATTTAATCTTAAACACTAGGAAAGTCCCATTAAATCTGAAAAAATGCGACATAAAAACGATACTAGACACCAAAAAGATACCAAAAATAATAGAAATTACACATTAAAAAGCTGCACTAGACGATAAATATAGATTAACAATATTAAAAACTACAAATGTACATTTAAAGGTGAGTTCTAACTAAAAAAATTTAATTTTCACAATTGCTGCACAGATAAAGTTCATTAAATATTTGATAGAGATCAAATTATCTATTAACTTTCACAAACATAAAGGACCAAAGTTGCTCAGTGTATACTTAAGGGGCAACTTCGAACCTGCTCTCAAACAAAATGGACCATTTTTTTATTATTTTCTCTGATAGATGAAGTGAGATGAGAAGCAACCAATGAAACTAACAACTACCCACTCACCCATGGAAGACAATCCAAAATCCCCATAGGCGTATTCAGGATTTAAAATTTATGTGTTGCTACAATAATCTCAAGTTAATAGCAATAATAATTGATCAGTTTATAGTCAAATAATTTTAGATATTTAATGAATTTCTTCATACATGTATAAAATTTGAGCAAAAATCTACTATATTAACCCATAAGCCGCTTTGTAGAGTCATCTCTGTCCCCAGAGTAATATAGAAAACCTGATGATAGCATGTCTATTTTGAAACCTTCTCCTAAAGCAAGAAAGCAATGGGAATTGAGTAGAAGGCAAATAGAAATAAAGAAGTGAGGGATTGATGAGAATGAAAAGTTTATTTGTTGTTATTCTTCTCCAACAAAGGAAGTATAATTGGAAAAGTTGGATTTAAATATAAAGGTGACGTGTCGAGACACGTAGACTGATCAAATGATCAAAGAATTACAACTAGCCAAGAGGCACGAGTTGCAATAGATACGAGCAAATGGCAGAGGAAGAGGCACAGACAGTTATTCAAATAACTCAGCATCCGTACCTATCTAAGTCATTTATGTCCGAGAATCAAAAGGAATGAATCTGACAATAGAAAAGAGTGCAGATACGGCATTTAATAGGCATTAAATGTGAAATACGTTAGAGAATTTTTATTGAATGTAATGATTATGTAACATAGCATTCAATATCTTTAATTACTCATAATAACCTCATTATGATTTGGGCAAAATGTATATCTCCAAGATATCTATAAAAGGGAGATATTTGATCAACTGTAAAAAAAACACTATTGGAATAAACTTTTGTTTACTTATTTTTCTCTTGATTACTCTCTTGCTACCTAAATTACTTCCTTTTATACATTCTTTTGATTATCAGTAACCCATGTTCTTCTAAATTCTAGCTTTGACTAAAATTTCATTTTTTGGTTAAACAAATTGGTTCCGTTACCGGGAAACTGATAATCTATTTTCTTTTCACTTAACTTTCCTTGTTGCATCAATTATGTCGAACAACAATGACAAAACTCAAGGAAACCAAGAGAACCAACAAAATCAGGGAGATCCACAGAATATTAGCAATCAAGTTCCTACTCCACGAGACTCTCCACGACAATATCGTGAGGGTACTCCTGATGGGTCTCAAATAAACAAGCATGCTCAATTTGAAAATGTTGAAGTTGTTGATGAAGCTTTGCAGAAATTAATTGCTGCTCAGGTCAACAAAGCTGTTGAGGCACTTGTTAACCAGTTACCTGTTGCAACACCCACACGTACTCCAAATAATAACAGTTTGGAAAACCCTCGTTCCGGGCTAGTTAACTCAGGCAGCGGTGGAACTTTTAGTGAATCACAAGAGAGAGAACCAGGTAATGTAATTAATTCTGATTTACAAAATTTAGTACTAACCTTGCAAAAAACAACTCAAGGAGCAAAGTGAGAACATAGAGCAGATACCCGGGGTGCCACCCATAATCAAAGGGGTAGATATGGATAGATATTCGCAACAACCCTGGAAGCCAAGTGCTGCTCCACTCCCAATTCCAAAAAAAGTTCAAAATGCCTGATATTCCAAAATATGATGGAACAACAGCCCACGAGATCACGTGACTGCATTCACAACGGGCGTAAAAGGCAACGATTTGACTAAGCAGGAGATTGAATCAGTATTAGTCAAAAACTTTAGTGAAATATTCACCAAAGGAACGTTAACATGGTATTCTCTTTTACTCAAAAATTCTATAAATTCTTTTGCTGAGCTTGCAGATTCTTTAATCAAAGCACACTCGGGAGTTCAAAAAGTAGAGAAAAGAATGGAGGATATTTTTAAAATCAAACAAGGGGACTCAAAACTACTTAGAGAATTCGTGGACAGATTTCAACGTGAAAGAATGACATTGCCACGTGTACCTGAAAACTAGGCAGTTATAGCTTTGACAAGTAATTTTAATGAAAAAATCTCGGAAGCTACGAGGAGATTCAAGGAAAGCCTTCGAGCATTCCCAGCTACAACGTGGAATGATGTTTATAACAGGTATAGCACGAAGCTAAGGATTGAGGAAGATACTGTTCCACGATTTCAAAAAGAAGAAAAGGTAAGTTCGAGACGTGCGGAGACCGAAAAAAAATCCGATAAAAACAGGTACGAGCCTTACATGGGACCTGTGGGAAAGGACTCACGATCAAAGCAGGATAATCAAAGGTACGATCACAAATCAAGAAACAGAGAATCAGGTTCTTCATCAAGATTCAGGAACCAGCGAAACAACTATGAGTCACGAGATGATAATAGAAATTTGAAAGAAAAATTCGGTGGTTACAACTTCAACGTCAGCACCTCCGAGCTCGTAGCTATTTTGAGAAACATGGGAGATAAGGTTCGATGGCAAAAGGAAATGAGATCGAATCCAAACAGGCGCAACCCTGACCATTGGTGCGAGTTTCATAATGACCACGGACATAAAACAACATATTGCAGATCTTTACAAAGTGAAGTTGATCATTTATTAAAACAAGGATATCTTACTGAGTTGTTCAGTGAGAAAGGCAAGCAATCTTACATGAAGAACAGGCATGAGCATCCAAAACCACCTTCTCCCAAAAGAATTGTCAACGTTATAAGTGGGGGTGAAGATATCAATGGTATATCATATACTGCAGCTAACAAAATTTCCAAAGTAACAAATACCCAAGAGAAACGAGTGCGACATGTTTTATAGGAAGACAACATTACATTCAATGACACAGATGCAGATGGCGTATTAACCCCTCATAACGACGCACTGGTAATATCTTTAATTGTATATGATATTAACGTGAAATGAGTTTTGATTGATCCAGGTAGTTCCGTGAACATTATTTTTCTAAGAGTATTACTTGAGATGCAAGTTGAAGATAAAGTGATACCAAAGTTGCATACTCTATCTGGATTTGATAATTCTAGTGTCCTCACGAAAGGAGAGGTAACACTCACCACATTCGCTGAAGGAGTCGTCAAAGATACAAAGTTCCAGGTGGTAGATATGGAGATGGCTTACAACATGATTCTTGGGAGACCATGGATCCACGAAATGGATGTTGTTCCTTCAACCTTACATCAAGTTATTAAATTTCCATCGCCATGGGGAATCTGTCAAATTCGTGGAGATCAACATACAGCCAGGGCTATCAACTCTGTTGCAGATACAAGCACGAGAAATGAAGGTAAATAGCAATCATAGAAGGCAGTTGAGGACACCACAACACAAACCTCAATTGAACAAGGGCAAACAGATGTAGATTCAAGGCCTGATACCATTCAAGAACCAGAAGAGAATGAAAATATCAAAACAACAATAGAGGAATTAGAGCCTGTCGTGCTATTTGCTCAATGGCCTGATAAAAAAGTCTATATTAGAGCCAATCTTAGCCAAGGTATGAGAGGTAAGTTAATTTGATTTTTGAAAACTAACGTGGACTACTTTGCTTGGTCTCACTCTGACATGACAGGAATACCACCGGAGGTGATGAATCATAAACTAAATGAATATCCATCATACCCTCCTGTCAAGCAAAAGAAAAGAAAGCAAGGAACTTTCAAGAATCAGGTGATTCAAGAAGAAGTCCAAAAATTGCTAAAAAATGGTTCCATTCGTGAGGTAAAGTATCTTAACTGGTTAGCTAACACTGTTGCAGTTCCAAAAGAACGGTAAGTGGCGAGTTTGTGTAGATTACACAGATCTTAATAAAGCCTGCCCTAAAGATTCTTTTCCACTACCACACATAGAACAATTGATTGATGCAACTGCAGGTCACAAACTATTAAGTTTTTAGATGCATATTCAGGTTATAATCAGATTAAAATGGATCCGGGAGATGAAGAAAAAACTTCATTCATAACAGACAGGGGGACTTACTATTATAAAATAATGCCCTTTGGTCTAAAGAATGCAGGTGCAACGTATCAGAGGTTAGTTACCAAAATGTTTCAAGAGCATTTAGAAAAGATATGGAGGTATATATAGATGATATGCTTGTTAAAACTTAGTATTCAAAAAGATCACATATCACATTTATCTGACATATTTTCAATTTTGCGCAAATTTAATATGAAGTTAAATCCCGAAAAATGTGCATTTGGCATTGCATCAGGTAATTTTTTGGGTTTTCTTGTTTCTAACCGTGGTATTGAAGTGAATCCTGCACAGATTAAGGCCATTGAAGAAATCCCTGATATATTTTCAAACAAGAAAGAAGTTCAAAGATTAATAGGGAGAACTGCAGCCTTGGGAAGATTCATTTCTAAATCATCAGAAAAGTGTTTTAAATTCTTCTCAGCCCTTAAGAAGCAGGATCATTTTGAATGGAATGAGGAATGTCAACAGGCACTCAGGAATTTGAAAACGTACTTATCAAATCCACCTTTGTTGGCAAAACCAAAGGCTGGGGAAAGACTACTCATTTACCTTGTTGTTTCAGAAATTAAGGTAAGTGTTGTTTTGATCCGAGAAGAACAAGGTCAACAATCCCCTATCTATTATGTTAGTAAATCTTTGTTAGATGCGTAGACGCGGTATCCTCAGTTAGAAAAACTTGCACTTGCATTAATCATGACATCTAGAAAGTTAAGACCTTACTTTCAGTGTCATCCTATCGTTGTAATAACTGCCTACCCTTTACGTAATATATTACATAAGCATGAGTTATCAGGTAGGTTAGCTAAGTGGGCAATAGATTTAAGTGAATACGAAATCACATACCAACCTAGAACTGCTATAAAATCACAAGTGTTAGATGATTTCGTGGCTGATTTTAGCCAGGGGATGCAATTAGAAGCAGAAAAAGAATTACAGGTATTTAATGGAGCTAACCCGGGAACTTGGACTTTATTCACTGATGGCTCATCTAATGTAAAAAGTACAGGTTTAGGGATTATCTTGGTACCACCTACAGGTGAAACCATTCGACAAGCTATTAAATGTCACTCCATAACTAACCATGAAGTGGAGTATGAGGCTGTGATTGCAGGTCTAGAATTGGAACGAGAGCTTGGCATAAATTAGATTATAATCAAGAGTGATTCGCAACTCGTGGTTAATCAAATGTTGGGGACTTATACATCTAGGGAAGCAAGGATGCAACAATACTTAGAAAAGGTAAGGGAATTGATAAAGCAATTTCAAACCTGGAAAGTTATACAAATACCAAGGGATGAAAATGTTGAAGCGGACGCCCTAGCTAATCTCGCATCTGTAGCTGATGTGGAAAGCGATACAAATGCCTCAGTTATATATTTATTTCATTCAGTTCTCGATCTTGATAAGAATGAGGTAAATTTTAATAATTTTACTTAGGATTGGAGGAACGAGATTGTGGATTTTTTTGCAGTATGGTATCGTCCCTGATGATAAGAAAAAAGCTCATGTGCTTCGAAAGAAGGCTGCTCGGTACTGCTTAAAGCAAGGCAATTTGTATTGTAAAATGTTTGGTGGTCCCTTAGCAAGATACCTCGGACCTTCGCAAACGGAGTATGTAATGAAAGAAATACAGGAGGGACATTGTGGGAATCACGTAGGATGATGGTCATTGGTAAGTACCTTAATTAGGGCAGGTTATTACTAGCCTAAAATGGAAGAAGAAGCAGACAGTTTCGTAGCCAAATGTGATAAATGTCAATGGTACGGTAACAATTTGCATAGACTTGTGGAGTTATTACATCCGGTCATTGCGCCATGGCCATTTATGAAATAGGGAATGGATATCGTGGGTTCATTACCACAAGCAAAAGGACAAGTAAAGTTTCTCCTCGTACTCACTGATTATTTTACTAAATGGGTGGAAGCAGGAGCATTTAAACAGGTGGGAGAAAAAGAAGTCAAAGATTTTATTTTGCGGAATATCATATGCCGGTTTGATGTACCAAGGGATATCGTGTGTGATAATGGCCCTCAATTTATTGGAGCTCAAATCACGGAATTCTTTCAAAGTTGGCAAATTAAAAGGATTACATCTACACCTTATCATCTGGTGGATAATAGACAAGCAGAATCAATAAACAAGGTTATTATTAATAATTTAAAGAAACAATTAGAGGAATCAAAAGGTAACTGGACTGAAGTGTTACCTGGAGTTTTATGGGCATATCGCACAACTGCAAAAACAAGTACAAGAGAAACACCATTTTCATTGGTTTATGGAGCTGAGGCTTTAATTCCAGTTGAGATAGGGGAACCAAGTACACGGTTCACACAGGCGACACAAGAATCTAATGACGAGGAGATGCGGGTCAATCTAGATTTACTCGAGGGGAGGAAAGAAGCTGCATTAATAAGAATGGCAGCACAAAAGCAAGTCATAGAACGATATTACAATCGAAAAGCACGCCTCAGATTCTTCAAAGTGGGGGACTTCGTGCTTAAAAAGGTTTTTCAATCTACAAAGGCAGCTAACGTGGGTAAATTAAGTCCAACATAGCAAGGACCCTATAGAGTTCGTGATATTGCAGGAAAGGGAGCATATGAACTGGAGACAATGGATGGCAAGACACTACCTTCACATTGGAATGCTGTTCATTTGAAGAGATACTATTTCTAAGGAATACCCACGGTCAGGTATTACCATTTTAAATTTAATTTTTGAATTGTTAAAATTTTACTAACGATTTTAGATGATAGGCAAAAAGCTAACCCGTACTAAATGATGAGTCACGACCTGTAAGGCACACAGAATAACCTAAAATTCATGGCCTAGGGTTACAATTATTCTGATAGAAATTCAAACGGGTTAAGTAGTCTTTATCTATAATCACACCTCCGAGCCTCGTATGTTTTTCCTTTTCAGGAAAAGGACCAAATGAGAGAAACTATCAAGTGCTCGAGGCTTCATACTTCAACACTCAAACACTTGGGGGACTACATAATATACATAGACATGTGTATAAAGAAGGCAAAGAAGATTGAGGAAAAATCAAGCCTAAAAGAGTCAAGTGCAGAGTAAAAGTCACAAAATCACGAGATGGAGCCACGAGCTAAGGCCAAAGAAAAACCTCACTATAGTTAGGGTAAAGGCTATGTACTAAAATGGGTTATAAGGAAAACCCCCGTGTCTATTATTCTTCTTTTGTAAAAATTTGTTACAAGAAAAATAGTTACGAGAAAGTTATAGATGTAATTCAAATACATGTAAAGTATTATTTAAAACTTGTAAAATTTATTTCAAAGAAACATGTGTGTTCCTATTTCTTTTATCGTATGATAACACCATTATGAAGTTGAGACATCTTCTTTATTAAGTGTCGAAATATAAAAGGGCCCTCTTTTATAAAACTCATGTTTAAATTAGTTAGTCATGAGATTAACAGAAGCATTTTCGAAGAATAAAAATGCAAATTATTCTATAAGTCCTTAAAAATAAAGGCAAGAATAAAGCTGACAGAAGTTTAAGATAATAACATAAAAAATTTCTTAATACTTAAAAACTGAAGACTAAGTACGAACTTAGTCATAAAACTATGAAATTGTTTATACAAATTGCCCCATAAAAACTTGGGGACTTGCGTTTCCAAAACCAACCCTCAAATGAAGCTAAGGGTTTGTTTACAATTTTCCAAAATAAAAACAAAAACAAAATCATTCAAATGATTAAAACTGGTCACTGAGAAGTTTGTGGAACTGAAGCAGGAGCATCAATAGCAGCGGGCTCAATTTGGGCAGGTGCATCAACAGATGCGGTTTCAACTTGGCTTGCAGCAACAGGCTCGATTGGGCTTGTAAGAGTTGGGATACCCATATCAGCTTCAGCATTCACGGGAGCTTCAACCACGGGAGAAGGGAAGTCCTGAGTTTGCTGAGCTTTTTCAATGGTTTCCTTGATCTTAGCTAACTCCGACTACAAGTTGAAGTTTTCTTGGCCAGCTTCAATTAGGGTATCACGACGTGAATTCAAAAATGCCCAACTTACCTCAACAACAGATTTTTCTTCAAGGATCTCATAATCCTTTTCCCAATCAGCAATCTCATTCTTTAGCTCTTCATTTTCAGCTAAGGCAGAGTTATAAGAGGCTTGAAGAGAGGCATGGGAGCTCTCTAAGGCACGCACCTTATCAGAAGAGACTCGAAGGTCTTCTTGTGCTTGAGTTAAGCTTCGCACGAGCTCCCCAGCGTAAACTTCTTTTTGACTCAAAAGAGCCTTCAACTCTCTGTTCTCTTCATTGGCCTTAGATAGTTTCTCTGAGAAGGAGGATTTGAGACGTTCTTTTTCTTTTTCTGCTTGGCTTGAGGAAGCTTTTACAACCGCTAACTCTGAAGTTAAAGCCTGCACCCACTGCTCTAAGGTATTCTTGCTCTCTTGTAAATCTTCCATATCAATTTGTGCACTCTCAAATTGTTCCTTCCAATTGATCGCCTCCAACTGAGAATCACGTGCTATCTTCTTTGAATCATGTGTTACCTTCTCCAAGAGGGGGATTCTGTTCATCATTTCTGTGCCGATAAGATTGGCCTAAAAAAGGAAGGGAAATAAGAATCCCAAAGATAAAAAATTTTACAAAGTAAAGAAGGGAGAGAAGGAAAATACCTTCAAAGTGGCATGCACGATATCATTCATTAGAGTCAGGGAACTATGACTCTCTAGTATTGCTTTTTCATTTGGGCCAATTAAAGGCTCCAGCCATATATCTGCTTGACCTGACTTCCTTAAAAGGCTGCTATCAGCAGGAACTTCAATAGTTACCCTCCTCATAGCGACACTTCTACCTGAAGAGCCCATTTCAATATGATGAACGATAGGAGAGGGAATTTTCAAAGGAGGAGCGGTAGAAGAAGTGAAAATAGTAGAAGAAGGAACAGAAACAGCTGGGGCTGGTAAGGAAGGAATCACAGGCACGGGAGTTGAAAATGAAAATAAGGGTATTTCATCTAAAACAGGCCCTAAACTTCCACTACCAAAACCACAGATGAAAAGTTGATCAATAGACTCACGGGTATCATAAGGAGTGACGTCATCGTCAAGAATTATTACTGGAGTTTCAACAGGTTCAGTAAGAGAGACAGAAAGACGAGGGGAAACTTCAGCTTCGTCATCAGAGACGATGCATCTCCTAACTCGTGGCCTCATCACTAGGGAGACCCCATCTTCCTCTTCTTCAGAGTCTTCCTCTTCAACAACTTTCCTTTTTGCAGAAGAAGAACCCAAGACTATTTCTCGGGCTCTTTTTAAAGAGATACGGGTCCCCAAAGGAGTACGAGTTCTCAAAGAGATATGAGAGGCCGCAACTACTTCAGCAGTAACTCCTCGAATAACAAATCCTGATAAAAAGAAGGATGGGAGTTAGAGCAATAAAGAAAATATATATATATGCATGAAAGATGAAATAAAAACTCTTACCATGAGTCTTTACTTTCCAACTGTAATTGTTAGAAAGTGTTCTTCAAGACCTACCATCTATTGGTGCAGTCTTCAGCAATTTATCTACCCAACCACGGAAATTGGGAATATACTCCACAACTCCCATGGTTGCTAAAAAAGGACAAAATTAGAGAAGTTGATAAACTTGAAGAAAAAAGGCACGAGAAGGATAAAAGACTTACGTGCAAAATTCCACTTCTCAGGGAAGGGAAGGTTATCCTCACCCATTAAGCCAACAGTGGGGGCAGCAACAAATCGGGCATACCAGCCACAGTCCTTGTCATCTTCAAGGCTCACCAAAACCCTCTTACTCCTGGCCACTAGGGTAAAAACGCCATTACGGAAAAGCCTAGGGGAGTAAAGATGAATCAAGTGAGGGAAAGTAAAGGAAACGTCAGCCATATTGGCTAAATGCCTCAAACAGGCAACAACCCCCCATATGATTGAGCTAATTTGACCCAAACAGACATTAAAGAAATGGCAAAATTCAAGAATGACTGGGTCAATAATTGGTTTGAACCCTAAAGTGAAAGGGTATGTATAAACAAAAGAGAACCCAGTCAAGTAAGAAGTAATTCTCTGATTTGGATTAGGGATAATAATGGGAAAATCATTACTCCAATGGCAGTCTTTGCGAACTACAAGAGTCAAAACTTCTGTAATTTGAGTGGGGTAAGCATCAACACGATCTAAAGCGGAAACCTGGTTTCTAAGAGATTCCCTATCATGGTAAAAAGATAGTTCTGTAGGGACTATCTACTCTACTAAAGGCTCACGTAATGGTTCAGAAGGTTCTTTACCCCTTGAAGAAGATTTGTGAGAAATGGAACCTCTGGTTCTAGAAGAAGGACCAGAACTAGGAGAAGGTATAGACGAACCACCACCACGAATAGACCCTAAGCTACGAAGCCTACCTCCCCTTCTAGGACTAATGGGGGCATTGGGGAAGGTATCAACAATGGGAACTCTCCTAGGGTTAGGGTTTGGTGAAGACATGACGAAGAAGAATAATTGTCGACGCCCCTTTTTCTCTAACCGTGGTGGTCAGAAATCGGGTATACGATATTGGGAGGACAACTCTATTCCCTTTCGAGAATTGGGTTTAGAAGTTGAAGAGTCACCACCTAATGATTATAGTGCATTAGGATACTTTTTAGAAGAGTTTGAGATGAAGAGACTAGAGATTAGGGTAAGGGCTAGAAATTATCCTGAGGGGAAGGTGTTAGGCACCCCTCAGGATCCACAAGTGTGGTTCCCGGCCATGCTACAATTGTGACTTTACAAGTAAACAATCAAGGCTCAAATAAGGACTTGCATACAACATTGCAATTAGGTTGAAACTTATGAAAGTAAGTAGAAAGAGAGCAAGGATTTGAAAAGTTTAAACAACTCTAAAGGAAGCAAATAAAGAAAGGGGGTCCTAGGTTAGTGATTAATATGGATAACTTCAATGCAATATCCAGCAATCACTCCTCAAAAGAGGGGTCGCACGTGATATTAGCGCACCAGTCATCATATCCATATTATACCCTTCCCGCCCCGTTAAGGTATTAAAGCGCAGAATGGTATCGTTACTTATTGCATGCTATTACCCGTCCCAATCCTATCAATCTAGGAGGCATTGAGACTATTAATCCTGAAGGGGAGGGAGTTGGGGCTTTTATGGTTTTAAAAGGATAAAATTCTAGGGCGACACCCAAAACACATAAAGTAGATATGAAAAAACACATAACAGTTGAAAGGCTCAAATAGACCTCCTCAAATCAGAAAAGAATAGAGTTTAGCTTGTCTTACATGTACTGATTAGGTCTGAATTAAACTTAAAAAATGCATGAGGCAGACTGATTTATTACATACTTCAGATAAGAAATCCGAATCAGACCTGCCTGCTGATTGGAATTGTCAAAGACTGATGCACTTATGGCTTTTACCCTAAAGCTTGCCTAGGTGAAACCTATAGGCGTGATATCTAATAATGCAAAGTATACTGATTTTAAGGAAAAGCTTTACTGATTTTAGAAAAAGGGATCCGCAGATTTTAAGACAGGTTTTAGATTCGAAACGAGGCTGATTCAATTAACTGATCCTATAGGCATGGTTTCTAAGTATCATTGATCTTAAACAGCTGCAAGAATCTTATAGACATGATATCTAGGCGTTACTGATTTAAAACGTTTATAGAAGTGCATAAGTCCTATAGGCCTGGTGTCTAAAATACTGATTGTTATTTAAACCTATATGCACGTTTTCCTAATGATAGATGCATATGCAGAATACAGAAAGTCCTATAGACATGGTGTCTATATGAGAATGCAGAAAATCTTATGGACATGGTATCTATGTGAGAATGCAGAGTTTCAATGATTTATAAAATGCAGAACTTTAAAACATAGTAATTCCTGTTGGCATGATCTCTAAATGAGATGCAGAATTTTATAAATGATAACCCCTGTAGGCATGATATCTACCCCTTGCATGTATAGTTCCCCACTCTTTTTCACTAGCCAACCCCAAATATTTATTACAAGATTATTACAAACCAGAATTGATAAAAGAAAAATGAAATAAAAATTACATCAGAAAACTAAAGGTCCCAACCAAGGAGAGCCTGATTCGTACTTCTGTAAAACTTTGCATAGATCTAAAGGTTCCATATGAACGTGTCAAACTTTGCAGGTAATAGGCATAGATGTAAAGGTTCTAAGTAAACACATTAGAATGATTGCTAGGAACTAAATCAAAACATACCAGTAAAAGAGCAAGATGCAAAGACAAAGTAGTAGTAGTATATTAGCCTTGACTTTCACCCAGCTAATAATAAGTAGGAGCAGAGAACAGTAGTAGAGAAGAGAGCAAGAGGGAATGCAGGTTTTGAAAGTAGTAGTAGTGTGTAAGAGTATGCAATTCGAATTGTGTTGTAAAAGTATTGAATTGTAAGTTAAGAATCATCAAAGTGTAAAAGGGTCGTGCCCCTTTTATAGTGCAGAAAACAAGTGAGAAAAGGTAAGAAAATAACATTGAAATCAATCTCCCTTTAGTTAAGGGATTCTGATTTCAATGGGTAAAAGCCAATTAAGGAAAGTAGTTTTGATTAAAACCTTTTCAAAGTAGCACAAAAGGGATAAATACAGAGAAATTATTAAAGGAAAGAATTCAATAGTACACGGCTTAGAAAAAATAAGGAAAGGGAATCAATCAAACAGCCAGGGAAATCAAAATTACAATTCAATTTGAATGAACCAAGTTAGGAAAAGGTAAAGGAGGTTCAATTAAAGAAAAATCAGTAACAATCAATCAAACCCCATTAGAGGATTTCAGAATCAATCAAAAACCTTTGAAGGCAAAGTCCTTATATATAAAGCACACAAGTATGTGAATACCAGAGGGGTTTGTCAAATTATTTAGAAGAGAGTTTAACAAAGAAAGGTTCAGAATCATAAGCAAGAAGAGGTATAAATCTAGTTCGCAGGCTCACAATGAGTCTGAGAGTCCAGGGTCCCGAAGTGGAACCTAACTCGCACACAAAAGATCAAAATGCCAAGAAATCCCCGAACCTTAGGGTTTCGAGTTGAGTCAGACAATAGAGATGAGAAGGAAAACCATTCAATAGAGTCTCAGGAGTCTTTTCCAAAGACTTATGAAAAACAAACAGATATGATACACAGTCAAAAGCATGGAGAACATGTTTTAAGAAAAACTCAGAACTTAAACAAGTTCAGAAGAAAAAGTGATACAAACATAAGAAGCAGTAGATGAAACACATTTAGCAAGAACACGAACAGAGTTCAGTAAAGCAAACAAAAATCGAAGAACTTAAAAGTAAACACATATAGTAGAAGAGTAATGAAAACATAACAGGGATATTCATGTGAGCACAGGAGTAACATGTATAAAAGAAAAGTAGAAGGACAATACAGGCGCGGTAGAAAAGAAAACCTACGAACGTAGTATAGACGCATACATACCAAGAAAAGAAAAGGAAGAGTCAGAAAAACATTTTAAGCTTTTCAGAAACCCTAGATCGGAAAGAAGTAATTTTTGAAAGAAAAATTGGGGAAAGCATTTTAAAAACTCTAGTAGAGCACAGATATAGCATAGATTTAAAAGAACAATCAGAGAAAACCTTGAATAGCTAGGGTTTCAGAGGAACCCTGGAATGTGAAAGGCTTGGAAAGATGTCCGATCTAAGTCGGATGAGGTCATAAACAGGCTCAGAAAACCAAAATCCACCGGAGCAAAGTCGGAGATGGCCGGAATCTTCGAATCGGTGAAGGTCTGAGCTCGAACCTTCGAGGTCTGGCCTCGAAGCTTCGAGCATCAGGCATGCAAGAGCCGGAGGAGGTGAATATAGGTTGTCCATGGCCTGAGAAGCCATAGATTCCGGTGAAAACACGGTGGAACAAGGCAGGAGGAGGCTAGAGTTCGAGATAGTGGAGGGTTGCAGAGGCGGCGGTTGGTGAGAATAAGGTAGGGTAAAGGGGTCGTTTGAATTAAAAAAAGAAGGGGATGAGGGGAGCCGGGCGGGTCGGATAATTGGGTAAAGGGGTTGGGTTAAATCGGAATTGGGCCGGTCCAATTGGGTTTCAGAATTGGGTCAATTAGAGTGATCAAGTTGGCTATGATTGAAATACAATGGGCCAGATTTTAAATAGCCAGTTTTCCCTTTTTATTTTTATAACAATGGTAAAATGATCTTGAAATAAAACTAAAAGTTCTGAGCCAACAAACAATATATAAATATTAATTTAAAAATATTGGAAACAATTTTACAATTATAAAATGTTATTAATCTTAAAGTAGGCTACAATTGCAATTATATGCAATTTCTTTTAAAATACCAAATAAATTTGTAAAAATGTACAAAAATTATCTTAACTATATTTTGGTATAAATATGGGAATAAAATAAATTATTCACCAAAACTGATGATTTTAGGAATAATTATGGAATTTGCACTGCTAAAATAGACAATAAATTGATTTCAAAAATCTTAAAAATTAGGAAGAAAATACCAAAACTCTAGGGGCATGCTTATATGTGCATGTACATGCTATTTTAAAAGTATTTTGTATAAAAATACATAAGGAAAATTGGGTATCAACAGCTACCCCTCTTTACCCGGGAAGGATAAAAGAGTTGTCGGGTAAAGATAAGATGACCAATTTTGACCGGAAGTGGCGATTTGAAAGGAGTTTTGACCGAGATCTGGTTCCTACGCTGCCTACATATCCCTGGTCTCACATGAGTCAGGCCATATGTAGTTCAGGATCCATTGACGGAATATGCTGATGGAGATTTTCGAAAGGAACGGACGCGATGTTTATGCTGCGAAAGGTGGTTGAAATCTAATAGACTACGGGAACCGGAGCAGGATCGCTCCTGCTGAGACAATTGTTGGTAGTCGGTGTACCTGCAAGTGAGCAATACAAACATATATCGTGCATAAACTTAAACGTGATGCAAGTTCCCGTTGGACCATGAATGTTGTCTTCGGACGGGTAGGATGATGTCCTCGGACCATGATGTCCTGGGCCATGAAGCGTATGATAAAGGATTCGCAGGCTATGAAATGACGTTCTCGGGCTATGAGAATGATGCCTCTTAACTATGATGCCTTTGAATAATGATATGCAAAAGATAAAATAGGGTCTTCAGGCCATGGCATGGCGTTCTCGGGCTATGCAAATGGTGCCTCCGAACAATGACGCCTTTGGACAATTTGGCGATCTTTCAGCCCATGAAATGTAGAAGGTGGCGATCTTTCAGCCCATGAAATGTAGGATTCGGCGATATTTCAGTCAATGCAAGACGTAAATAAAAGGTGGCGATATTTCAGCCATGTGAGGGAGATAAGGTGGCGATCTTTCAGCCGATGCAAGAAAATAAAGTGGCGATATTTCATCCATGCAGGATGGAGACAGAGCTTAGTCTTGGAAGGCAGAAAGGTAGCCTTATACAATGCAGGAAATGCAGATGGAGGTAGAGCTTAACCTCGGAAGGCAGAAAGGTAGCCTTATGCAAAATGCAGATGGAGACAGTGCTTAGTCTCGAAAGGCAGAAAAGTAGCCTTATGCAGATGATGATGGAGGTAGAGCTTAACCTAGGAAAGTAGAAAAGTAGCCTTATGCAGATGATGATGGAGGTAGAGTTTAACCTCGGAAGGCAGAAAGTAGCCTTATGCAGAATACAGATGGAGACAGGGCTTAGTCTCGAAAGGCAGATAAGGTAGCCTTATGCAATGCAAGGAAATGCAAGATGGAGACAATGCTTAGTCTTGGAAGGCAGAAAGGTAGCCTTATACAATGTAGAGAAATATAGGATGGAGACAATGCTTAGTCTCGGAAGGCAGAAAGGTAGCCTTATGCAATGCAGAAAGATGCAGGATGGAGACAATGCTTAGTCTCGGAAGGAATAAAGGTAGCCTTATGCAATGCAGAGAAATGCAGGATGGAGACGAAGGCAGAAAGGTAGCCTTATGCAATGCAGAGAAATATAGATGGAGACAATGCTTAGTCTCGGAAGGCAGAAAGGTGGCCTTATGCAAAATGCAGATGGAGACAGAGCTTAGTCTTGGAAGGCAAAAAGGTAGCCTTATGCAGTGCAAGAATGTAAAAAGGCGATTAGTAGTAAGATCTCTTAGCTGATAGCCGATTATGACAATATGACTGCTATGAAAATTGTGTACGGATAGCAATTGCGGGCACGTGATGGTTGTGAGAATTTGCATTCTTGGGAAAGTGTGAGTGCATAAATATATCTAATGATATTGCGGATTAAGTGCCTGCATCCAAAGGAAAATTGTGAGTTCTGTAAGGGGAAAAGGTTAGTTTATCTTCCCCGGGCTCTTGACGTTGTGTGTCATTGGGGTAGCATCGCTAAACAACAACAATCCGGATAATAGTTATGCATGGTTTAGTAAATATAACATAAGTATATAATCGAAAATAGTTTTCTTTAGATGAACCAATGACTGCGACGTGGTTCAAGACATTGCAACTTCTTTCGCTTCGGAATTTTGAGGGTCCTCCTCAAAATTCTGCCCCAGTTCCAATAGCGGGAAAAATGGAATTTTTATTAAATTATGACCGAACCCATAGGTTGCCTACGTATCCCCTCTTAAACGGGAATCAGGTCAGGCGTAGTTCAAATTACATCGTTAATGGGATCATAAGTGGTTGCACATAATATCTTTTCAGTGCATCTGAATTGATCGGCTTTGGCCAGACTTCTCCATCCATTTCTACAAGAATAAGGGCTCCTCCAGTTAGAACCCGGTGAACCATGTACGAACCCTGCCAATTGGGAGAGAAATTCCCCTTGGCTTCATCTTGATGTGGGAATATTTTCTTCAACACCAGCTGCCCCGGTGTAAACTTCCTTGGTTTAACTCTTTTGTTGAAGGCTCTGGACATTCTGTTCTGATACAACTGACCGTGGTAAACTGCCTTCATCATTTTCCCATCTATAAGGGCTAACTTCTTGTAGCGACCTTTTACCCATTCTGCATCATCCAACTCTACTTCTTGTATGATCCTTAAGGAGGGAATTTCTACCTCGGCGGGGATACCGCCTCTGTACCATAAACCAGCATTCTTCAAACCGAATGGCATCATTTTGTAACAGTACATTCCCTATGGCGTGATGAAAGTCGTTTTCTCTGCATCTTCCTTATCCATTCATATCTGATGATACCCAGCGAAACAATCAACAAAAGACTGCAACTCATGCTTGGCACAGTTGTCGATAAGAATGTGTATGTTAGGCAAGGGAAGTCGTCTTTGGGACTGGCCCGATTAAGATCCCGGTAGTCAACACAAACTCTAACTTTCCCATCCTTTTTTGGCACTGGCACGATGTTGGCTAACTATGTGGGATACTCTACTACCCTGAGAACCTTGGCTTTGACTTGCTTGGTAACCTCTTCTTTGATTTTCAAACTCATGTCGTGTTTGAATTTCATGAGCTTCTGCTTTACCGACGGACATGTTGGACCTATTGGCAGTTTGTGACCTACAATGGATGTGCTGAGACCAGTCATATCATCATATGACCAGGCGAATATGTCTTCATATTCCTTTAGGAACTCCGTGTACTCTTTCTTTTTTGATGGTGATAGGTGAACACTGATGCACGTTTCTTTGATATTCTCTGTATCTCCCAGATTAACCACCTCAGTTTTGTCCAAGTTAGACTTAGGACTATTTTCAAAATTCTCAACTCCTCTAACAACCTCTTCTGGTATATCATCCTCTTCTGAGTCCGTATCCGTTTGTTGCGTTGTCTCGTTGCAAGTCACAATCGTTGGTTCATCAAGGCAAGTAATAGTAATGTTGTGTAAAAATAAAGTGAATGATAGAAAAATAATAGGAGCGAGATATATAATAAACTGAAATGCTTCGATTAAATTCGTAATTGTTTTGAATATCAGAGCTCTTTTCAGAATTAAAGACTATGCGGAAATAAAATCAGTTGGTAAAAATTAAAATGTGATGCATTCTGCTTTTGTTTAGCCTTGCTACCCCGAAGCCTTCCGGGCCCTGGTGGTTCTAATTGACCAATTGCTGAGGCGCTCTCCTCGGTTCACAACTTGTATAGAAAAGCCTTCCTCCCCTTCCTCCTCGAAAATAACACTGCAATCCATATCATCATCCTCTAGGAACAGGTTCTTCACATCTGCCAATGCTTCATCTTCCTCCGACCCATATATAGTATCTGCCGGCTGGAAAGTCTGCTCCAGGTGAGGTATCGGGTGCTCCAGTAGGTAGTAGGGACCGCGCCATGGTGGCAACTAGTGATTGAACTCCTCCCAAGTGTACTCATACCCCAAACCAAATGTAGTGCCATGTTTCTTCAGCTTGATGGGTTGGCGATTCCCTGGAGGTTTTTGCCGAGTCCCTTTCCAGGTTCGTATCCACACCAATTCAGGATACTTTCAATCTGGTTATCCCACCATTTATCTTTGTCTATAGCGTTGACTCTTTCAATGTGATGGTATGTTTCTCCGCCTATTCTTCTTCTGCCTCCAATCATCGGGATGGTCTGACGACTATATATGGGGTTGCTACCATCGCCATGAATGATCACCTCTTGGTGATTCCATTCGAACTTCACTGCCTGATGCAGGGTCGATGCTACAGCTCCAGCAGCATGGATCCATGGTCGTCCCAATAGCAAATTGTAGGATGCTGGGACATCTATCACTTTAAAGTCAACGTCGAACCAGGTTGGCCCCATTTGCAAGCATAGGCTGATCTCTCCGATAGTAGACCTTTGGGACCCATCGAAGGCTTTGACATTGATGGACCTATCTTTGATCTCATGCAGGCTCTTTCCCAATGTTCTGAGAGTTATCAATGGACAGATATTGAGGCTGGAGCCTCCATCGATCAAGACTCTAGTGATGAAGTAATCCTCGTATTGCATGGTGATATGTAGGGCCATGTTGTGACTCAGTCCTTCCGGTGGCAGTTCATCTTCGTGGAAGATGATTTTGTGGCTTTCCAGTATTTGTCCTACTATATTTGCCATTTCACCCCTAGTCATGTTGCTGGGCACATAAGCTTCGCTCAATATTTTCATCAAGGCATTTTTTTGTGCGTCAGAGCTTTGTAGAAGAGCTAAGATGGAGATTTGAGCTGGTGTTTTGTTCAAATGCTCAACGACCAAATACTCCTTAGCTTGTATTTTCCTCCAAAGATCATCGGGACCAGTTTCAGTAGTCCGTCCTGAGGCTTGCTTACTGGACTCAACTAGGTGCTCTAGAGTGTAAACCCTGCCTGTTTTGGTCATACCCTGCGCAACAATTGCTTCTCCCGTCTTGGTCTTTCCTTTCCTCCTTCCTTCAGCTGTATAATCCCATGGTATGGCATTTGAGTGGAACGGTGTTACGTCTGACTTTGCTACAGGAATGGGTACCCTCGGTGGTAACACAACAACTTCAAAGGGTACAGGTGCCTTTGGAACCCCAAACTCAACCTCAATTGGCCCAGCTACCTTCGCAGAAGAAGGTGCTTCAAATTCGAGGGGTATAGACATGTTTACTTCATCGCCCCTGGAGGGCTGGTTCTGTACAACAATCGGGTTAAGTGTGAATGTCAGTTTCTTTGGCTCATCATCCTCAGCAATCAATCCTATCGATCCCTTGGAGTCCCAGTCATCTTCGATCTCGATCATGTGAATGTCCCCACCTCTGTGATCAGGCAGAGGGTTGTTGCGGACATTAGGACCAGGCTCCTTTGCTATGATAACCTTATTGTTGATCAGAGTTTGAATTTTGTCCTTCAACGAGCGGCACTCATCAATGGTATATCCCTTTATGCCGGAGTGGTACGCGCAGGTCTTATTAGGGTTGACCACTGGGAAGGATTTTCTGGAGTTATGGCAGGGATAGGGGATACGTAACCAGCAGCTTTAAGTTTCTCATACAACTGGTCAATTGGCTCAACGATGGTTGTATATTGTATGGGAGGTCTGCGGTCAAAATTTGGTCTGGGTCTGGGGAGATTTTGGCGAGTGGGAGGTGCTTGGTAGTGAGAGGGTTGGGCATTATAGGCTTGGTAAACAGGTGCAGGTTGAGAGTATCTGGATGAAGTGGGTTGATATGTGGGAGGTGGAGATGATTGGTAAACGGGTGATGGATTTTGGTAAGAGGGTGAGGGTGCTTGGTAATTTGGGACAGGCTGATATGTAAGTGGAGGTGACGGGTAAGTATGGTATTTTAGTTTTGATTTGGCTCCCTGTGCGACCATCACGGCATTGACATCCTTCTTCTTGGACGTGCCACCAGACTGTAAAACCTTGTTGGTGGCCTGCAATGCTTCAAGAGTAGTAACCATACCATTCTTAATGCCTTCCTCAATTCTCTCTCCCAGCTTGATGATATCGGAGAATTTCTGGCCCTCGATCAGCATCAACCTCTCATGATATTGTGGGTCCTGAGCCCGGATGAAGAATCTATTCATCTGTTCCTCTTCAAAGGCCGGTCTGACCTTAGCATCCTCTAATCTCCAACGAGTAGCATACTCGCGGAATGTCTCGGTAGGCTTCTTCTTCAGATTCTGGATGTAGAATACATCCGGTGCATTCTCTGTATTGAATTGGAACCTATCCATGAAATCCGATGCCATACCTACCCAGCTTATCCATTTCTTGGGGTCTTGACTAATGTACCAGGATAAAGCATCCCCTTTCAGGCTTCTCATGAAGAGTTTCATACGGATTTTCTCATTCCTTCCACTCCAACCAGCTTATCACAATATGTACTCAAATGGACTCTGGGATCTCCCGTTCCATCGAACATTTTGAACTTGGGAGGTTTGTATCCTTCCAGAAGTTCAACATCTGGCTGAATGCAGAGGTCCTCATAATTCAGCCCCTATATGCCTTTGTTTCCTTCCATGCCCTGGACTCGGCTGGTCAATTTCTTGAGTTCTGCTGCCAAGTTTATGATAAGAGATTCCTTGTCATCAGACTCAGGTGCACTTGAGATTGGTTGAGTGTAGTGGGGTATGGTATCTATGTAGATGGGAGTGTTGTGGGGGTGGTCGTTTGGGGTGTTCAGTGGTTCAGGAATGGGTAGTGGGGTGTGACATGTGTTGCAGTGTTGAGCATGAGTGGGTTGCATCTGTGGTTGTGGGGTGTTCTGTGGAGGTGCGGGATTTTGAGCATTTGGAGTGTTGACATCAGGAGAGGTGACAGTGAATGATAAATTTTCCAAGTTCCGAACTTGATCCAGTTCTTCTTGGAACTTCAACAGTTTCTGCTCAAGTTGGGCAGCAGTTTCCTTAGCAACCGGGGTACCCTTAGGAATCTCAATTCTTTCAATTTCCTTTCTGGCGCTTGAATCTCCCATTCTACCTTTGATCTTGTTCCGGATAGGACTTGGAGGAGGAGGAGGTGGAGGGCCCTTGGATCTCGTACTGTATGATGATGGTGCTAGAATGCACGAACTAACCTTTGGGGAGGGGAATAAAAATAAAGAAAACAAAAAAGTAACAAGTTAGTGCGGGTTATGAGAAGAAAATGTTGCAATATTTAAACACATTGTGCAAGAATATAAATCGCGTCCTAATTTGGGTGCCTCGTTGTGCCCGAGGTAGGCCTAGCGACAAATTAATTTTGAGAACTTATAATGCTAAATGCCTCATTTTATTGATAAAAATAAGACGAATTCACAATGATGCTAAGAAAATAAAATGTCACTAGTGGCCATTGGCCTTATTACATCATTAAAAGCAAAATAAAAGACTCCTAACTACTTGGTCCCAGAAGGACCTTCCCCAGATTTGGCATCTTTATCCCCCTCGAACAGCTTCACCAGCTCGCGCAGTCCTAGCAGCAGATAAGCTTGGGCCAAATGTCTGCCTGCATTCCCTTCAGTGTTCCGACAATCTTCAATCCTCTTGAGGAACTTTCCTTCTAGCTCCACTAGACCCCGCTCCAAATACCCTAATTGTTTGTTGTCGCTGACAACCATATCCTTCCATTCCTCGATCAACTTTCGATGGGCTTTTTGTATTTCCTGATGCTCACTTTCACACTCTCGAATTCTCTTGCGCAGTTGATTGTACTTAACTCGTGCATCAGTTTTCTCGTCGATGATTCTGTGTCCATGAATGAACCCAGGTTGACCCATACCATTGTGATTATCTTCCAACCAACCCGAATAGTGCGGCACGCAACCAGCGTGATACTTGTCTGGCTCAATAGACTCTTTACCTAAAACGAGCTTGCAATGCCACATGTGTTGAGCTTGCCATTTGTGAGGGCTATCATCGTCCTGGAAATCGGCCCTAAAGTGACTCATTTTGTCGACCCTTGGTATGATTTTATTTCTTCCAGCCTGCCTCATGGCTCGGAGGGGAACGTAGGGATAAGTTCCTCTTAGACCAATGAGTATGAGAAATGGTGTGTCTCGGGATCGAACAATGAATTCTTCCGTAGGGAACCATTCGACCATCCACTATGCCTGGTCTTCTTTTAGATTCTCAAATAGCTCCACCCATCTTCCAGCGTCCTTTGGCTGAGCGAACATGTTAGGCATATAATTCAAACGCCTTGGCTGGTGGAAGGCAATGTGATCATCCCAGTCTCTGCGTAAAATCTCTTGTCGGTATTCTCCTTTTTGGAGGTGCTCCATGAGCCAGAGCTGAAGTAACAAATTGCATCCCTCAAAATGACTGGCCTTTCGCTGGCAGTTGTCCAGAGCCCGGTATATCTCAGCAACAATCATGGGCACTATACTGAAAGGCTGTCCGCCAATTCCTTCCATTAGAGTCTTGGTTACCATGGCCAGTCTAGTGTGGATCCTAGCCTTCTTCATAGGGAACACTATCATCCCCAGGAAACAAAACATGAATACGAAGACCCTTCTGTGAATATGCCCCAGTGAGGTAAGGGCAAATTCATCTGAGTAGGTGCGGTATGACTTGCTATGGTCGTACATCTCGTACAGATAGTCGAATGGGATGTAGGAGTCTTTCAAACAGGTCAAGTCTGGGTTCTTCTTCAGTCCCATCATCTTAAGGAAACCCCTACCCTTGCGATTCTCTAGCATAAGCAAACCCGGAGTCTCCCAAGGAATACCAGCTAAGCCTCCTATTTCTTCGAGCAAAGGAGTCATTTCAAGGTTCCCGAAGCGGAATACGGACTGGTCACTATCCCAGAACAGAGTTGCAGCCTCTATGATTTTGTCGTCAGGCTGGATTTCTAGAAGAGAAGGCAGATTCCCTAAGTATTTGCGGACGAGTGTCTGATCACTAGAGTGGAGATCTTCCCACCAATTTAGCAGCCTTGGATGAATGTTGGTTACCATGCCAAATCTGGGGACTTCGTGCCTCATTTTCTGCAAAACAGAGTGTTAGACCCTTACCCTGCCAGACTCAACTATTTAAATCAATAATTAGCATAAAAAGCATTTAGTTCTCCAAATAAATGCACAGAACATGTAGGTGTCTGTTTGGGTTTCAGGGAAACCCGATGGACTTTGGACAAGGCTATCTTAATGAGTCATTATGTGGACAACATAACTGACTTGGCTAGGTTTGACCATGATGCATGCACAGTTAGACAGAGTAAGGTTTCTATTGGGGTATTAGACAGGTACCCTTGAGCGGACAACTCAAGAGGGAAAGGCACGGAACCGTCGACTGCACCGCTGATCGACTGGTTTTACCGCAAATATGCCTTTGCCGAATTTAAAGGGTGATAATATTGGAAGAGCGCAACCACTCATTATAAGCGTTGCTATGGTGTTTGTTTGGCACGAGTGGAATATGATATTGAAGATGCAGTTTACAAGAATGAAACAAATTGACATGTATCTTCACATTCATAAGATGAATGATTACAATAATTGCAGTAATTACAACAGCATTGAAATAAAGTAGTAAAGGAAAGCAGCTAAAGGAAAGAAAAGACATGAAGAGCCAAGTCAGTTTCGTAGTGAAAGAATAAAAGACAGTAAGTAAAGCAATTAATGAGATAATAAAGTCACAAGCAACGTGCAATGGTAAAAGACTAAAGAAAATCCCCAGCAGAGTCGCCATGTTGTCGACGCCCCCTTTTTCTCTAACCGTGGTGGTCAGAAATCAGGTATACGACATTGGGAGGACAACTCTATTCCCTTTCGAGAATTGGGTTTAGAAGTTGAAGAGTCGCCACCTAATGATTATAGTGCATTAGGACACTTTTTAGAAGAGTTTGAGATGAAGAGACCAGATATTAGGGTAAGGGCTAGAAATTATCCCGAGGGGAAGGTGTTAGGCACCCCTCAAGATCCACAAGTGTGGTTCCCGGCCATGCTACAATTGTGACTTTACAAGTAAACAATCAAGGCTCAAATAAGGACTTGCATACAACATTGCAATTAGGTTGAAACTTATGAAAGTAAGTAGAAAGAGAGCAAGGATTTGAAAAGTTTAAACAACTCTAAAGGAAGCGAATAAAGAAAGGGGGTCCTAGGTTTGTGATTAATATGGATCACTTCAATGCAATATCCAACAATCACTCCTCAGAAGAGGGGTCGCACGTGATATTAGTGCACCGGTCATCATATCCATATTCTACCCTTCCCGCCTCGTTAAGGAATTAAAGCGCAGAATGGTATCGTTACTTATTGCATGCTATTACCCGTCCCAATCCTATCAATCTCGGAGGCATTGAGACTACTAATCCTTAAGGGGAGGGAGTTGGGGCTTTTATGGTTTTAAAAGGATAAAATTCTAGGGCGACAAACAAAACACATAAAGCAGATATGGTAAAACACATAACAGTTGAAGGGCTCAAATAAACCTCCTCAAATCAGAAAAGCATAGAGTTTAGCATGTCTTACATGTACTGATTAGGTCTGAATTAAACTTAAAAAATGCGTGAGGCAGACTGATTTATTACATACTTCAGATAAGAAATCTGAATCAGACCTGCCTGCTGATTGGAATTGTCAAAGACTGATGCACTTATGGCTTTTAACCTAAAGTTTGCTTAGGTGAAACCTATAGGCATGATATCTAATAATGCAAAATATACCGATTTTAAGGAAAAGCTTTACTGATTTTAGAAAAAGGGATATGCAGATTTTAAGACGGGTTTTAGATTTGAAACGAGGCTGATTCAATTAACTGATCCTATAGGCATGGTTTCTAAGTGTCATTGATCTTAAACAGTTGCAAGAATCTTATAGACATGGTATCTAGGCATTACTGATTTTAAACGTTTATAGAAGTGCAGAAGTCCTATAGGCCTGGTGTCTAAAATACTGATTGTTATTTAAACCTATATGCACGTTTGCCTAATGATAGATACATATACAGAATACATAAAGTCCTATAGGCATGGTGTCTATATGAGAATGCAGAAAATCTTAGGGACATACTATCTATGTGAGAATGCAGAGTTTCAATGATTTATAAAATGCAGAACTTTAAAACATAGTAATTCCTATAGGCATGATCTCTAGATGAGATGTATAATTTTATAAATGATAACCCCTGTAGGCATGATATCTACCCCCTTGCATGCATAGTTCCCCACCCTTTTCCACTAGCCGACCCCAAATGTTTATTACAAGATTATTACAAACCAGAATTGATAAAAGAAAAATGAAATAAAAATTACATCAGAAAACTAAAGGTCCCAACCAAGGAGAGCCTGATTCGTACTTCTGTCTGAAGCATGAAGTAAACCAACTCCAAAGATCAAGTTCGAAAGCCTTTCTCTTATTTGGGATGTGTCAAAGTTCCCAAGAGTCTCAAAGGGGCTCCGTGCAATGCTTACACCCCAAATATATTTCAGAATCAAGGACATAGTGCAGTGTGGAAGGGCAAGCCCTCAAATGTCCAAGTTCAGAGGGAACTAAAGGTCCCAAAGCAAGGCTCATAGGAGGGGGCAGAACTTATAGTCTAAGAGTAGGTGCAAGTGCAGGGGAGGGGAGTGATAAGCTGGTGGTCATGCCAAGCAACTTGAAGTACTGGCACACCCCTGACCAACTTGTCATTTCAAGTTGAGGAGTTAGGGCTTATTGAAAGCCAGGCTCAGGCCTGGGCAGCCATTTAAGAGGCTACCAGATTATGAGCCTTAACTCAGCATACATAGGTCGTAAGGGTAGGGGATTCATAACAGAAACAGTAGACAAATGAAAAGTGGTCAAAGGACATGATCAGCAATAAAACCTACTGACACCCTTTACTTGGAGTTAAAATTCCGTTCATGGACAATAACTCATGTTGCCATGCCCTGAATCCCCATTTACAAACACATAGAAGGTAAAGGTATAGGGATCAAGTATTCGCAAGAAAGTAAAGCAAACAGCAGCATATGAATGTGTCAAACTTTGCAGGTAATAGGCATAGATGTAAAAGTTCTAAGTAAACACATTAGGGTGATCGCTAGGAACTGAATCAAAACATACCAGTAAAAGAGCAAGAGCAGGATGTAAAGACAAAGTAGTAGTAGTATATTAGCCTTGACTTTCACCCAGCTAATAATAAGCAGGAGCAGAGAACATCAGTAGAGAAGAGAGCAAGAGGGAATGCAGGTTTTGAAAGTAGTAGTAGTGTGTAAGAGTATGCAATTCGATGTGTGTTGTAAAAATATTGAATTGTAAGTTAAGGATCATCAAAGTGCAGAAGGGTCGTGCCCCTTTTATAGTGCAGAAAACAAGTGAGAAAAGGTAAGAAAATAACATTGAAATCAATCTCCCTTTAGTTAAGGGATTCTGATTTCAATGGGTAAAAGTCAATTAAGGAAAGCAGTTTTGATTAAAACCTTTTCAAAGTAGCACAAAAGGGGTAAATACAGAGAAGTTATTAAAGGAAAGAATTCAATAGTACATGGCTTGGATAAAATAATGAAAGGGAATCAATCAAACAGCCAGGGAAATCAAAATTACAATTCAATTCGAATGAAGCAAGTCAGGAAAAGGTAAAGGAGGTTCAATTCAAGAAAAATTAGTAGCAATCAATCAAACCCCATTAGAGGATTTCAGAATCAATCAAAAACCTTTTAAGGCAGAGTCTTTATATATAAAGCACACAAGTATGTGAATACCAGAGGGGTTTGTCAAATTATTTAGAAGAGAGTTTAACAAAGAAAGGTTCAGAATCATAAGCAAGAAGAGGTATAAGTCTAGTTCGTAGACTCACAATGAGTCTGAGAGTCCAGGGTCCCGAAGTGGAACCTAACTCGCACACAAAAGATCAAAATTCCAAGAAATCCCCGAACCTTAGGGTTTCGAGTTGAGTCAGACAATAGAGATGAGAAGGCAAACCATTCAATAGAGGCTCAGGAGTCTTTTCCAAAGACTTATGAGAAACAAACAGACATGATACACAGTCAAAAGCATGGAGAACACGTTTTGAGAAAAACTCAGAACTTAAACAAGTTCAGAAGAAAAAGTGATACAAACTTAAGAAGCAGTAGATGAAACACATTTAGCAAGAACACGAAGAGAGTTCAGTAAAGCAAACAAAAATCGAAGAACTTAACAGTAAACACATATAGTAGAAGAGTAATGAAAACATAACAAGGATATTCATGTGAGCACAGGAGTAACATGTATAAAAGAAAAGTAAAAGGACAATACAGGCATGGTAGAAAAGAATACATACGAACGTAGTATAGACGCATACACACAAAGAAAAGAAAAGGAAGAGTCAGAAAAACATTTTAAGCTTTTCATAAACCCTAGATCGGAAAGAAGTAATTTTTGAAAGAAAAATTGGGGAAAGCGTTTCAAAAACTCCAGTAAAGCACAGATATAGCATAGATTTAAAAGAACAATCAGAGAAAACCTCGAATAGCTAGGGTTTCAGAGGAACCCTTGAATGAGAAAGGCTTGGAAAGATGTCCGATCTAAGTCGGATGAGGTCAGAAACAGGCTCAGAAAACCAAAAGCCACCGGAGCAAAGTCGGAGATGGACGGAATCTTCGAATCGGTGAAGGTCTGAGCTCGAACCTTCGAGGTCTGGCCTCGAACCTTCGAGCACCAGGCATGCAAGAGCCGGAGGAGGTGAATATAGGTTGTCTATGGCCTGAGAAGCCATGGATTCCGGTGAAAACAAGGTGGAACAAGGCATGAGGATGCTAGGGTTCGAGATAGTGGAGGGTTTGCAGAGGCGGCGGTTGGTGAGAATGAGGTAGGGTAAAGGGGTCGTTTGAATTAAAAAAGGAAGGGGATGAGGGGAGCTGTTGATCTAAAAGATCAACGGCTGGGATTAAAAAAACGGGCGGGTCGGATAAATGGGTAAAGGGGTTGGGTTAAATCGGAACTGGGCCGGTCCAATTGGGTTTCAGAATTGGGTCAATTAGAGTGATCAATTTGGCTATGATTGAAATACAATGGGCCAGATTTTAAATAGCCAGTTTTTCTCTTTTTATTTTTATAACAATGGTAAAATGATCCTGAAAGCAAATTAAAAGTACTGAGCCAACAAACAATATATAAATATTAATTTAAAAATATTGGAACCGATTTTACAATTATAAAATGCTATTAATCTTAAAGTAGGCTACAATTGCAATTATATGCAATTTATCTTTTAAAATACCAAATAAATTTGTAAAAATGTACAAAAATTATCTTAACTATATTTTGGTATAAATATGGGAATAAAATAAATTATTCACAAAAAATGATGATTTTGGGAATAATTATGGATTTTGCACTACTAAAATAGACAATAAATTGATTTCAAAAATCTTAAAAATTAGGAAAAAATACAAAAACTCTTGGGGCATGCTTATATGTACATGTACATGCTATTTTGTATAAAAATACATAGGGAAAAATTGGGTATCAACAATAATGTGAGGAAGAAGTGAACTGAGATTTGAGGAATTAGTGTTCAATAAGCTTTATGTGGTAAAAGACAAGGAAAGAAGTTATATTTATATTAATAAGTAATCGCCAAAGGTAAAAGTGCAGTAATGGAAGGACCATAATAATGATAACTAGCACTTCGTGAATAGTGGAGCCGTAAAAAAGCCTTGAAAAGGGCTACAAAACTGCAGAACCAATGGAAAAATGACATGTGTACGGAGCATTAAATGGAAGCGATAATTGAAGTGTCAATTTTGTCATAGCATTAATGGTGACAAAAATTTTCTTTTAATGAAATCCACTTCCCAAATATTCAACTGATGAATAATGGAAAGTGGGGGGACTATCTGTATTGGAAAAAGTTGTATTTAAATATAAAGGTGATGTGTCGAGACACGTAGACTGGTCAAATGGTCAATGAATTACAACTAGCCAAGAGGCACGAGTTGCAACAGATACGAGCAAATGGCAGAGGAAGAGGCACAGGCAGTTATTCAAATAACTCAGCGCTCATACCTATCTAAGTTATTTATGTCCGAGAATCAAAAGGAATGAATCTGACAATAGAAAATAGTGCAGATACGACATTTAATAGGCATTAAATGTGAAATACATTAGAGAATTTGTATTGAATGTAATGATTATGTAACATAGCATTCAATGTCTTTAATTACTCATAATAGCCTCATTATGATTTGGGCAAAACGTATATCTCCAAGATATCTATAAAAGGGAGATATCTGATCAATTGTAAAAAAAAAAACACTATTGGAATAAACTTTGGTTTACTTGTTTTTATCTTGATTACTCTCTTGCTACCTAAATTGTTTCCTTTTATACATTCTTTTGATTATCAATAACCCGTGTTCTTCTAAATTCTAACTTTGACTAAAATTTCATTTTTTGGTTAAACAATAAGATCTAGTAATAGACAAAAGAAATAATCATATCAACTAACATGTCCCAAAGCTAGAAATTAATTATGGGTAGCAATCAAAGTGAACAATTGTCCAACACAAATGCTTTAATAAAATTAGATGATGACCTACCATTAATCAATTGCTTTTCAGGTATTAAATTATACGGTTTTTGTTCTCTAAGAAGATATGCCCAGATCTCATAGAAGACCCTATACATATACATATACTAAGCATGCTTACCTCATCAACCACTCGTTCATATTCCGCTGTACATAACAACGATTCTCCTGTAATTAAATTGCTTCCCTTTAACATGGTCAAGATAAACTTATTCTTTCCTCATTTTTTTAATTCCTTATTCTATAAAATGGAGTGTGGATTATTGCAAAGAACCTTCATTTAAGTGATGAATAATCACAGCACAGTATGAACACAATTTAGGGTGCTGTGGTCGATGGGACTAGGCACCCACAGAATATTATTAAAATTAATTCAGTTACATTCTGGAATTTTATATGCTTTGATTGAGTAATAATACATGAATCCACTAATGAATTGGTCAATAAAAGTTATATTAAAGAAAAATTTTAAGTTCGGAGATAGATTGCTAGCAGAGGCTAGGAGTCCTTCCAGGCGATTACATCCTCATATATTTCCTTGACTTTTGTTGTTTCCATTTTATATAAAAGCAATCTCCTCTCCTCAAGCATGAAATATTTATTTTTAATTGATTAAGTGGTACCATGAATGCATGTTTTTCCATATGAAAATATTTTAAGAGTAAGTAGAGAACCAATTAATTCTTTAATCATACAGTCTAATCCTCTTTGGCAGGAAAAGTTCAAGGTGTATATATCTACCACATTAATATGAATAAGATTTATTTATAATGCACGAGAGATAGCTTCACTAATCTGACCATTCTTTGCCTCTCCTTTTTTTCTTAAATATATTGACTAAGGTACGTTTATGTCCCATTCATGCTCGTAAAACATAACAACTCTTGTTTGAAGATACAATACATAGTCAAGAAACAATAGAAAGTACTACTATATAAGGAAGAGATGCAGAACTAAATATACTGCATCATCAGCCACCCTAAACATTGTCCTTTTTTTCATTTTCAATATTTATCTTAAATCATTCATCTAACTGATCAAGAATATGGAAAAAGATATCTCTACTTTTTTTCATCCATCATGCAATATTGGAGGAAATGAATCCTTCTCTAAATCCGGCATGAAGATTAAGAGGCTTAAAATATTTGGTTTTGAACTTGATCCTTGTCAAAAATATATGAAGGGGGAATTAGGAGATCGTGAGAGTGTGAATTCATCATGTTCCACAATTTCAGCAGGAAGAGAAAAACAACCTTCAAATGATGCAAAAGACGACGACCCAACGGAGAAGAAGTTTGAGTGCCACTATTGTTTAAAGGAGTTTTCAAATTCACAAGCATTGGGAGGTCATCAAAATGCTCACAAGAAGGAAAGGATGAGAAAGAAAAGGCTGCAGCTTCAAGAAACAAAGGCCAGACTCAGCTATTATCTTCAAGCTTTTCAAAGTAGTAATAACAATATCACTAATTATCATGGCTTGACTTCATCACCATATTTCTCCGATCCTAATTTGCGCTATGATTCTTCCAATCTGTTTACACTGTTTGAAGAATCCAATATTAGCTTCAGCTCTTATGATCAAGATTCCCAAGAATCATGCACGTTTACCCTTACACATGGAAAACGATCTAAAGAGAAGCTATCAAGTTTGCCCAATTTAGCTTCTAAGCAAAGATGTAAACCTTTAGATCTTGAGTTGGGATTGGGCTAGCATTAATTACAAACGTATAGAATAATTTAGTATTGTAGTTGTATACGGCGAAATCGAAGGGTCCAATTTTTCGTCATTGAGGTGTTTCGGGGATCATCTTGAGACCTCGAGGCTGCGAGGCTGTGGTCGATCTCCCTACCTCGAGGTTCGTTGACGCCCGACCTAACGACAATGTTGGTCGCGGTCACGATGGGAATGGGGAGTTCCCTAGGCATGCAGCTGGCAGAGCCTGGCCCCATCTAGTTGTCTCATCCCCCTATTTTTGTAATTAATGCGTTTGTACTATATTGGGATTCCCCTCCTATATAAAGGGGGTCTTTGACATTTGTGTGGGTCGGTTATGGCTCCAATTGCTCCGCGAGAAATATCAAAAAATATTCTCTTTGCTCTCTTATATGCTCTCTTGATATTATTGCTTTCATTTATTGCCTTCATATTTGTTCATCGTTCATTGCTTATCATTGGCTACAAAGAGCCTTCATTGATTATTTCATAACTGTTAGCCCTGCCCCGATGATCCTCAATAGCTCGTGGCTGAGCCCCGGAATCGACCTCGAGGCCCAGAACTGACAAGCCCGAGGTCCCAAGTAATTGGCCTATCAGTTGGTTATAGCTCCCTCCTTAACTTCATTTCATTTTTAGATCTCATATACTTAGCATCAACTGCTTTACAAACTGGCATAAAAATAGATCACTTATTTTTAGAGTCCCATCAACAAATTTAATTGTTATTACCATTTTCACGGTAAACAGTATGGCGCCCACCGTGGGGCTAAAAATAATAGTGATTATTTTCTTGCTGGTTTCGCTACATAATGCAGGTTATCTTTCACGCTTTATCTTGTCCAAGATCTTCGATTTCAGGTCAAAATGTCTAGCTCGGTAAACGGGGATGAAAATAGCAATCTTGAGGACCATGGGGAAAACAGTGTGGTTGTTCCAGATGTTGGTGTGCTGCTACAAAACCTTGGGAATGCACCAGAGCCAGTCCTCGTGGATGCAATCTCACGCAATGCCCAACGGATCGATATAAGCTCACATACCGACAGAAGCTCGCGTTAAGGAGATCCCCAAGAAGCTCATAAAGCCCCAACTAGGGGAGAACATGAGGTCAGCCTTCATGTTATTACCGAAATGTTGCAGGCACAACAACTAGCTATTGCTCAGCTGCAAAGTCACCAGAAAACTCCCAGCACGGTAGCTCTGGGGACAGCTCTTCCAGCCGATCAGGTGCCGGAGAGATCAAGCAATAACAGGTCGATGACTGATCCCGCCATCATAAAAATGCTCGAGGACCTCACCAAAAGGATTGAATCGCTTTCTGAATCCCAAGAAGCTCGAGGATTCCATGAACATCACAAAAATGCTCGAGGACCTCACCAAAAAATGATAGAACCCAACGACAAGAAGGTCGAGACCGCCCCATCCTTTAATGAACATACATCTTCTTCAAGCTCCTTCTCTCTAGGAAGAAGGGTGAATAGTAATTCTGACACTATTCATTGGCCATAATTCCGGAATCCGGCAGTGGATTGTCACAAATTTGGTGTCAAAAGACCCCCCTTCTCTTTGCGAACAATCCCCATTTGGTTTCATCATCAAATCCATAGCCATTTGGGACAGATCTTAAATTTTTCTACACTATTACTGTAGCTCCGAGAATTTCCAGATTTTCAACAGGCCATCTATCTCCGCGATGTAGTGTAGCAATCTACTGTAACGTAGTTGAAACTGTTGCGTAATAGAGCCCTTCCATGGCAGCAAACGTCTCTCCCCAGCCTTTGGCTGTGGGAGAGCAGAATTCAAACTCTAATGAAGTTATTCCAAACATTAACAACGTTCGTACATATGCAGCAAGTTTGAATCACAAACAATCTGCTGCACCTCTCACAAAAACGACTTTGAAACCTTTTGAAATTGTTCATGGAATCCCTACGATTCAGTTTTCATTGGAGGAACGTGAAGAATTTGCAAAGGAAGAAGGATTACACCAAGCTGTGATCATTAAATTGTCCAGCGACGCACTAAATCTGCAGGTTTTAAGGAATAATCTGCCAAAAATCATTGGCATCAAAGGTAATTGCTTGTTAGGTTCATTGGCCCAATGGCAACTCTTAATTCGTTGTGATCAATATGAAGATTATGTGTGTTGTTTAGCAAGAGCTGTGAATTACTTTCAACACAATGGAAAAGAGCATCAATATAGAGTTTTTCCATCGACTGTTGGTTACAATCCTAAGGAAGAAACCTCTAAGGCTGCTGTTTGGATTTCGCTGCCGAAGTTGTCGCCAGAAATATTTGCACATAAGGCTTTACTATCTATTGCAACAGTAGTGGGAAAACCTATTGCAATTGATAAGGCAACTCAAATAAGATCACGTCCTAGCACAGCAAGGGTTAAAGTGATTGTGGATGTACTGGACACACTTCCTGAAAAGGTTAGGCTTCAATATCTTGATGCTAAAACTGGTAAGAATGTCGATGATTACCAGGAAATTATCTATGATAATTTGCCTTCGTATTGTTGCCATTGTAAGCATCAAGGACATGAAGAAAATCAATGCCGACACTTAAAAGGAAAGGCAGTTCAAGATGCTCGTGTTTGTGATGAAACAGTTGAGAATGAGCATCAAATAGTTGAAAAATTGTAGGGTGATGAAAGAGTGTTTTTGAATGCTAAGAGAGCCGGGAAACAACTTATAGAAGGATCACAAAGTGATAAGAACATTAGGCAGCAGGTGTGTGATGATTTGAGTAAAAGAGCAGATGCTACAGGTGTTCGAGATGCTGTGCAATTAGAAAAAACAGGTGGAAGTAAGGGTCCAGTTGTTCATGATCGAGATATGAATTCCAAGGGTGAAGCAGCTGGTGTATCTGTGGTTTTGGAGGCTGGGCAACCTGGTAAAGGAAGGGATCAGATTGAGCCTCAGAATACTAATCTTATCACTACAGGTACTGGGCAAAATACTTTAGCGCAAGGGCATAAAATAGCAGCTGTTTCTAGTGTTGCTACAATTCCAGTTTCTGCAGCTCGTGCTAGGGTATCGACGGAATTGAATCCTGTTATAGTTCCTATATATGTTCGTGCTTCAGCAGGGGTTACTAAGGACCAGGGGATAAGCAAAAATCTGATGAAGTTGAGCGTCAAACAGTTAATGCACATGTGATTCTTTATGCAGGCCAAGCTGGTGCAATTCTAGAAAACAAAACTGATGCTCCTGAGTTGAAGAAAATTGTTGATCGAGTGGTGTCTAAGATTGATAAACCTACTGCTGCAAATACAAAATCAGCAGGTTTACAGGCTGAAACTAATGACGCTTCTAAGGAAGGTGTAAAGAGTGATAATATTCATGGGAAAAAGGTTGAAAACTGGACAATGGTGTCCAGCAAAATAGGATCTCCAAGAAATAAAAAAGTGCAGCAGCTGGCGCAAAAGCAAGGAGTTGAATTTATTAATTCTTTTGATGCCTTAAGCAAAGACCAGGAACAAGTGGTGAATAAGGAGAGGGAGAGTATACAGCAGGTTCTGATGCACGAACCTTTTTTGGATGATACTGCGATGACTATCAAACAGTGTGATCGCGAGGCAGCTACAAAATCTGGGATGCATAAATCTCCAGGCAGTCCAGAACAACAGATACGTTCTAATGTAGAGGCACACAACTCCAATGCACCTACATTGCATTTCTCCAATCCACAGGTTGAACAAATCATTAAAGATGTTCAAAAAGAAATGATGATGAACAATCCCATGGTCAAACAACATTTGGTCACCTTAAACAAATCTGTTTTTGAGGTTCCTTCTCAGTCAATGGAATATTGTGGAGAGGTTGAAGGTGAAACTGGGCAACTTATGTTATCAACGGGGAATAACAATGATGCTATACAAGGAAATTTGAGGCTGATGGCTATCAAGTCTAAACTTTGGCAAGAACGACGGGAGGATGATGATGAAGAGGATTGGGGAGATGGTTTTGCTGGCTATTCATCAGAAGAGGTTGATCGTGAGGCTAATCATGAGAGTGCAGGTGAGGAGTTTGATTCCTTAGCGATGGTAATATCTGAACGAGTGCCAGCAGCAAGTCCAACGAGCAATTTGAACTCCAATGCTCTTGCATTCGTTCCCAGAAATCCTTCATCTCCAGCTTTTCAAAATGCAGCAGCTGGAACACCTACAACTACTGTGCAACAACAGCAAATTAATCCCAACACCTCAAACACAAAGCCTAAGGGTGATCGAACAAAAACAGGAACACCAACATCTGGGCAGTTCCAAACTGTGACAACAAGTGCTACTGCAAGAACATCTACAAGGCAAGGTACGCCAGCTGCAACTCATATAGGTGCAACATCGACCAAACAGGCCATGTCAGGTATCCATACAAGTCCTATTGAACAGCAGCAACAAAATGATCCAAACGCTACAGCTAGGACTCCTACTGGTGATTGCAAAATAGTAACAATTTCACAGGTTGGGAAGCAACAGCTCGTAACCACTGCTCCAGTTATTTTGTTAGACGAAAGACAACTTTTGGATGCAATGGTAAGTTCTAATCCTAAAAAAGCTTTAACTCATGCTATTTCAAGCACTGGTGATGAGAATATGAGCAGGAACAAATCACAACAAAGTAAGGCAAGTCTGGTTACTGCACAAGCTGGCAATACATTGATGACTCAGGGTGTTTCTCAAGACATGCCAAATCCACTATTGGTAGGTAGAGATATATATGAAGAAGGGGAGGAAGATGATATCTTAAATCAATGCCGGGCAGAGGCATCAAGAAAAGGTGACCTATCACCTATGCATAGTGGAAAATTAAAGAAGGCACATACAAGGAAAAATAGTTGGGACGACACGGTCAGCGATTTTTTAAATGTTAGGCGACCTCCAATGAGAGTTGCCAAACAAAAGAAGGCTGCCCCAACTACATCTACAAAGTCCAATCGTTCAAAAAAGAAATCTTGATTTTTGAATACATCTTGAAGAATTGGGGTTGTGATGAAAAGAATTACAACTTGAAGAAATTACAAGTTCGGACAAGAAGGGACAACATTTTAATTCCTTCATCATTATATTCTACCATTATATTAGTATACTCATTTGTAATATCATCACAGAGTATGTTATAAACTCTGTGATGATCATTGAATATTTGGTACTTTCTAGTTCTTATTTTTTACATGCATACTAGTAGGTGAGGTTTTTTATGCCTCAATAGGATTAGTAAGGTAAGGTTTAACACGGTTTGTGTTTCCTTGGTCCTATGCCTTTGGAAATTATCCACACGGCTATAAGATTATATGCCCTCGTGAGACTTTGCAGGCAGCTACACCATGAATCCTCTACATGAGGCTGCCATAGGCAATGTGAGGCGCGGATGAGTGATTATATAGCCAAGGCATATGGGTAACAATACCGATGTTATTGTCCCCCTTATTTGTACTTTTCCTAATTGTTGTATTTTTCTTTTCTTCTATTAATAAAAAACTAGCCCTAGGCACTTGCCTAGCGGATTGCCAAAAAAAAAAGAAGGTCGAGACCTACAATTTTAGGGTCAACCAAATTTCGGGCGCACCCCCGGTCCTGAAAGGCGTGGATTCGAAGAAGTTCATACAAAGGCCGTTCCCCAAGGAAACGTCCATGAAACCCATTGCAAAGAAGTTTAGAATGTCGAAACTCCCAAAATATAACAGGACCTCAGATCCCAATGAGCACGTTACTGCATACACCTGCGCGGTAAAGGGTAACGATATAAGGGATGATGAGATCGAGTCCGTCTTACTAAAGAAGTTCAGGGAAACACTCTCGAAGGGGGCCATGATGTGGTATCACAACCTAGCTCCCAACTCCATAGATTCGTTTGCCATGCTAGCAGACTCCTTCATAAAAGCACATGTCGGTGCCATCAAAGTATCAACAAGGAAATCCGACGTGTTCAAGATCAAGCAAAGAGAGAACAAAATGTTGTGAGAGTTCGTATCTCGCTTCCAAATGGAATGGATGGAGCTACCGCCAGTCTCCGACGATTGGGCAGTGTAGGCTTTCACTTCAAGGTCTGAATGAACGAAGCTCGGTGGCTTCAAAATAGTTAAAACATAATTTGATCGAATATCCCGCCGTGACCTGGTTAGACGTCCACAACTGATACCAGTCAAAATTCAGGGCCGAGGATGACCATCTAGGAGCCCCCTCGGGCTCAGTATATCCGAGCAGGCTCTTGGCGAAGGAGCCAAAGCCAAATAAAGAAAGATACCAACCGTATACCAAATACAGAAGGAACGCTCTGAGGCGCAACCCGCCTCACAATGATCGAAGGATAGACTGAGGATAGAACCCTCAAGGACTTATCAACAGAGCCGGATTCGATAGGAACGCGGGGCCAATAGAGGCGCCTCACTTATCAGAATACAACTTCAATGTCGATGTATCGGACATCGTGTTCGCCATCAACAAAATTAGAGACCCCAGATGGCCCAGACCTGTACAATAGGATCCTTCACAAAGAAACTACAATTTAGTATGCAAATTTCACAACACGCACGAGCATAGGACCGAAGATTGCCGGCAACTCCGGGAGGAAGTGGCCCGATTACTCGACGATGGCCATCTTCGGGAATTCCTCAGCGACCGAGCCAAAAATCGGTCTCGAGAAAAGGAAACAGCCAAAAGGGACAAGGCAGACGAGCCGCAACATGTCATCCACACGATCTTTTAAGACGGCCGCCACTAGCCGAAACACCGAAGTCCCCTCTAGTAGAGGGACTAAAAGATAAATCGACAAAAAATAGCAGCCGCGAGACCATTTCCAAGGTTCGAAAGCACCATCGCCGCTAACTATAACCATCTCCTTTTTATTTTATATTATATTCCATGCTGACCCTTACGTAGGTGCCCTACCGAAGCAGTCCAAGCACTGATCCAGCTCAAAGATGTTAAGATTTTAAAGCATCCGTTGCACTCTTTTCCTTCGACCGAGTTTTTATCCCAATAAGGGTTTTTACCGGCAAGGTTTTTAATGAGGCAACATCTACATTCTACCTAAGGAAGACTCGACAAGTATTCTAGGCTTCTTTTTGCAATCAACCCCGAATACTGGAGGGCATTCCCCCATGGTCCCATTAGTAAAACAATATACCGGGCCAAGCGGTCCAATGAACCGTGCCTATGTAGTCAGTCCCCCGACAACGAAGTCATGTATACTTGTGTCAAGCAATCAAAGAATGCCTTTTGTCTAAGCATCTCATGCTCCAAAGGAAACTCAGCATTTTTGATAAAAAGATTCCTCCATCAAAGACGTCCCGAATACTCGGAGACTAGAATCAACAATTCAATACCCGCATGACCTCAGGGTCGGAACTCCAAGCTCATAAGCCCTCAACGAGGAGGCATGAAAATCATGAAACATCTCCAAGGACAAAAGCGCCTCGAACACTCAGAGACTGGCGCTGATATCTCCAAAATCTCACGACCCCAGGGTCAGGATCTCCAAACCGGAAGCCCTCGATAAGGTAATACAAAATTTGCAAATAACATCTCCCGAGTCAAGAAACCCTCGACGACTCGGAAACTGCCGTCAAGCGCCACTTCCATCGATTTATCAAAACCCGAGGCCATAAGACCCCGAGCAGGAAAACTCGGCCTCGTAAAACGTACATAAGGCAACAAATATATCTATAAGACCTCAAGCAAGGTATGAACAATACTTGTACCAAGTATCCAAAACTGTAAGACGTCAATGGCATATAAAACTATAATACCTCAACGACATGTAAAACTATAAGACCTCAACGGCATGTAAAACTTTAAGACCTCAACGACATGTAAAACTTGTAAGACCTCACTAAAGTCATAGACATGATCCTAAAGTTTCAGCTATATATCGAACTTGTAAGACCCCTAAAAAGGCATACCCTTGATATAGATGCCGAAACTACTTCACTCGGAACTCAAAGGCTCCGGCCAAACACAAGTGACTCCGGTCACACGGCTGTACCATCCGAACTAACGTGACTTAGGGACGCTCGATCGCCACTACAAGGCATAAGATCCATTGTCGCCAGCCCACACAGGCCTTCAATTACTCCGAATCTACTTTGGAAAGAACCGGTTAAACAGGCTACCCTTGGCATAGGCAAAAGAGCTTCAACTGTGTCAGCTCCAAATTACAGGCTTCGAGCTACTCATCCTCCAAGCAAACTTCCCGAGGTGCTCGAACATCGCCGCAAGTTGCTCGAAATTGAGGTTCTTCCCGAACTGACAACGAGTCAGGCAAACTTTACTTCAAAAGTCCTTAACGAGAGGAAAATAAAGCCTACATATATGGTCGCATCGACCAAGCGCGTAAGAGCCATTGTCGCTAGCCTAATGAGCCTCAGGGCCATACACACAAAAGGTCACATCGACCTAAAGCGTAAGAGCCACTATCGCTAGCTTGAAACCTGAAAATTTGAGGGTCAAAACGAGCTCGAGTCGAAACCCGATTCAGAGACTTGACCCAAAATAGTTAACTATATATGCCTAAGGGCAAAGCGTAAGAGCCACTATCGCCATCTTACATTAGAAGTCCACTTCGGTCCAAGGCGTAAGAGCCATTATCGCCAGCCCATGCAAACGTAAAAGCCTGAGGGTCAAATGAGAACGAGTCAAAACCCGACTCGAACACTAAACCCAAAACGGTTGAACAAATGCATAAGAGCTCAAGCGTCAACATATACTAAAGGTTGAATCAACCAAGCCCGTAAGGGCCCCCCCAAGCCAGCCTAATGAGCCCCAGGGTCGTATCACCGGCTCTAAAGACTCCCACTAACTCAAGAGATCGGATTAATCTGGCTAAAATTTTGGAAAATGGAAACCCAGAAGATATGAAACCGCGAGGTTCCCCTCTTATACACACAGGTAATAGAATACAAGCTCCGTTTACAACATACTATGAAAGTTATATACACAAGAACAAGAAGGAAGTAAACGTCCCTCTTGGGGACTATGGCCCGGCGGCCCCGTCCTCGCCATCTTCGGCATCGGACAGAAGGAACTTGGCATCATACTTCTCCGCCTTGGCTTTCTCGATCTCCTCCAAAAGATCGAAACCCCTAGCGTGAACTTCCTCGAGAGTTTCCCTTCGAGATTTGCAGTTTGCGTACTCTTTACTACTGCTCGCGCAATCAAGAATTCTCCTTAGCCCAGCCCTGGCAGTGCCAGCACTTTCCAAATAGGTTATCGCTCTCTGATCCTCCCTCGTGCTACTCATCACAGCCTCGGCCCAAGCATTCACCACCTCAGCCTTCGCCTTCGAAAGCTCAGACTCGAGCCTCGCGATCATATTCGCGCGCGCAGAATCACTCGCACGAGTGGTCCTGATTTGCATATCCAAGGTGGAAGCTTTAGCCAAAGCACTTTCCTTGGCATCAACATGGTCATCTGCATGGGCTTGCACCTCGTCGAACTCACGTTTGACCCTACCAACTTTGCCTCAAAGCCGCTCCAACTCCTCCATTTTGCTCTCCAGCTGAAAGATCAAAACGTTTACCTCCAAAAACAAAAGAAGGAGCATATGTCAACATGCAACACAAAATACCTATCTCTCGAGGCAACTCTCGCAGTCCAGGCTTCGACCCGCCTCGCACTGCAAGGATACCAACTCGCTTTCTTTTTTCTCACAAAGAAGCTTAAGGGATTTCTCCCTATCCGAAGTTCTCCGCAACCGAGCCTCATAATGAAGTAGCTCGGATTTGAGCCTGTCGAAGGCTTGCGAAAGAAAATTCAATAAGAAAGGAAAAGCGTAAGGCCGAAATAATCCCATGTCGGCTACCAAACTCACCATAAAGCCAAGCCGCTGAGCCTCACTAAAAGCCGACCGAATATCCGATGGCTTAGTGTCCCCTGAAGTGACATCATCAGAAACGAGGAATGTTCTTTCGATAACAGAAGTCCCTGAAATTGAATGATCTATCGGTCGATTCTCTTGATTCGTTGAGAAGGACTCTCCCCGCTGCAAGCCTCCCTGCACCCCGAAGATTCTTTTTGTTTGTTATCGACCCTCGACCCCAAGGTTGGCAGCCTCTCCTTCTCTCCTTGAGAGCACAGTCTCATTTCAAAAAATACCTCCGGTACCTGCGGCGGATAAGTTAGTACGTTAAAAAGAAAAACACAATTTTAGGGAAACAAGTCGCCAGGCGCCTACCGTGATGCTTTACCTCCCACCTCCATTTGGATAGGTCTCGCCACCTGCGCCTATCGTAAGTCGAGCAGGCTTCCAGCTTGCGAGACCACTCGGCCAAATCAGGGACCTCGTTTGGCAACCAGGGATTCGCTAAAAAAACAAAAACAGAAAAATATCATTACGGAGCCCTCTATTCAAAATGATGAAAAAGGAGGTACGACGCTTACGTGTGAAGTTCCATTTCTCAGGAAAAGGCAGAAACTCTCCAGGAATGATATCGATTGTTCAAACTCGAACGAATTGGTTCATCCATCCATGATCCTCGTCCTTTACGCTGTTAACAACAAGAGCCCGGGTGGATCGACACTGCAGAATAATGAAACCTCGATAGCACAATGGCTGATATAACCTCACGAGATAACTGAGGGTAGACTCAATCCCGGCCTTATAGGCAAAATATCTTATCATCTGGACTATTTTCCAAAGGAATGGGTGAGCCTGCGCCAAAGTAACCCGCTCCAACAGAACTCAAGCACGACTCGATCGGGGGACCCGATGCAAAAGTATGCGTTTACACATTCAAAAACCCCTTGACATAGGTCATGATGCTTTAATCAGAGGAAGGCACTTACAATACCATGCCTTCCCCCATCCACAATCTTTTCTGATCATCTCGAGGTTTTTCTCTCTCACTAATGAGATAAATTTTGATGCATGCTCCCGATGTCTTAGAACAGCGGGGGGTTTCCCCAACGTATCGTCTTTCTCGAGGAAATGTACCTCGAGGCCCGCTCACCGGGCATCGGAGGCGTACCACCGACTAAATGCGGAATGTAAGCAGAACTCCCCTCTCTTTAGTAGGCAGAAGTCGACGTATCAGTCATGGCTATGGTAAAATGAGAAGGGGGAGATATGAATTTGAGCAAAGCTTTTGAGTTGGAGCAGCGGAAGAACAAGCATAGAGCGTCAGGTCCTGTGGTTACTCAAAGAAGCAGAATCTCCACTTGAGAGGCGAATGAATGAATATATAGGGGCAGGGCAGCGGCTGCTCGCCTGCCCAGAGGGCCAATTAATTCTAGCCGCATTAACATCACCCTTTTTCTAGGGAAATGTACTGACGGGACCACCCCTGGGCCCCTTCACCAGATTGCTCGGATGCTACTATCCTGTGAAATTCGAAAGGCAGTGAGGCCTCAAGGGCTCCTCGCTATCACTTGCACCGGCCCTAAAGAAGCTGCCGATCTAACTTAGGGAAAGGACCCAATTTAGGGGTCCCGGTTGCTCTGGATACGGTTTTCGAAGAGCTAACACCTAAAGTCTAAGGTAAACTCCGCTCGAGCAGGGAGATAAAGAGAACGAAAAGACAGAGAGAAGAAAAAACCTTTTCTTTTCATTACCAAAAAATATATTTTTACAAGGGGCGTCTTCACAAGACTCACTCCCCGGGGGGTACATACACAGAAAGTGGGGACAAAAGCAACACAAGGCCTACTCTTCATCACTAGTGTCCCCTGATCCATCTTCGGGATCTTCGTCTTGAATGATTAAAACGCCAACTTTCTCTCCAGCTCCCAGGCCTCCTCGATTCCAACTGACAGATCGACGCCCCCGGCCTCGATCTCCTCCAATGTTTTTCTCCTCGCCTCTGCCCTAGCATGATCGATGGCCCGAGCTAGTTTTTGCTCAGCCTTTATCGATATGTCACAGGCCGTTGATATGTTATGGCTGCATCCTACAGGTAAGTGGCTAAATTTCTTTCGATCTTGGACATAGCCGCAACCAGCTCAGCTATCTCCTTTCGAGCATCTTTGAGAAGATCATGGGTCGACGTTAACTCCAAGGTCACTGCCTCATTTTATCTCCTCAGCCCGAGGATCTCCACATCCAGTCGCCCAATCTGCGAGCCATTTTGCTCGACCTACAAAAAGAAAAGCAAATCAGTCATCGTCCAACTATGGGAATAAGGGAAAAACTCATGCATAACAGAATACCTGCTCAACAAGGGCAGTCTTTTTTCGGAGTTCTCCCTCCAAAGTAGCCCGGAGCTCACCTGACTCTTTCTCCTGCTGAATAGAATGAGCCTCCGACTCTCGCAGTCTCGAGGACAGCTTCTCGAGCTCCTTCTTTCAATACGAAAGCTCATCGTTAAGCCTAAAGAGGGCATGATCGTACATCTCCTTGCACTACAGCAAAATAGAAGAGTTAGAAGAATGAATAAAGATGCCCGAGGTTAAAATAAATATACTTAAAGCAACTATCACCTATTGCATGAACCTCTCGGCCGCCTTGACGGAGCCGGGAGCGTCAAGATCGATGTTCCCACTGACATCGTCAAAAATATTGTCAAGCATGCCTCCCTCCTTGAGAGGACCCCGATTTTGGCGGCGTTCGTACCTTGAGCATCCCTTAGCTCCCCTAACAAAAATTGGGAGCCGAAAATGAAATCACCCACGTCTCCAATATCCCTGAAGTGCAGTTCCTGCTCTTGAAAAGCTCCAGGCCCCAACCCTTCAGGGCCAGCAAAAATGGTCCCCCCCCAATGGGAACTGCGCCAAACCCGGTCATGGTATCCAAGGCCACACTGACGCCCTTCTCAATTACCTCCGGCCTATTGGGCTGACCTGAGTCAGTCGTCCTCGATTCGGCAGCTTCCAGTCGGAGTACCCGCGGGTCTTTCGCGTCCGTCCTCGGCCTCTCCTCCAAGCGGTACCCGCTCATTAGCATTTTCACCATTAGTACCAAGGCTTGCCTCGAAAGCAGAAGTTAAGGTCCCAATGGTAGGTTTAAGCTTGTGTGGTTTGGGTTTCTTTGCCGCAGGAAGGTCGGCAGCCTCTAGGGGGTGGTCTTATCAGCATATTCTCACCAAGGAATGCACGAGCATAGCATCCACAACTTGTTAGCACAAGAAGGTACAGGAAAAAACATAGGGTTGAGGTGTAGGGGGAAAGAGAGACTTTACTATGATTCTTGGCCATCCACCGCGTCTTGGCCAAGTTGGTCCAAGATCGGGCAAGATATGGAAACTTTTTATCCAACCGCTAAATCCACCCAAGTAGATCCAAGACCGCTTCAGGATACCAAGCGGCAGCTGTAGAAAACGAAAAGAGGTTAACTTTTTTAGAAGAAAGGAAAGAAGATCTTAAAACATGCCCGAAGGAACTCACGCTGCATGTTCCACCTCTCCGGGAAAGGCATCCTCTCGGCCGGAATGATGTCCGAGGTTCTAACCTGGACGAACCTACTCATCTATCCCCGATCTTTCTCCTCTTTGGTGCTCCAGGAAAATGATTTCTTGGATCGATGACGAACCCTAATCAAGTCTCGATAGAACTGGGGCCTGTACATCTTGATCAAATGATTTAGGGTAAAGGTCTCTCCCCCAACCTTATCAGTAAAATGATGGAGCATCAAGTCTATCCTCCAAAAAGAGGGATAGATTTGAGCGAGCATCACCTGATATTTGTCGCAAAAGTTGAGAATGACCGGATCTATTTCCGGGGGAGGGGATCCGGAAAGCTCAGCCGGATTCAAAGTAAAAGAATAAGTATATACGTGGAGGAAACCTTCTTTGTAATCCGTTATTTTCTCATCAGGGCCAGGAATCTCCACCTCCACTGCCATCTTCCATCGGCAGTCCTTTTTTACCGTTTCCGCATTAGTCACAATGCTAACGTACCGGGACACGTGTTCGCATCGGCCCGGTATCGCAAGGGGTGTATCGATTATATAATCTTTCGACATGTCAAGTTTGGGTGGAGTACATTGTCCTAGAATGGGTATCACCTTCGTTTTCTCCTTAGACAGACGAGATAAAGAGGCAACTTCGTTCCGCCGAGGAACCGTCTTGGAAGTTCTGGCCATTGCGACGGTAACATTTTCTCTAAGAAAGTGGAAAAGAAGAATGTAGAAGAAGATGGGTCCAGATTCGCGAATTTATAGATGATGGGAAAATAAGGATTATCAAAAGGTTATGGATTTATAGGAACCGCATGGGCAGCAGAAGGGGCAAGCCAATAACGGTTCGTGGATCTCTCGATAGTCACGTTTGACGGTGACCCTTGCATGATTTTTTGGGACATGGCATTTAATGCTCTGATAGGCTGACGTCACGGCAATGACGTCCTCGGAACGAAGGCTCAAAATCATTTCATATTACTTCGTTCTATGAAACGCGGAAACTATCTGTATATAGCGAAATCGAAGGGTCCAATTTCTCATCATTGAGGCGTTTCGGGGGATCATCTCTAGACCTCGAGGCTGCAAGGTTGTGGTCGATCTCCCTCCTTCAAGGTTCGTTGACGCCCGACCTAACGACAATATTGGCCGCGGTCATGATGGGAATTGCAAGTTCCCGAAGCATGCAGCTAGTACTGGCAGAGCGTGGCGCCATCTAGTTGTCCCATCCCCTTATTTTTGTAATTAATGCGTTTTTACTATGTTGGGATTCCCCTCCTATATAGAGGGGGTCTTTGACATTTTGTGTGGGTCGATTATGGCTCCAATTGCTCCGCGAGAAATATCAAAAAACATTCTCTTTGCTCTCTTATATGCTCTCTTGATATTATGGCTTTCATTTATTGCCTTCATATTTGTTCATCGTTCATAGCTTATCATTGGCTACAAAGAGCTTTCATTGATTATTTCATAACTGTTAGTTGTACCCCGATTATCCTCAATAGCTCGTGGCCGAACCCTGGAATCGACCTCGAGGCCCAGAACCGACAAGCCCGAGGTCCCAAGTAACTGGCATATCGGTTTGGTTATAGCTCCCTCCTTAACTTCATTTCGTTTCTAGATCTCAAATGCTTAGCATCAACTCCTTAACAAACTGACATAAAAATAGATCATGTATTTTTAGAGTCTCATCAACAAATTTAATTGTTATTACTATTTTTCACGGTAAAGAGTAGTTTTGAGTCCCATTGGTCACCAATTCTCAAGCTTTTAGTCTTTTACTCAGTAAGCAAGAAGAAAAGGAAGAAAGAAGAATTTATTAATTTTTGCTAGATTATCTCACATTAGTTGTCTTCACATTAATAATCACGTTTAGAGCACTCGAGACTAGATTGTAAGCTAGTCGCGTGAATATACGAAGGCTAATTCTCTCCATTTATCAATGGCAGACGAGAATATTGACCACACATCCACTTTTTGTGCATCCTTCTGATACCCCTATCTCAATTCTAATCCCATTTCCACTCAGGTTCAGAGATTATGGTCTCTGGCAGCAAATGATGCGTATTGTGCTTCGGGCTAAGAGAAAGCTGGGATTCGTCACGGGCACTTGTAAAAAGGATTCCCTTAAAAGGGAATTACATGAGTAATGGAGATATGCAAGGCAATTATACCCCCATGGATCATGAACACAAAAAAATCTAGTTAGTGGAAATGCTTATGCATCGAAACACTCGTCTATTCTGGGAAGATCTGAAGGACTAGACATTTGATAAAATTAAATCGTGTACAATTTTTTTTAGCTGCATCGGACTGTTAACACATATTTTATCAAGCTAAAAGAGCTTTGTAAAGAATATGATGCCCGTGTGCCTTCGCCTGGATGTGACTGTGAAGTCAAAAGATTATATTGAACACTCTTCTCATCAAAGACTGCTTTAGTATTTGAGTGGCCTAAACGAATCTTATGATCAGGCAAAGATGCAAATCCTCATGAAAACAATTGAGCCTACACTAAACCAAGCCTATGCAACAATTATTATGGATGAGAGTCGGCACTCAAGTATCCAATGATTACTGAGGATGAGAGTCAGCACTCAAGTCCTTTTCCAGCACTGGAAGGCAGGGGTAATCCGATTGCTATACAAGCTGGGAGGGGCCAGGCTTGCACGTAAAAGATTCCTTTCATGAAGTGTGATTATTGTAATAAAATTAGTCATGTCAAGGGGAATTGTGATAAATTAATCAGTTATCTAGCTAATTTTAAGGGTAAAAAGTAGTATACTACCAAAAATGTCACTAGAGGTTCAGACTCTGAAATACAACTTCTATGATGCAGGGAACAACAACAACCCAATATAATCTCACTTAGTGGGGGTCTAGAGAGGGTAGTGTGTACGCAGACCTTACCCCTACCGTGGGGTAGAGAGGCTGTTTCTAAATAGACTCTGAAATATAACTTCTATGGATGCAGGGAACAACAACAACCCAATATAATCCCACTTAGTGGGGTCTGGGGAGGGTAGTGTGTACGCAGATCTTACCCTTACCCTGGGTTAGAGAGGCTGTTTCCAAATAGACCTCCGACATCCTTCCTTCCAAGAACTTCCCACCTTGCTCTTGGAGAGACTCGAACTCACAACTTCTTGGTTGGAAGTGGAGGTTGCTTACCATCGGGAAAGAGTAGAAATATTTCTTTTGTAGGATATTGTTTCTTCGCTGAGGATCAATATAGACATTCTAAATATGTTGAACAAAGACACAACTTTGCATCAAGTGAACATTATTGCTATTTAATTGGTGGCTCATTATTCTTGTTCTCAGTATATAGTTGATTCAGGTGATTCCCACCGTATTACTATTTCTTTAGATATGTTGCAAACTTGGACTGAATTACCGTTTAGCTCTAGAGAGCAAGTTCATTTGCCTACTGGTGAAAAGATAACTATCACATATATTGGTAATGCAGCTTGTCTTAGGGACTTGACAGTTAAGTGTTAGAACATGCGCAGCGGAAGCGAGCATACGAGCCAGGCAATAAATATATATAAACTAGACAACGCAATAATAACAGGATTAGAAGTACTAACCTCTTGAAATAGTTGCACAAATCCTCCAAACTGCAAGAATCCAGGGCTGCAGTCTTCTGCTATATGCCTGATAAAACCTTTGGACGATTTTGTTTTTGGATGGGCAAGAACAATACAACTAAAAGGTGAGTTATTAGGTGAAACTAGTCTTCCTTTAATAGACCCGAAATTAAGCCACAATAGGGGCTCAAAAACGTGTAGGATTCTGCAAGTAGAATCCTACTCTAACTCAAAAGGATAACTTTTCTCCTAAGTTACTTTTTACCCAAGTCTGTCCACGTTTTTACTAGGTATAGCATGGACCACAGAAATAATAAGAGGCTACTAATTATAGTAGTAATTCGAAATTAGCATGAATTAATTCTTACTATAATTAATTGCAATTTATTCCACTAAAAAACTGCAATTGAACTCCTCAATATAAATTTCAAAAATTTAACACTTATTTTAACTCCCAACGTTAAGATTTCAAATACCAGTTAATTAAATATAATTACTGAAAATTTAATTCAATTAACTAAATAAATCCTTTATAATTCCGCTTAAACTATTTCATGTGACGGATACAAAATTCACCGGCCGAGTTTTCACATGAAAACTTATAAGCTTACATAAAGGGGTATCATCAAACCCAAAACCGAGTCATGGATTCTATCAACTAATTATTATTCACAAATGTTATTCGTTATTGTCCAATCTATTAGGCATACACTAACTCTAAATAGAGTCGTACCTTTTGATAAATAAAAACAATAAACAAATTACATTGATCATAATAATTATATCAAGATTAGGAGTATAAGCTCATTTAATGAATTAGAGAAAATGTTTTATATATTCAGTACAAAAATATCTTTTCTCTACTTAGTCCGTTCAATATACACTGAGTATACTAGCACAAGAAGTTGGAGTAAAAATACTCCCATAATCAAGACAAATTATACGATAATCTTGTGCTACAATCATCAAGATATTTTGTCCAACAATATCTTTGATTGTGAACATAGTTTATTAATTATTAGAACCAACAATTTAATCTTTTGTGCATGAGCTAAGACTCCATACACTAAATTGTCTACTATATAACTAAAAGGACACACATATAACAAATGATCTATTTAAAATAGTACTTTATTGAATTGAATAAATTAAAAAAATTATTGTTCCATAAAGAATAAAATATAATACTATGTCTAAACCGCATGGTTAATAGTATATCCCAACATTAAAAATATGTTGTTTGTGCTGGATTTCAAGTTTAATCTTGTCACGACCCATTTTCTGAACAAGCCGGGACTAGCAATCGATCACTAAACATGACCGAGCAAACCATCTCTGCTTATCAATCTATTATAACTCCAAACTTTATATGCAACACGGCAATACTCTAACCAAATACTTTTGATTAATTTAAACATTTAAATAAATTAACTCGAAAACTTTATTCATAGTGACCAATGAAATACTGCTAAGTTATTATCAAAAAAATCTGAATCTTAACCCAATGACTATGTCTATGAAGCCTCTACTGATAAACTGACGCACTGCTCAGAACATGAGATTTCCTGGCCAGTTCTCTAAGTAACAAAGAAATAACAAAATAATGATGACTCTAAGGAAGACTCCACGAACAAAAGCGGAGCTCACCAATAGCACTAGAAGAGAAGGAAGTCCTAACTCGTAGTCTGCTCGCCTGCAAATTCGGTTCCTACGTTATACCGCAGACCAACGTAGGTTCCCAAAAGAGAATGTCAATACCATCCATTGTACTCAGTGAGTCTCAACACAGGGGGCGAGACTTTAATAACATATACATTACGAGCAAAGGTTCTAAATGCATGTAAAATATAAAACTTATAAGAATAATTCTATATAATTGCATAATAGCAGTTTATGAATATTCTAAAAGAAATTCTTTTCTTTTTCTTTCTTATAATAAAAACATACTTCACTTTATACTTTGGGAGTTCCAACTATCCTGACCTATTTCTGTCTTAGTCATTGTGTGATCGGCACAGGTTCGATCCCAACCTGATCGAATAGGCCCAATCCACGAGGTGTCACTCGCCTCATGGTTCTCAGCACTCATGTATCATACCTTAGCTTAGCTAAGAAAATTCCCAGCAATGAGACCCTCGGCCCGTGTGATCCCTACTTTGGCACAAGTAGTTTCAGGAAGTCAACGTCTTGGTTAGGACCCTCGGCCTGAACGATGACCCCTTCTCAGAATAAAGGATACTCCAAAAAAAAATCTTTTCTTTCTAAAACTTCTTCTTGTGACTTTTCAAGTCTAAATCTTTTCTTTTTTAAAACATCATGTGCATGCTCATGCTAGTATCCTTAAATGTAAATCATGTGACCAGAATGAAATAAACATCTAAGTAATTCTAAACATTCTTGATTCTTCATAAATTTTCAACATGAAAATAGCATATAAGAATAACATAAAAATCTAAAACTTTATGCACATTTATCATAATAAATCATCTAAACTTTTGCTAGAACAATTCTAAGTTAATAGGTACTCCTTCGCTCCAATTAAGTAAATATAAACTCTTTTAAGCAATTCATCAAACACCTTGTATGTGTGCTTTTGTGAGTTAAACCACTTTAGTAAAGGGTTATATCAACTCACCTTAAAACTCCTTGAGCCAATACATAGACCTCAGTCCAATTTATACCCGTCAAACAATTGATTCTACTACAACCAGTGCATTTTAATTAATTTCAAAGTTCCACACCTAAACATGAGATTTATTGGTGATATAGAGGAAGAAAGGAATTAACTATTCAATTCTTACCTATTACAACTGTGGGGTAATTGATAATAGAGAAATTCACATACCTGAGTTTAAGAATTAGTGATTTGTAAAAAACCCTAAAATTTTTATTTTTTTCCTTTCCTGCGTTCGCTGCATAAACAGAGCAGCGTTCTGTTTTTTTTTTTTGGTTAGTATTATGTTGCTTATTCTTTGGACCCTTTTGAGTTTTGAAGTCAAAGGCAAGGCTTTAAAGCCTTAAGCCTTTTTCTTTCATCAGCCCTTTATGGGCTTAAGCTTGTCCTCCAATTTTTTTGTTATTTTTTTTTTGACTTAACTAATAATTAATGATACTCACTTTATTATTAAAATTATTAATATTTCCCTAATTGTATATCCAATTATTTAAGTGTGTGTGTGTATATATATATATATATATTTCACCATAGGCAAGATAAAAATAATAGTAATAATAATAATTTAGTTCTATAATTAGCGTATCTTGAAATTTTTATAAATTTGAGGAGTGTTACAATCTTTCCTCCTTAAAAACATTCATCCTCGAATGTTGCTAGGGCCTTATTCTTAAGCTAACAATGTCCTTGAACCTCTTAAGTTTTCTTAGCACTACTCACTTTTCCAAGGGACTCAAAATTTTGGCTAACTCCCTAAATTTTCAAAAATTTCGGCAGAGTTTCCCTTGTAAATTGGACCATCCAAAAAAATATTCATGTCACAAATACCACAACTACACCAACAACAACCAAATATACCATAACAGGCCATTCATAGGCACCATACACAACTCATAAATTAATTACTCACAATTCGGCAAGGAGGTACCACAATAATTAACAAGAATCTAAAGCACAACATTTTAGCAAAAGTAAATCACTTTAATGAATTAAATATACTCTGGCATAAACTAAATCATTACAACAACTAAATATAATCTAGGAAGGACATAAACACTTGCTAACTTGTATTTAATAAATAAAATATAAATGTCAAGCCAAACTTAGGTTCACATACCTTGTTACTCAAATAAATAAGGATACTTCTTCCTCATATCTTCCTCGACCTCCCACGTAGCTTCTTTTGAATCATGATTACTCCACAAATCTTTTACCGATGCTATATATTTTGTTCTCAACTTTCTTACTTGTCTATCGAGAATTTCTATAGGTACCTCTTCATAAGTCAAACCTTCTTTAATTTCTATGGTATCGGCAGGTATTATATGTGACTCATCATGAATGTACTTTCTAAGCATAGACACATGAAAGACAGGATGAACAGAGGACAACTCAACGGGTAGCGCTAGCTTATAAGCCACATTTCCTTTCTTTTCTAGAATTTCATAAGGTCCAATAAATCTAGGGCTAAGTTTTCCTTTCTTACCAAACCTCATAACTCCTTTCATTGGTGAAACTTTCAAAAACACCTTATCACCAACCATGAACTCTAACTCATGATGCCTCTTGTCAGAATAAGACTTCTGACGACTCTGACCCGCTTTAAGTCTTTCTCTAATTAGTTGAACTTTCTCCAAGGCCTCACAAACAAACTCTGGACCAATCAACAGCATCTCTGCTGGTTCAAACCAACCACTGTAGACCTACATCTTCGCCCATACAACGCTTTATAAGGAGTCATACCAATGTTGGCCTAATAGCTGTTATTGTAAGCAAATTCTATAAGTGGCAAGTGATCATCCCAATTACCTCCAAAATCTATAACATACGCATGTATCATATCTTCGAGAGTCTGAATGATCCTTTCTGTCTGACCATCGGTCTGTGGATGAAAAGCGGTGCTTAAATTGACCTTGGTACCTAATCTTTTCTGAAATACCTGCCAAAAATGTGATGTAAACTGAGGGCCTCTGTCAGATATATTGAAACTAGAGTACTATGAAATCGAACTATTTCTTTGATGTACAACTGCGCATACTGCTCTGCGAAATCTGTCGTCTTTACTGGTAGGAAATGCGTAGACTTTGTCAGTCGGTCTACAATATCCCAAATTGAATCATGTTTACGGTATGTGCGAGGTAGACCTACTACGAAATCCATATTAATCATCTCCCACTTCCACTGTAGTATCTCTATATCTTGAGTTATGTCACCAGGCCTCTGATGCTCGGCTTTGACTTGCTGGCAATTTAAACATTTACCCACATGATCTGCTACTTGTTTCTTCATGTCTTTCCGCCAATACAACTCTTTCAAATCTAGATACATTTGGTAGCACTTGGGTGGATAGAGTACCTCAAACTGTGAGCTTCCTCCATTATGGCCTTCCTAAGACCATCTACATCAAGCACACATAATCGGTCATTCAACTTCAAAACTCTGTCACTTCCTAGAGTGAAAGCAGTAATTTCTTTGCTTCTGACTCCTTCTTTTAATTTCACTAAGTACGGATATTCATCTTGCTTAGCCTTAACATGCGCAACAAGGGAGGATTGCACTAAGGCATAAGCAGTTATATCTCTTTCTTCGGTCTCATCCAATCTAATTCAATCGTTTGCTAGTTTTTGAATTTTTTGACCCAAAGATCGCCTTTGTACTGCAAAATGGGCCAAGATACCCATTGACTTCCTACTAAGTGCATCTGCTACCACATTAGCTTTGCCCGAGTGATAAAGGATATTGATATCATTATGATATCATAATCTTTCAATAGCTCGAGCCACCTTCTCTGTCTCAAATTTAGTTCTTTTTGCTTGAAAATGTACTGGAGGCTTTTGTGATCTGTAAACACTTCGGAATGCTCGCCATAAAGGTAGTGTCGCTATATTTTTAATGCAAACACCACTGTTGCAAGCTCCAAGTCGTGTGTAGGGTAGTCCTTTTTATGATTCTTTAACTGCCTGGAAAAATAAGCAATAACTTTTCCATTTTGCATAAGAACACAACCAAGGCCCACTCTGGAGGCATCACAATACACTGTAAACCCACCCAAACCTGTCGGCAAGATTAACACAGGTGCAATGGTCAACCTCTTCTTTAACTCTTGAAAACTCTGCTCACAAGCGACTGACCATTGGAACTTAACTGCATTCTGAGTCAACTTAGTTAATGGAGCTGCAAGTGAGGAAAACCCCTCTACAAACCTTTTATAGTAACCAGCTAACCCTAAGAAACTCCTAATTTCGGTTGGCGTTGTCGGTCTAGGCCAGTTCTTGACTGCTTCTCTCTTGTGAGGGTCTACTTTTATTCCTTCACTAGATACCACGTGGCCTAAGAATGCCACTGACTGCAACCAGAACTCATATTTTGAAAATTTGGCATAAAGCTCATTCTCCTTCAAGGTTTGCAAGGCTATTCTGAGGTGTTCTGCATGATCTTCCTTGCTCTTAGAGTACACCAAAATATTGTCTATAAACACAATAATAAAGGTATCCAGGAATGGCTTGAAAACTATGTTCATGAGGTCCATGAATGCAGCCGGAGCATTTGTCAACCCGAAAGACATCACTAGAAATTCATAGTGCATGTAGCGAGTTCTAAAGGTTGTTTTAGATATATTCTCTTTTCTGATTCTCAACTGATGGTACCCCGACCTCAAGTCTATTTTTGAAAAGAACTTTGCAACCTGAAGTTGATCAAATAAATCACCAATTCTTGGCAGTGGGTACTTGTTCTTAATGGTAACTTTATTCAACTGCCGATAGTCGACACACATTCTGAGAGACACATCTTTTTTCTTGACAAACAGGACCGGGGCACCCCACGATGAAACACTCGGTCTGATGAAGCCCTTGTCAAGAAGGTCTTTCAATTGTTCTCTCAACTCATTAAGTTCTGCTGGAGCCATCCTATAAGGAGGTATAGATATGGGTTGCGTGTTTGGCATGAGATCAATGCCAAAGTCTATGATTTTTTCGGGAGGAAGTCCGGGAAGGTCATCTGGGAAAACTTCTGGAAATTCTCTAACAACTGGCACTGACTGAAGAGTTGGTGGTTCTGATTCTGGATTAATAATGTGATCCAAATAGGCGAGACACCCCTTACCGATCATTCATTGTGCCTTAAGGTAAGAAATAAACTTACCTATAAGCGATGCTGAACTACCCTTCCACTCTAAGACTTCTTCATTTGGAAATTGGAACCTGGCTATCTTGGCATGACAATCTAACATGGCATAGCAGGAAGACAACCAATTTATACCCATGCTCACATCAAAATCTACCATTTCTAACTCTATGAGATCAGCTTTGGTGTTGTGACCTTGGACTGAAACTATACAACCTCTATAGACTCTAGTGACTTTCACTGACTCGCCAATTGGAGTAGATACGAGGAATGGCTCACTAAGTTGTTTAGGTTCTAGTCTGAGGTTAATTGCAAAGTATAGAGTCACATATGAAAACGTTGAACCTGGATCCATTATGGCATAAGCATATGTGAGCAGACTAAAAGTATACATGTAATAACTTCTGTAGATTCCTCTACACTCTGACGATCAAGTGTAGCAAACAACCGGGGTTGTCCCCCTCCCTGAGTAACTCGATCTGCACCTCTGCTTGCCCCATGCCCGATCTAATTATGAGAACCATGAGCCTGAGGTGGTACAACTGCAGTAGCTGAGGAACTAGAAGGACGAGTTGATCCACCACTGAAATTACATCGCAACTTTGGGCAATTGGCCTTTATATGACCAATGTCTCCACAATGATAGCAACCATGAAACCCGAGCTTGCACTGACCTGAATGTTGCCGTTTACATGTTCCACAAAGACCTTGTTGGTGTGAATGTTGCTCAGCATGACTCTGGCTATGTGAGGATGGTGTCCTAAACTTCTGATTATGGCGAGACTAATTTCCATAACTCTGGGTACGTCTGAAGGAAGACCCACCACCTGAATGATGACTGAACTAAGCTGGTGCTAATGACTCCTTATTATAGGAATCCCTTCCACCTCTGTTGGAACATTAAACCTGCCCGCTATCCGGGCTTTCTTGTTATGCTATTTTTCTTCTCTCCTTTGTTGTCTGTCTTTTTCTAAGTGATTGGTGAACCCCATAGTAGAGGAGAAAGTTGTCATTCCTACCACTGCAGCTGATGTCGTATCCTTAATGTGGTAAGCCAAACCGCCAGCAAACTTGCGAATCTTTGCTTTCTCTGTCTTAACCATGTGAGAAGCATGCTTAGCTAACCTTATAAATTCCATGTAGTACTCTAGCACACTTTTATTCTCTTGCTTAAGCTGTTCGAACTCTGTAGCCTTAGTTTCCCTATCCTCTTTCAGGATAAAGTTAGCCATGAAAGTCTCTTTAAATTCTTCCCAAGTAGGCGGACCATCATTTTCATCTCTTTCCTTCTCCCACATCTCAAACCATGTGCCAGCCACATCTCTAAGCTGGTAAGCAGCCAGCTCTACAACTTTATCATCAAATGCTTTCATTGCTCGAAGGGCTTTCTTCACACCCTCCAACCACAACATTGGATCTTCGTCAACTATAGAACCATGGAACACTGGAGGACTCAACTTCAAAAATTCATTCACTCTTGAGGACTTAGAATTGTTCTGTCTATTTGATTGAGGTGAAATCTCATCTCTTCTCTCATTCTGGTTGGCCATGAAGGCTTTAAACATCTCCATAACACTGTTGACTGCATTAAACATCTAACTCACCTCTAGAGATATAGTTGTCTGAGCCGGAGCTGCTGTTGGGGGCGCCACTGGATCTTGAGGTACTGTATCATCATTCTCCACCCCTTCTTCATGTTCAAACTGGGGTACTTGAACCCCATTTTTAGATTTACCATTCCTTTTCTGAGTTGAAGCCTTTTGTCACGACCCAAATAGGAGGGTCGTGACGGGCACCCGATACCTTACTCAACCAAGTACCAACGTAGCTTTTCATTTCTTATCATACTATCATGGGTAAATGGTCCAAAAGGGTCATCATGAGACAACCAGAATAAAACATAAAGAATACTAGACATAGGACAACCCAATATGATGTAGAAACTCATATATGTGACATACGGGCCTATAAGGCTGACATGACCATTTGTAAACTCAACACATAGTCCATACAAGTATCCATAAACCTAATATCTGTCTATAAGCCTCTAAGAGTACATAAAATCATAAAGGTTGGGACAGGGCCCCGCTATATCAATCAATACATATCCAAAGTATACTGACCAAATAGGCAACTCTGGAGCAAGTGGAGTGCACCAACACCTCCACTGAGCTGATAGCCTACTAGGAGGAATATCAACCTATCAATTGGGACCTGCGGGCATGAAACACAGTGTCCCAGGCAAAAGGGACATCAGTACAAATAAAGTACCGAGTATGTAAGGCAGGAAAGCATAAACAAAAACAGTAATATAAAGAGAGATAGAAGAGATACAACCTGTAACATCTGAGTGCCTCTGGGCTACTGACATGAAATGCATAATACATATATATACATAAACTTTTAAAAACATACGTCTCTATAGGCATCATCATCATCATCATATCATACCCGTCCATCATAAGGCTCGGTAGAATCGTACCCGGCTATGTGGAGCTCGGTAAATCCAACTGATCAGTGGTTGCACAATAGGTGTCGTACCCGGCTTACTATAGCGCGGCTCAGTAGAGTAAAATAGATACTATATATAATGCATACTAGACTCATGGAATCACGCTCTAAACCTTTTGGAGTGACTTAAGATCGTTGCACCTTTGATCAATATTATGGACATCATACCATTAATATGAGCTTCTATAGGATCCAAGGATCATACATACTTACTTATAAAAACTTTATAAGGAAAGAACAACATGGGCAACCTTACTTTCTAGGAGTAGATCCGTTATGAAATAGAGTATTCATTTCACTTTAGATCATGCCAAAAGAAAGAGGGAAGTGCCTTAACATAGCTTAACCATGGTGAGTCCTTAATACCTCCCAAGATACTCTTAAAACAACTCAACTCAATCTACCATTGCATAAAGAGATTCAAAATCAGTGTTGAATAAAGGCTAAGTCTGCAACTTAAACTTGTAGTTCGTTTATATAAATTCGGGCAGCATCTCCCCTAAAACAAGAGCCTCCTCCAATACCATATGACAACAACAATTACCATAGAAATCTAGCAATACATTATTATCAATAACAAGACACCATAAAACAACAACAAGTCATAACTATTTTACGATGAGTGACAAGCTCCAATTGGAATTCATATACCCCATATCATCCCTTATAGACTTTTTACTTTAACTTAATAGTATTATTAACATGATAATGAATTCATTCATCAATAATTCCAGCCTTATACCATATATCCATAACAAATAAAATGATCCACAACTCCAATTATTCTTAATTAGTAACTTTATACACTAGTTCATGTCTAGTTCATCCATTTAACTTAACCAATGCCAAGATAACCTTAAGCGCCTATAGGAACACAATATAATTACCTCCTACAGTGGATGCAAGTCGAAATCCATGTTATATTTAGATTACAATAGTCCAACATACCCCAATCAATTCATACCAAAAACGACGACTATAGTAGTGTCCAACGCCCCGAAAATATTACAAAGAATGACTAATCCATCATTTCGCCATTAGGTGATGTTTATACCCACAATTTATCTTCCAAAAACTCCATTAAATACCAGCAAAATATACAGCCCAAAAGCTACATGAAACAGCCCACAAAACAGTCCATTACAAATCAAATAACTCGAACTCATGGCTTCCGATCACCGTCCCGTGAGTTCTAACTATTATGAAATAAATTAATCAATCTTCCTTGATGTTTAAGAGCTTGAAACCAGAAATTAGGAATTTTTATTAACTTCAAAATACCTTCCAAAACAAAAACTACAAAGAAACAAAAGAGGCTATATAGCGATACTTACGCCGTGGGGATCGTTCTAGTATTATTGCTTCGTGATTTCGTGCCTCCAACGATAATATTGTTGGATAACCTTGTGGACAGCTTAAGGGTGAGGTTAGAGATCTAATTTGGTCGAGCTATCTGGAATTATGAAGAAAGAGACGACATAGGAAGATAAATATCCATTTTGGTTGAAAAGTCAAAAGGTGGCACCATTTCATTGGCCCTTTTTCAAATACTTATATCTTTTTATCCGGATGTCGTATGAATGAACGGTTAAGAGACTTGGAAACTAAATTCCAAGACCTTCAATTTGGTATATAATATGTCCCTAAAATACTTCATATAGCACACGAAATGTATTACTCAAAAAGCTCCATTACAAGGCAAATCCTTAGTCGGTTTTTCTGCAACATAAATCCGATTTTTTTCAAACTTTATACTTCATATACAAACATCATATATATTCATATCATGGCTTTAAAATCATTTAAATCATGATTAACAAGTCTCATATTCATCTTAACTTGCGTAACACTTCGACAAACCTTTCTTATCCTTGTAGAAGGATTTCATCCTTTTTAAGCTCACATCAATTGACTCACGACGTACTTTCAGGTACAAAAACATGGGTTGTAACATTATTCCCCCCTTTGGAACATTCGTCCTCGAATGTTGACTGATGCGCTTCTCATTCTCATACCATATGGCTCTTATGAATACTTTAATATTGTTTTTAGTCATCTAGGCAATTGTTTTGTGAATAAATTTAAAAACTATGGCATTCCCCCCTTTAGGCCTATTCTCACCTCTCGAATTATGGTTGGATTTCTTCCAATCTCGTAACTTCGACTACCTTCTATGATGTATCCTATATGACTATGTCCTTTTATGCACGACTCTTCTCTCCTTTTTCCTCCAGCTTTTTGCCAATCTCTTGGCTTCACTTTGTGAATACATATATAGAACTATGACAAGATGTCCCTCTGGGCATATATAGGTATACTTAAGCTCTTCGCTTGGTACTTTGCTGAATGTATGACTATTGTTATATTTCATTTTATAGCCTTGTTATTATTACTGAGGTGTGTTACACAACTCTAGGTTACTTTCTCATTGCTTGTCCCACAACCTGCCGGCGCAACCCTGCCACATTAGGAACATATAATCGACCTTAATATCTGAGGACTCCATCTCACCCTGCCACATTAGGAACATATAATCGACCTCGATATCTGAGGACTCCATCTCCTGTAATCTCAAATAGTGTCTTCTCCTTTTGAGGGGTTGTATCTCTATAATGATCTAGCACATGGTCATCATACTTCATTCCTTCACTTCAATTACTAAAGAGGAGGTTTCCATGTCCTAAGTAGTAACTCTGGTACCACCTGCATCTAGTAATCGAATTCCAAGATTAGCTAGCAGATGAATCTCACAAGCTATCTCACTCTTCTATGCCTGTAAATATGATAGGGTACACATAGATCTACGATTGAGGGTGTTGACTACTACATTCGCCTTCCCTGGATGATATAAAATATAAACATCATAGTCTTTCACTAACTCCAACCATCGCCTCGGATGTAATACATTGTCACTAAGGCTCTCGTCTCATCGGGGAACATCTGAAGTGATTTTCTTGATGCACCTACGGACGATACTATACTTCAATAACTGCATTTTCATAACATCCCAATGTATTCATCTTACGGGGGAATTCTAATACCGTACCATCCAGAAATCCCTTTTCTTTAAATTATTACTCAATCGAAAGCCCAAACGTCATTCTCTTAACTATCACAATTACACCCTTATTCTACTACCAGGGCAGTATTCCATCTCTTCTAATTGCTCCTGTTCTTAGACTCCTCTGAGTTCATTCAGAGTCTACTAAGCTTTCTATAGCTCATGGAAAGCATCAGCTCTCTTGTTTTGATGGGTTTAATCATGAGACCTTGACTATTATTGTCACCTTCTCACTCACATTTACCATACTTACCTTTAAATCTCGTACCGTATCTTCTATCGATTTCATAACCTCCCTTCTACATTGGTGGAATTCACATCCATACCTTAAAGCTTTACTATAATACTTGCAACCCTTGAGCATACACAATCTGGTGGGAGCTTCGTATTAATGCCTTATGAGGCTGGTACTCTTCTAATTGCTTTATCGTAGAGATTTTATAGAATATGATTGTTGTACTATATCTCTTATACCTCTGCTATTAAAAGTGCTCCTGGTATGGTTTGAGTCATGATTTCTATAATCATCTGGGTCTAACAATCGGACTCATGATGTAACTTTCGAGCTTTCTCTTCCTTCTCAGCCTTTAATTAAGCTTAGGCTATCTTCAATCTTCAGCTTAGGGTATTAGCTATTGCATTAGCCTTTCATGGACTCTATGTAGCATCCATGATATAATCTTCTAACAATTCAAGCCTTTATAGGTGACATGGACTTAATTCTTTCTTTTAACTTATACCAGAGTCTCTTATAGCTATATAAATGTCCACATATATGCTTCATGGATATAACTCTAAAGTCTTAAGTGCATTCATAACGTAATTAACTCTGGATCATTGATTGAATAATTCATTTCGTGCCTTCTCAGTGTTCTTTAAATGTAAGCAATCACGTTTCCTGGTCGTTATGCCACTTGTTGCATAAATACTTGGCTTATCTTATTGCCCACCAATACTTGAATTTCCTATAACTCATATGATCTCAAATATCACTTTTGACTTCCCGTTCATTAGTCATCATAGGTGGCACTTTCTTATGGAGTGTATACCATATTGTAGTGAGACTGTTGTTACAAGACCATTTCTTCTTTATATCGTTATGCTTAAGTTGAAGCCTTCTTCCTTATTTTCTCAGATAGTCCTTCTTTGTAGTACTTAAGGAGACCTTCTGGATCCTGTAAAGTTACGATCTTGTTATACTGTATACCCGAAGGAATTTTCGATGTTCTTACTCGCCTACAAACATCCTTAGTTACATACCTTCGTGCCCTTGTGCTCGTAGGATTACTTCTAAACTCAAATTTTGATTGTCTCCTTAGTGGCACTCTCCATTATTTCCGTAACACTTATACGGTACCTTTAGTAACCCAATTCCTATCTGAATATTTCTCAAGGTTACGACATCATATCTGCGAGACTGAATTTACTAGATTAGGATTCATAACGTTTATCTTGCATGATCTGTTGATTTACTTATAACCTCTTGTATAGCCATAACTTGGCTCTTCTTGAATCAACTACAAACTACTCATTGGTCCATTCCCATATCTATATTCCGTGTAATCTCTCTTAAGTTATTTACTTTGTCTTAAGTTGCCTCTCGTATTGGCTCCTTATGTATCAAGTGTTCATTTGCACTTATTTATCAATATCATTGGGTGTGCAACCCTTACCGCTTCTCTCCGGCGTCATGCTTGCATAATGTTCTGGAGTCATATCATATCTATAGGATCTGAATAGATGCTATCTCACTCCTTTCACCCTTTTACCGCATTCCTCCTTTACTATTCCATAGTTACCTCTTCATCTTGCCATTTTTTTTTCCACATCTTTACTAACATCTTACTCATCTTGCGGTAACCTCTCTATACCGGGGATAATTGAATTTATTAAGCACAAGGGTGCCACTTAGTGTAATTGGCACACTTACTCCCTTAAGCTTAACTCTGCTCCACGTGCTTGCTTTAGGGAAGCATCTTCCTGAATGAACCTTAAAGGTTAATATTTTTTTGTCCATTCTATTATTGTCGGAATGTTATCTCTGAAATTCTCATGATATCAACCATTATAAAATCCTTCAGTCCCTAATTCATGTTCAGTTTATCTTGTTCACTAGCCCATACTGATTTTTGTTAATCTAGGGTCGAACCTTTCCTCCTGGTAATCACGTTGAAGTCACCAACTCATTTCTCGAAATAAGGATATGAATTTATGGCTTATACTCTTTTATTACCTCAAGGCCTGTCACCTCTTGTATTTTTCCTTCACTTGACTATAGACTCTGTCATCGTGTCATATTTTGATTTAATGTTATCACCCATGTATTACATCTTACTCAGGATGCTTCATTTACTATCTTCTTATTCTCTGGATAATATCTTTATCTATCACTTTATTATGAAAACTCTGACAAAATGTTCTTTGCCTTTTAGCTCCCCTTGCTTCATCTCACTGGCTCTACGGAATGCCTAACATTCTATTTTTTTTACTCAGGGATGGAGTCATACTAAGGTAAATATTTGTCCCTTCTAGGATCTCACTACCTATCTTCTGAAATTTCTGAATATTCCAGTATTCATATCTGATTGTACTATTCTAAAGTTCACCATCTAGGTGTCTCATAAGGAGATCTATTACCATATTTGCACTATTCTTCGGATATATTAGTTAATGATAACAATCCATCCATAATTTTTGGTTACTCTAACCCGAATTGAATCTTGATATCACCTTCTTCTTTTAAACTATATTTGTTATGTCCCATAGGGCACAACTAAGATGGGTGTGGTCAATTGTATATATCACCGTTAACATTGAAGGCAACACCAATACTTACATTTCTCTGCCTGAATTGTAAATACTGATAATCTTCATTAACTAGGTACCCCGTACCCTTTGTCATCTTGCTTGTTTTACTTGTTGAAACTTGTGTCTACTTTCCGATTAACTTATTCCTTTTTACCATATGAGTGGATAGATATTCTTGCCTTAGGGATCCTTATCAAGAAAGCTTACACATCTTAGAGCACACATGATCTGTTGAAGACCCCACATTTTCTCATCATAAGCATGATGCAAAATCAAGGAAAGTTCCTCTGACTCAACTCTTCCACAACCACAGTCAATCTCATACCAACTACTTATTTGGATGAGGTATCATTGTATTACGAATATAATAGAATTTAGAAGTTTGAATTCTTACAATTGAGCTCTACAACACGATCTAGAGTAAGAAGAAAGAGTGACAGTCCTAAATGCCCTGTAGCCTCCTACTTATAAGTGTGGTGCATAACACACCCATAAACAAGACTCTACTAGATACGGCTTGTAGACTCCCTAGGACAGAACTGCTCTGATACCACCTCTGGCATGACCCAAATAGGAGGACTGTGACGGGCACCCAGTACCTTACTCAACTAAGTACCAACGTAGCTTTTCATTTCTTATCATACTATCATGGGTAAATGGGCCAAAAGGGTAATCATGAGATAACCAGAATAAAACATAAAGGAATACTAGACATAGGACAACCCAATATGATGTAGAAACTCATACATGTGACATATGGGCTTATAAGGCCGACATGACCATTTATAAACTCAACACATAGGCCAACAAGGCCATACAAGTATCCATAAACCTGACATCTGCCTACAAGCCTCTAAGAGTACATAAAATCATAAAGGTCGGGATAGGGCCCTGCCATATCAATTAATACATATCCAAACCATACTAACCAAATAGGCAACTCCGGAGCAAGTGGAGTGTACCAACACCTCCGCTGATCTAATAGCCTACTAGGAGGAATGTCAACCTATCAATTGGGACATACGAGCATGAAACGCAGCGTCCCCAGGCAAAAGGGACGTCAGTATAAATAAAGTACCGAATATGTAAGGCAGGAAAGCATAAACAAGAACAGTAATATAAAGAGAGATAAAAGAGATACAACCTGTAACATCTACATGCTTCTGGGGGCTACTGACATGAAATGCATAATACATATATATACATATACTTTTAAAAACATACGCCTCTGTAGGCATCATCATCATCATCATCATATCGTACCCGGCCTCAAAGAGGACTCGGTAAAAATGTACCCTGGCCATCATAAGGCTCGATAGAATCGTACCCGGCCACGTAGAGCTATATAAATCTAAATGATCAGTGGTTGCACAATAGGTGTCGTACCCAGCCTACTATAGCATGGATCGGGAGAGTAAAATAGATACTATATATAATGCATACTAGAATCATGGAATCACGTTCTAAACCTTTTCGATCAACATTATGGACATCATACCATCAATATGAGCTTCTATAGGAAACAAGGATCATACATACTTGCTTAGAATAACTTTATAAGGAAAGAACAACATGGGCAACCTTAGTTTCTAGGAGTAGATCCGTTAAGAAATAGAGTATTCATTTCACTTTAGATCATGCCAAAAGAAAGAGGGAAGTGCCTTAACATACCTTAACCATGGTGAGTCCTTAATACCTTCCAAGTTACTCTTCAAACAACTCAACTCAATCTACCATTGCATAAAGAGATTCAAAATCAGTGTTGAATAAAGGCTAAGTCTGCAACTTAAACTTGTAGTTCATTTATATAAATTCGGGCAGCATCTCCCCTAAAACAAGAGCCTCCTCCAATACCATATGCCAATAACAATTACCAGAGAAATCTAGCAATACATAATTATCAATAACAAGACACCATAAAACAACAACAAGTCATAACTATTTTACGACGAGCGACAAGCTCCAATTGGAATTCGTATACCCCATATTATCCCTTATAGACTTTTTACTTTAACTTAATAGTATTATTAACATGATAATGAAGTCATTCATCAATAATTACAGCCTTATACCATATATCCATAACAAAGAAAATGATCCACAACTCCAATTATTCTTAATTAGCAACTTTATACACTAGTTCATGTCTAGTTCATCCATTTAACTTAAACAATGCCAAGATAACCTTAAGCGCCTGTACGAACACAATATAATTACCTCCTACAGTGGATGCAAGTCGAAATCCATGTTATATTTAGATTACAACAGTCCAACACACCCCAATCAATTCATACCAAAAACGACGACTATAGTAGTGTCCAACGCCCCGAAAATATTACAAAGAATGACTAATCCATCATTTCGCCATTAGGTGATGTTTCTACACACAATTTATCTTCCAAAAACTCCATTAAATAACAGCAAAATATACAGCCCAAAAGCTACACGAAACATCCCACAAAACAGTCCATTACAAATCAAATAACTCGAACTCACGGCTTCCGATCACCGTCCCGTGAGTTCTAACTATTATGAAATAAATTAATCAATCTTCCTTGATGTTTAAGAGCTTGAAACCAGAAATTAGGCTTTTTTATTAATATCAAAATACCTTCCAAAACAAAAACTACAAAGAAAAAAAAGAGGCTATATAGCGATACTTACATCGTGGGGATCGTTCTAGTGTTATTGCTTCGTGATTTCATGCCTCGGGCGATAATCTTGTTGGATAACCTTGTGGATAGCTTAAGGGTGAGGTTAGGGGTCTTATTTGGTCGAGCTCTCTGGAATTATGAAGAAAGAGACGACATAGGAAGATAAATATCCATTTTGGTTGAAAAGTTAAAAGGTGCTACTTGGCACCATCTCATTAGCCCTTTTTCAAATACTTATATCTTTTTATCCGGATGCCGTATGAACGAACGGTTAAGAACGTTGGAAACTAAATTCCAAGACCTTCAATTTGGTATATAATATGTCCAAAAAATACCTTATATAGCACACGAATGTATTACTCAAAAAGCTCCATTACAAGGCGAATCCTTAGTCGGTTTTTCCGCAACTTAAATCCGATTTTTCTCAAACTTTATACTTCATATACAAACATCATATATAGTCAAATAATGGCTTTAAAATCATTTAAATCATGATTAACAAGTCTCATATTCACCTTAACTTGCGTAACACTTTGACAAACCTTTCTTATTCTTGTAGAAGGATTTCATCCTTTTTGAGCTTACATCAATTGACTCACGACGTACTTTCAGGTACAAAAATATGGGTTGTAACACCTTTTTAGTTCTGCCTTGAGCCACAATAGTAGCAATAGTTTCTTTAGTAGCATCCTGAGTGTCGGTGTCAGAGTTGCGAGTACGAGCCATTTCTGCGAGTTTTGGAGAAACGAATACATTAGATAATTTCTTAGAGGTAGGATCTACTGCATGATCTAAAGTATGAGAAAAATGAGACTTTTCCTAAATGTTGGTATCCTCATGTTTATAAGTATGGCACGCTTCATACACATAAACATGACTCTACTAACACGGCTTCATAGACCTCTAGGACTCCATAAACCTGAAGCTCTTATAACAAGTTTGTCATGACCCACTTTCTGAACAAGCCGGGACCATCACTCGATCACTAAACATGACCGAGCGAACCATCTATGCTTATCAAATCTATTATAACTCCAAACTTTATATGCAACAAGGCAATACTCTAACCAAATACTTTTGATTAATTTAAACATTTAAATAAATTAACTCCAAAACTTTATTCATAGTGACCAATGAAATACTGCTAAGTTATTATCAAAAACATCTGAAGCTTAACCCAACGACTATGTCTATGAAGCCTCTACTGATAAACTGATGCACTGCTCAAGAAATGAGATTTCCTGGCGAGTTCTCTAAGTAACAAAGAAATAACTAAGTAAAGATGATTCTAAGGAATACTCCACGAACAAAAGCGAAGCTCACCAATAGCATTGGAAGAGAAGGAAGTCCTAACTCGTAGCCTGCTCGCCTGCAAATCCGGTTCCTGCGTTGTACCGCAAACCAACGTAGGTTCCCAAAAGAGAACGTCAGTACCATCCATTGTACTTAGTGAGTCTCAACACAGTGGGTGAGACTTTAATAACATATAGATTACGAGCAAAGGTTCTAAATGCATGTAAAACATAAAGCTTATAAGAATAATTCTATATAATTGCATAATAGCAATTTATGAATATTCTAAAAGAAATTCTTTTCTTTTTCTTTCTTATACCAACTATCCTGACCTGTTTCTGTCTTAGTCATCATGTGATTGGCACGGGTTCAATCCCAACCTGATCGAATAGGCCCAACCAACGAGGTGTCACTCGCTTCATGGTTCTCAGCGCTCATGTATCATACCTTAGCTTAGCTAAGAAAATTCTCAGCAATGAGACCCTCGGCTCGTGTGCTCCCTACTTTGGCACAAGTAGTTTTAGGAAGTCAATGTCTTGGTCAGGACCCTCGGCCTGGACGATGACCCCTTCTCAGAATAAAGGATACTCCCAAAAAAAAATCTTTTCTTTCTAAAACTTCTTCTTATGACTTTTCAAGTCTAAATCGTTTCTTTTTTGGAACATCATGTACATGCTCATGTTGGTATCCTTAAATGTAAATCATGGGATAAGAATGAAATAAACATCTAAAAGTATTTCTAACATTCTTGATTCTTCATAAATTTTCAACATGAAAATAGCATATAAGAATAACATAAAAATATGAAAATTTATGCACATATATCATAATAAATCATCTAAACTTTTGCTAGAACAATTCTAAGGTAATAGGTACTCACTCGCTCCAATTAAGTAAATATAAATTCTTTTAAGCAATTCATCAAACACATTGTATCGTGCTTTTGTGAGTTATACCACTTTAGTAAAGCGTTATATCAACTCACCTCAAAACTCCTTGAGCCAATACGTCCAGTCCAATTTATACCCGTCAAACAATTGATTCTACAACAACCACTGCATTTTAATTAATTTTAAAGTTTCACACCTAAACATGAGATTTATTGGTGATATAGAGGAAGAAAAGAATTAACTATTCAATTCTTACCCATTACAATTGTGGGGTAATTGATAATAGAGAAATTCACATACCTGAGTTTAAGAATTAGTGATTTGTAAAGAACCCTAGGATTTTTTTTCCTTTCCTGCGTTCGCTGCATAAACAGAGCAGCGTTCTGTTTTTTTTTTTAGTATTCTATTGCTTATTCTTTGGACCCTTTTGAGTTTTGACGTCAAAGGCAAGGCTTTAAAGCGTTAAGCCTTTTTCTTTCATCTGCCCTTTATGGGCTTAAGCTTGTCCTCCAATTTTTTTGCTATTTGTTTTTTTTTTTACTTAACTAATAATTAATGATACTCACTTTTTATAATTAATAATTAAAATTATTAATATTTCCTTAATTGTATATCCAATTATTGTGTGTGTGTGTGTGTGTATATATATATATATATATATATATATATATATATATATATATATATATATATATATATATATATATATTTCTAGGCAAGATAAAAATAATAGTAATAATAATAATTTAGTTCTATAATTAGCGTATCTTGAAACTTTTATAAATTTAAGGAGTGTTACAAATCTCTTGTTTGTTTCAGAACTAGCAAGGAAACTCTCTTGCCGTGCCCTTTTCTTTTCTGATTTTTGTGTATTTCAAGATCTATAAAGTGGCAGGGTGAAGGGGGATTGATAGAGCGAGGTGGCTTATATGTGATCAAGAATTACCACACTCTAATGCTAATGAAGCATGTCTCTATTGCAACAGCTCAGAAGATTATGAAAAATGGTAGCTTATGGCATAAAGATTGGTCCATGCCTCTATTAGCACTATGAGAAACATATTGTTTTTCAAAATAAGACTGTTGATTGGTCTGTGAACAATGATTGTCCTGTTTGCCCTTTGGCTAAGCAATATAGAATAGTTTCCCCTAGAAGTGTAAGTAGAAGTGGCAGTTATTTACTTCTTTTACATATGGATGTCTACGGCCCTTATAAGTTTCCTTCTCATTATAGAACGTATTTATTGTTAACGATTGTGGATTCCAATTCTAGATATACTTGGGTGCATTTGCTTAAGTTGAAAAATGTATAGTAATTTTACAAATGTCTTTTGCTATGATAAGAATTAAGTTTGGCATTGTAATTAAAATCATTAGAACCGATAATAGCGGTGAATTATTTAACAAGCAATGCAATGATTTGTTTGATGCTTATGGGATTACACATTCGAGTAGCTGTGTTTATAATCCACAGCAGAATAGGATAGTAGAAAAAAAGAACAAACACATCTTGGATACAGCAAGGGTGTTAATGTTTCAAACATTTACACCAGCAAGATATAGGTGTGAATGTGTCACTAATTTTTTATGCATCATTAATGGGTTGCCTACATCTATTTTGAATAGTAAATCACCCCATGAGCTGTTGTATAAAACACAACCTTCAGTTGGTTACTTGAGAGTGTTTGGTTGCCTATACTATGCCACCACTATGGTTAAAGAGCACATGTTTTCTGCCAGAGATAGACCCTTATTTCTTGTAGATTATTCTAAAACTCAAAAGGTTGTAGGCTGTTGGATCTTTTCACCTAACCAATTCGTTTTTTACATGGATGTTATCTTTAAAGAATATGTATTTCCTTTTGCCACGTCCTTTGTGCATGATTCGCCGCCCAAACCTTCCATGGTTCATGACAAGGAGAGTATTCTAGTTGATCCTGAAATCCTTCAAGAAGCTAAGTCTGTTGTTGCTACTGAAGAAACTGTAGTTAAATCCGAAATTCGTACCAAATGAAGACGACAATGTTGGTTACATGATCGATATATCAACCTCTGCTGGAGAGTATGCAAATAATGAAAATGAACCAATAGAAATGCTACAGACTACAGAGGTAAGACCTGAGACTGTCCTTCTGTGACCGAGTCTAGAGTTCATGCCTTAAATGATCTAGGAGAAATACGAAAGTGACTTTGTAGTTGCAGGACTATGAAAAAGGCACATGGAGTTACTTTGTCCCACTATCTGGTTACCTGTCTTACGCAAACTTTCAGCAAAGTACAATGGTTTCATAGCTAATATTTCAGCACTTACAGAACCACAAACTTTCAAAGAAACTTCAAAGACCAAGAGATAAATTGAAGCAATGAAATTGTAGATTGAGGCCTCGGAGGAAAACAGGACACAAGAAATGGTAGATATTCCCAAAATAAAGAATACAATTGGTTCAAAATGAGTGTATAAAATAAAGATTAAAGATAATAGAGAAGTTGAAAGATTTAATGCAAGATTGGTTCCCTAAAGATATAACCAAAAAGAAGAGCTAGATTATCATGAGACATTCTTACCAGTTGCAAAAATAGTGACCGTGAGATATGTCATTGCCTTAGTAGCTTCCAAAAGATGGAGTATGTACCAAATGGATGTCAATAATATTTTCTTGCAATGAGATCTATGCGAGTAAGGAACTACAACAAGGATTCAAAAGACAGGGGAGACAAATGTATGCAAGTTGGTGAAGGCCTTATATGGGTTGAAACAGGAATCAAATGTAATTGAACATCAAGCTTATAGAAGTACTGCTAGATGCAGGATATGTACAGAGCTTGTATTACTACTCAATGTCTGCCAAGAGAAAAGGGACGACTTTGTGGTTATCTTAATATATATTGACGATTTACTAATTACAGGGTCTAGTGAGAGACTTATTTAGGACACAAAAATTGTTCTGCATTAGCAGTTTAAAGTGAAATACCATGGAGAGTTGAGATAATTTTTAGGGATAGAGGTCCCTGGGATCCAGTAAGGGAGTTCTATTGAACCAAATGAAATATGCATTTCACTAATAGACTTGAATCAGAAGTTCACTTCAATAGAGTTTAATGAACATACAAGAGCGACATGGGATGAAGTGTTAAAGGATTTAGTATACTAGAGGTCAATACTCAGTAGGCAGGCTGATATACTTGACCATCACAAGATCAAACATTGAGCCAGTTCATGCAAGCACTTAAACAATCACATTATGAGGCAGCTGTGAGGATAGTGAAATACATCAAATAGGCTCCAAGAATGGGAATATTAATGAACAGTACAAGTGCAGATAACTTGACATGTTGCTGTACTACAGGTTGGTCAGCTTGCACAAATACTAGAAGATCAACTACTGATTTTCTACTGATGTTTGGAGAGTCGTTAATCTCATAAAAGTCAAAGAAGTAGCAAACTCATTCAAGAAGTCGTGCAGGCCCCATTTATAAGGTAGAGGTAAGGTCTACATATACACTACCTTTCTCAGACCCCATTTATGGGATTACACTAATTTTGTTGTTGTTGTTGTAAACTATATCTCTAGTCAAATTAACATCATCACTTATACTAGGATGGAGGAAGTATGTATTTTGCGTTTAAAATTAATTCAAAAGTATATACTTTCTTCGTCTAATTTTATGTGAATGTGCTATTATTTGGGGAGTTAATTATAAGTGCTCCATCACACAATTATCAATTGTGGATGTTAGTGAGTTCATGCATGTCACGATCCGGATTTCCCACCCTCGAGAGTCATAATGGCGCCTACTCATAGAAGCTAGGAAAGCCATGAAATTTAGAAATTTTAACTCCTTCATTTTAGTCCTTTTTAACAATTTGTAATAGCAGGTGATCATTATTTAAATAATAGCGGAAGACAAAAATATGCGGAAGACTTAGACAATATAATGCCAAAATCAGTACAAAAACATCAGCATACGTCTCTACCCAGAAACCGGTGTCACAATATTCACGGACTGTCTATGAATACTACATACAGATGTCTGAAGAAAAGAAATACAATCTATCTCGGATACAAATGAAAACAGAACATATAAATAGATAGAAGAGACGTCGGGCCTGCGGACGCCTGCAGGACTACCTCGGGGTCTCTGTAGACTGAAGGCTGACTCCCCAAGTGCTACTGTCGCAGTGCTGCTCCGCTATCTGCACAGAGTGCAGAGTGTAGTATCAGCACAACCGACCCCATGTGCTGGTAAGTGCCTGGCCTAACTCCGGCAAGGTAGTGACGAGGCTAGCACCAGACTCTAGATAAACCTATGCAATTACATAATATACGGCGGAAAATAAATAGGAATAAACAATTCAAATGGGAGGGGGTACATGCTTCGGGGAGCATATCAAATCCAACAGAAATAAAGAGAAATATGAGAGAAACAGCTTAAAATCTACAACAAGCAATAATAAACTGTTGCGGCGCGCAACCCGATCCAATATATATCTAACATAGTTGCGGCATGCAATCCTATCCCATATATATAACAATGTTCCGGCGTGAAACCCGATCCAATATATATAACATTGTTGTGGCATGCAACCCGATCCTATATGTATAACATTGTGGCGGCGTTCAACCCGATCCAATATATATAGCATTGTTGCGGCGTGCAACCCAATCCAATATATATATCATTGTTGCAGTGTGCAACCCGATCCAATATATTTATATACCTTAAACTCAATCGTACCACGAGTCCCGGCAAGGGATCAACAATAAACTACACTATCCCGGCAAGGGAATTCAATAGTGAAGTATATATGTCCCGGCAAGGAAGAATCAGCTATAACCAATCTCAACTCAATCCCTACTCATCTCAGCTAACACCAATACTCAACCTTAATTAATTGCCACGTAAATAAACTAAAGCCTTGCTCAACATTGAGAATCACCAGTAAGAACATTCGTACAATCATTCAAGAACATAACATATATCAATTTAAGACTCACGGTCATGCTCGACTCCAACATATAGATACTTGTCACCATGCCTATACGTCATACTCAATAAGAAGCAATTAACAAATAGGACACAACTCCTAATCCCTCAAGCTAAGGTTAGACCAAACACTAACCTCGATGCCACGAACACAATTCACGATTCAATTATAGCTTTACCCCTTGATTCCACCGCCAATTCGCTCGTATCTAGTCACAAATTACTTAATTACATCAATAAACGCTAAATGAATTGACCCTAATGCATGAAAATGAGTTTTACAAAATTTTACTCAAAAAGTCAAAAATCGCATGGTCGAAATCTGAGGTTCGAACCAAAACCCGATTACCCATTCCCCCACAAACCCAAATATATGATTTGTTTTGAAATCGAACCTCAATTCGAGGTCCAAATCCCCAATTTTTGAAAAACCTAGGTTCTACCCAAAACACCCAATTTCCCCCATGAAAATCATTGATTTTGAGTTGAAATCATGTGAAAAGATGTTAATGATTGAAGAAAACGAGATAGAAATCACTTACCAATGTTTTGGAGAAGAAAGGTTATTTGAAAAATCGCCTCTTATGTTTTTGGGGTTTTGAAAAATGAAAAATAGCTAAAAATCCTGTTTTAATATACCCCTCTCAAACCCCCTGTGCGGACCGCACAAAATGGATTGCGGCCGCACAGTCCTTCCTGAGGATACTGCAGTCCAGTGCCCCTGTGTGGACCGCACAAAGTCGACTGCGGCCCCACAACCCTCCACCGCGCACCGCACAAGGTCGACCGCGGACCGCACTGGCCCCTTCCACGGTCGCACACGTTTTCTTGCGGACCGCACTGGCGGGTTCAGAGACCTGCAACTTCTCTGAACCTGCAACATCTGGTTTTAAGCCTAAAACATCCCGGAACCTACCCGAAACTCACCCGAGCCCTCCGAACTTTAAACCAAGTATACACACAACCTCAAAAACTTCCCACAGACTTATTCGTACGATCACATCATCAAACTAACATGTAACATCATGAATTAAACCTCAAAACTCAACATTTTCATCAAGAACTCTCAAAGTTCATAACTCTTCAACCGGAAGTCCAACTCACGTCAAATAAACTCCGTTTTTCACCAAATTTTACAGTTATCTTTCAAATACTATAACAAGTTTGTACCGGGCTCCGAAACCAAAATACGTGTCCGATAACAATGGTTTCAAACATTAATTATTTTCTTTATTTCTTAGATAATTCAGTAAAACAATTTCTTTCAAAAATTGATTTCTAAGGTTTGGGACCTCGGAATTCATTTCCGGGCATACGCCCAAGTCCTATATTTTACTACGGACCTCCCGGGATCGTCAGAACACGGATCCGGGTCCATTTTCTCAAAATATTGACCAAAGTCAACCATAATCATTTTTTTAACTCTAGAATTTCTATTTCTCATATTTTCACATAGAAGGCTTTCCGGATATAGGTACGGACCACGCACGTAAATCAAGGTGGGGTAAAAGGGAGGTTTTTAGGCCTCGGAACATTGAATTTACTTGCAACACAAGTGATGACCTTTTGGGTCATCACATTCTCCACCTTTAAAACAATCGTTCGTCCTCGAACGGTCATAAGAAGGAAGTACCTGAGTTGGGAAAAAGATGGGGATAACGGCTCCGCATATCGGACTTGGACTCCCAGGTCGATGCCTCAGGAGGCTGACTTCTCCACTGAACACGAATAGAAGAAAAACTCTTCGATCTCAATTGACAAACCTGCCGGTCTAGAATAGCTACTGGCTCCTCCTCATAAGACAAGTCTTTGTCCAACTGGACAGTACTGAAATCTAACACGTGGGATGGATCGCCGTGATACTTCCGAATCATGGACACATAAAACACTGGATGCACGGCTGGTAAACTCGGTGGCAATGCAAGTCTATAAGCCACCTCTCCCACTCGATCAAGAATCTCAAACGGACCAATGAACCTAGGTCTAAGCTTGCCTTCTTCCCAAATCTCACCACGCCCTTCATAGGAGACACTCGAAGCAATACCCGCTCACTGACTATGAATGCCAAATCTCGAATCTTACGGTCGGCATAACTCTTTTGCCTGGACTGAGCTGTACGAAGCCTATCCTGAATGATCCTGACCTTATCCAAGGCATCCTGAACCAGATCCGTACCCAACAACCGAGCCTCTCCCGGCTCAAACCATCTAACCGGAGACTGACACCGCCTACCACATAAAGCCTCATACGGAGCCATATGAATACTTTACTGGTAGTTGTTGTTGTAGGCAAACTCTATTGAGGGCAAAAACTGATCCCACGAGCCTCCAAAGTCAATGACATAAGCTCGAAGCATATCCTCCAAAATCTGAATAGTCCGCTCGGACTACCCGTCCGTCTGAGGATAAAACGTTTTGCTCAACTCAACTCGCGTACCCAACTCTCGCTGAATTGCTCTCCAGAAACGTGAGGTAAAATACGTATATCGGTCCGAAATAATAGACTCGGGCACACCATGAAGACGAACAATCTCCCGGATATAGATCTCAGCTAACATCTCGGAAGAATAGGAGACTACCACATGAATGAAATGTGCTGACTTGGTCAGCCTATCAATAATAACCCATACTGCATCGAACTTCCTCTGAGTCTGTGGGAGTCCAACAACGAAGTCCATAGTGATCCGCTCCCACTTCCACTCAGGAAGCTCAATCCTCTGAAATGAACCATCAGGCCTCTGGTGCTCGTACATAACCTGCTGACAATTCAAACACCAAGACACATACGTAACGATATCCTTCTTCATTCTCTGTCACCAATAGTACTGCCACAAATCTTGGTACATCTTCGCGGCGCCCGGATGAATAGAGTACCAAGAGCTATGGTCCTCCTCTAAAATCAACTCCCGAAGCCCATCCATATTAGGCACACAAATGCGACCATGCAATCTCAAAACTCCATCATCACCTAAGGTAACCTGCTTGGCACCTCCGCGTTTCACCGTGTCTCTAAGGACACACAAATGGGGATCATCATACTGCCGATCACGGATACGTTCCATTAATGAAGAACGAGAAACTGTGCAAGCTAACACACGGCTGGGCTTAGAAACATCCAACTACACGAACTGATTGGCCAAAGCCTGAACATCCAAAGCAAGCGGTCTCTCACTTATCGGAATATAAGCGAGACTGCCCATAGTGGTTGACTTCCTACTCAAAGCATCGGCCACCACATTGGCCTTTCTCGGATGATATAAGATAGTGATATCATAATCCTTCAACAACTCCAACCACCTCCTCTTCCTCAAATTCAACTCCTTTTGCTTGAACAAATACTGAAGACTCTTATACTCCGTGAACACCTCACATGTCGCGCCATACAGGTAGTGCCTCCAAATCTTCAATGCGTGAACAGTGGCTGCCAACTCCAAATCATGAACCGGATATTTCTTCTCATGAATCTTCAACTGCCGTGAAGCATAGGCAATGACCTTGCCATCATTTATCATTATTGCACTAAGTCCAATACAAGATGCATCACAGTAGACTGTATAAGGCCCTGAACCTGTTGGCAAAACCAACACCTGTGCCGTAGTCAGAGCTGCCTTGAGCTTCTGAAAGCTCACCTACACTCGTCCAATCATCTGAACTGGGCACCCTTCTGGGTCAACCTGGTCATCGGGGCTGCGATAGATGAGAACCCCTCCACGAACCGACGATAGTAGCCTTCCAATCCCAAGAAAATCCGAATCTCTATAGTTGATGCTGGTCTGGGCCAATTCTTGACTGCCTCAATCTTCTTCGGATCAACCTGAATACCATCTGCCAATACAACATGACCTAGAAATGCAATTGAACTCAACCAGAACTCACACTTCGAGAACTTAGCATATAGTTGACTATCCCTCAAGGTCTGAAGAACCACTCTGAGGTGTTGCTCGTGCTCCTCCCGGCTATGGGAATATATCAAAATGTCATCAATGAAGACTATTACGAACGAATCCAAATAAGGCCTGAACACTCGGTTCATCAAATCCATAAAAGTTGTTGGGGAATTTGTCAACCCGAATAACATAACCAAGAACTTATAATGCCTTTACTGAGTGCGAAAAGTTGTTTTAGGGACATCAGATGCCCTAATCCTCAACTGATGGTAGCCAGATCTCAAGTCAATCTTCGAGTATACCTTGGCACCCTGAAGTTGATCAAACAAATCATCAATCCTCGGCAATGGATACTTATTCTTGATTGTAACCTTGTTCAACTGTCGGTAATCAATACACATTCTCATCAATCTGTCATTCTTCTTAACAAACAACACCGACGCACCCTAAGGCGAAACACTCGGCCTAATGAAACCTTTCTCAAGCAAGTCTTGCAACTGCTCCTTCAACTCTTTCAACTCCGGTGGGGCCATACGATACAGCGGGATAGAAATGGGTTGAGTGCCCGGAGCCAAATCAATGCAAAAGTCAATATCCCTGTCGGGCGGCATACCCGACGGGTCTGAAGAAAATACCTCAGGAAACTCACGAACAATGGGCATAGAGTCAATAGAAGGAACCTCAGTACTAGAGTCACGAACATATGCCAAATAGGCCAAACACCCCTTCTCAACCATACGTCGAGCCTTCACATAAGAGATAACATTACGGGTAGAATGACCAGGAGTCCCTCTCCACTCTAAACGAGGTACACCCGGTAAGCCTAAAGTCACAGTCTTGGCATGGCAGTCCAAGATAGCATGGTAAGGTGATAACCAGTCCATCCCCAATATGACATCAAAATCAACCATGTCCAAAAGAAGCAAATCTACACGAATCTCAAGACCCCCAATCACAACTATACATGAACGATGGACTCGATCTACCATAATAGAATCACCCACCAGTGTAGACACATAAACAAGAATACTCAATGAATCACTAGGCATGACCAGATACGGCGTAAAATAAGATGACACATACGAGTACGTAGACCTTGGATCAAATAACACTGAAGCATCTCTATCACAAACCAGAACTATACCTGTAATAACCGCATCTGAAGCCTCAGCCTCGGTCCTGGATGGAAGAGTATAACATCGAGGCTGGGCCCCACCACCCTAGACTACATCCCTAGGACGGCCTGCAGCTAGCTGGCCTCCACCTCTAGCGGTCTGAGCTCCACCTCTAAATCCTCTATCTCCACTTCTAGCACCTCTACCCCCACCTCTAGCTGGCTGGGCGGGCTGTGGAACACCTGGTGCCTGAACAACAGCACGGGGACCTTGCTGCTGCGACTGAGTACCCACCAATCTCGGACAAGCCCTCCTGATATGACCATACTCACCATACTCATAGCATCCACCTGAGTGCTACGGCTGAGAAAACTGAGACTGACCCAGGAGACCTGAATGACCACCCCAAAAACTCTGGAGCGGCAATGCACTGATAGGAGATGGTGGTATACTGTAGGACTGCTACTCAGAATACTGCATCTGAGGACCACGGCTACTTGAAGCACCGTAAGAAACCTGAAGTGCTGACTGGAAAGGCCTAGGAGGATGGCCTCTACCATATGAATCTCTACCTCCATACGAGGTACCACTGAATCTGCCTGAATGATAGGGCCTCTTGTCCGACCCATGACCACCTCCCTGTGACAGAACCATCTCAACTCTACGGGCCACATTGGCTGCCTCCTGAAAAGTAATCTCACTCCCATCCTCCCTAGCCATCTGAAGACGAATCGGCTGAATAAGACCATCAATAAACCTCCCCACCCTCTCTTTCTCTCTCTCGGTAGGAAGTATGGCAAGAGCATGGCGAGCCAAGTCGTAGAATCTGGTCTCATACTGGGTAACAGTCATGGAACCCTGCTGGAGATGCTCAAACTGCCTCCGATAGGCCTCTCTCTAAGTAATGGGGAGAAACTTCTCTAGAAATAGTTGTGCAAACTGCTCCCAAGTCAAGGCTGGCGATCCAGCTGGTCTAGCCAAGCAGTAATCTCTCCACCAAGTCTCGGCGGATCCAGACAAGGGAAATGTAGCAAAATCGACCTCATTGGTATCAACAATCCCCATGTTCTTGAGAACCTGATAACAGTTGATTAGGTAATCCTGGGGATCCTCAGTAGATGTACTAGTGAAAGTAGTAGTGAAGAGCTTGGTGAACCTATCCAGCCTCCACAAAGCATCGACAGACATAGCTGCTCCATCACCGATCTGAGACACCACACCCGGCTGAACTACTCTAACTGGCTGAACCGCTGGAGTCTGAATCTGGGGAGCTACCTACTCCGGAGTACGAGTAGCAAGAGTCTGGGCTCCTCCTCCAGTCTGAGAGATGGCTGGTGCTACAGGAAGCAAGCCTGCCCGGGTGATATTCTCCATAAGGCCCACTAGTCAGACCAGAGCATCCTGAAGAACTGGGGTGGCAACAAACCCCTATAGGACCTGAGCTGGGCCCACCAGAACTGCTGGGGCCGGAACCTCATCATCAAAATCAACCTAAGGCTCTGCCACTGGTGCTGCTGCTCGGGGCTGAGCTCTGCCCCTACCTCGGCCTCTAGCACGGCCTCGGCCTCGCCCTCTGCCCCTCGTGGGAGTTGCTGCTGGGGGCTCGGGCTGTTGAGCGGTAGATGAGGAAGCGCGTGTTCTCACCATCTGCGAAAGAACAGAGTAGAAATTCACTTAGCATTGAGAAAAGACACCGCACGACAAGAAAGAACAAATGTGATGTTTTTCTAACTCTGTAGCCTCTGGGGATAAATACAGACGTCTCCGTACCGATCCCTCAGACTCTACTAAGCTTGTCCATGAATTGTGAGACCTATGTAACCTAGAGCTCTGATACCAACTTGTCACGGCCCAGATTTCCCACTCTCGGGAGTCGTGATGGCGCCAACTCGTAGAAGGTAGCAAGCCATGAAATTTAGAAATTTTAACTCCTTCATTTTAGTCCTTTTTAACAATTTGTAATAACAGGTGATCAATATTTAAATAATAGCGGAAGACGAAAATATGCAGAAGACTTAGACAATATAATGCCAAAATTAGTACGAAAACATCAGATACATCTCTACCCAGAAACCGGTGTCATAATATTCACGGACTGTCTATGAATACTACATACAGATGTCTGAAGAAAAGAAATACAATCTATCTCAGATACAAATGAAAACAGAACATATAAGTAGATAGAAGAGATGTCGGGCCTGCGGACGCCTGCAGGACTACCTCGGGGTCTCTGTGGACTGAAGGCTGGCCCCCCAAGTGCTACTGTCCCAGTGCTGCTCCGATATCTGCACAGAGTGCAGAGTGTAGTATCAGCACAACCGACCCCATGTGCTGGTAAGTGCATGGCCTAACCTCGGTGAGGTAGTGACGAGGCGAGGACCAAACTCCAGATAAACCTGTGCAATTATATAATATATGGTGGAAAATAAACAGGAATAAACAATTCAAATGGGAGGGGGTACATGCTTCGGGGAACATATCAAATCCAACAGAAATAAAGAGAAATATGAGAGAAACAGCTCAAAATCTACAACAAGTAATAATAACACTGTTGTGGCGCGCAACCCAATCTAATATATATCTAACATAGTTGCGGTGTGCAACCCGATCCCATATATATAACATTGTTGTGGCGTGCAACCCTATCCTTATATATATAACATTGTTGTGGCGTGCAACCCGGTCCCATATGTATAATATTGTTGCGGCGTGCAACCCGATCCAATATATATAACATTGTTGTGACGTGCAACCCTATCCCGGCAAGGGAATTCAACAGTGAAGTATATACGTCCCGGAAAGGGAGAATCAGCTATAACCAATCTCAACTCAATCCCTACTCATCTCAGCTAACACCAATACCCAACCTTAATTAATTGCAACGTAAATAAGCTAAAGCCCGTCTCAACATCGAGAATCACCAGTCAGAACATCCGTAGAATCATTCAAGAACATAACACATATTAATTTAAGACTCACGGTCATGCTCGACTCCAACGTATAGATACCCATCACCATGCATATACGTCGTACTCAACAAGAAGCAATTAACAAATAGGACACAACTCATAATCCCTCAAGCTAAGGTTGGACCAAACACTTACCTCGATGCCACGAACACAATTCATGATTCAATTATAGCTTTACCCCTTAATTTCACCACTAATTCGCTCATATCTACTCACAAATTACTTAATTACATCAATAAACGCTAAATAAATCGACCCCAATGTATGAAAATGAGTTTTCCAAAGTTTTACTCAAAAAGTCAAAAATCGCCCTTGGCCCACATGGTTGAAACCTGAGGTTCGAACTAAAACACGATTACCCATTCCCCACAAACCCAAATATATGATTTATTTTGAAATCGGATCTCAAATCGAGGTCCAAATCCCCAATTTTTGAAAAACCTAGGTTCTACCCAAAACACCTAATATCCCCCATGAAAATCATTGATTTTGAGTTGAAATCATGTGAAAAGATGTTAATGATTGAATAAAATGAGTTAGAAATCACTTACCAATGTTTTGGAGAAGAAAGGTTATTTGAAAAATTGCCTCTTATGTTTTTGGGGTTTTGAAAAATGAAAAATAGCTGAAAATCCCGTTTTAATATACCCCTCTCAGACCCCCTGTGCGGACCGCACAAAATGGATTGCGGCCGCACAGTCCTTCCTGAGGATACTGCAGTCCAGTGCCCCTGTGTGGACCGCACAAAGTCGAGTGCGGCCGCACAACCCTCCACCGCGCACCGCACAAGGTCGACCGCGGACCGCACTGGCCCCTTCCACGGTCGCACACGTTTTCTTGCGCACCGCAATGGCGGGTTCAGAGACCTACAACTTCTCTGAACCTGCAACATGTGGTTTTAAGCCTAAGACATCCCGGAACCTACCTGAAACTCACCCGAGCCCTCCGAACTTCAAACCAAGTACACACACAACCTCAAAAACATCCCACAGACTTATTCGTACGATCACATCATCAAACTAACATGTAACATCATGAATTAAACCTCAAAACTCAATATTTTCATCAAGAACTCTCAAAGTTCATAACTCTTCAACCAGAAGTCCAACTCACGTCAAATAAACTCATTTTCTCACCAAATTTCACAGTTATCTTTCAAATACTATAACATGTTTGTACCGGGCTCCGGAACCAAAATACGTGTCCGATAATAATGGTTTCAAACATTAATTCTTTTCTTTATTTCTTAGATAATTCAGTAAAATAATTTCTTTCAAAAATTGATTTTTAAGGCTTGGGACCTCGGAATTCATTTCCGGGCATACGCCCAAGTCCCATATTTTACTGCGGACCTCTCGGGATCGTCAGAATACGGATCCGGGTCCGTTTGCTCAAAATGTTGAGCAAAGTCAACCATAATCATTTTTTTAACTCTAGAATTTCTATTTCTCATATTTTCACAGGCTTTCCGGATATAGGTCCGGACCACGCACGTAAATTAAGGTGGGGTAAAAGGGAGGTTTTTAGGCCTCAAAACACTGAATTCAAGGTCATCACAATGCAGTGAATAAATTCTTAATAGCGAACGCTTCACATTAATGGGTTCCTAAGTGGTGAAAATTTGAATAAGTCAGATTAGTGGATTTCGAGGTTAAACCAAAAAGAAAAAAATCAATATAAGCTAATGTTACTAACGAGCTTCAAGGTCGTCTAGATCACCAAATGTATCACACAATAATATTTCGACATCATTAATGAATTAAGCCATTACAATGAACGACTAGGCAATGACTTAAAAACATTGTTATTTGGATCCACACATTTCACCAAAATGGTGAAGGAACACATAGAACTGAACTGCCGGATATGACAACAGAGAGAAAATCAAATAGAAAAAGATACATTGGTGCTGGGAGATAACACGATAAGTCAAGCACAAGAACAAACAGAAAATTAGGGTAACACACCACTCTAAACTATTATTTTCAAATCCTTTCCCTGATAACAAGGAAGGAAAAAACCATAGCAATAAGTCCAGCCACTGCGGATGGTAAAGAACTGAGGATGGCACTCCCGGGGTCCATCGGAGCTGCCATAGGTTCATGGTGGTGGCCTTCATGCGCGGCCACAGCAACCACCATGATCACAACACTAGCAATGAAGTTGAATGCTACAGCTGAGACCTTGAAAGCCATTATTATATTGCCTTCTCTTCAATATTCAAATGTTTGACTTCTATTTGCTGGAGCAAATGGCAATGTTTGATTAGGCCTCGACTGCTTGCTTTGGTATTAATTCTACATGCTTATATAGAAATCTTTTAGAAGGGTGTTATGACTCCAGGCCGGCAACTATCGATCGTACGATCCATTACAGGTTTGTACTTTGTACTATCATTCTAGCTTATTTCTTCCATTGACTTTCACCCTTTTGATAGACGCAAATTCATAATTCAAAGTAGTTGAGGTCAGAATGAATGTGATATATATATATATATATATATGTTTCATACTCTAGCCAAAAGTTATAGGTGAATCAGTTGAACCAAATAAAACCCATCCTAGATCCGCCTTTGTCCCCAGGGGCGGCTCTTAAGGCTTTGGGCAGTGAGGCCAGGCCACCAAAATTTGAAGTTCTCAAATTTATTTTAAATTTTTCTTATTATTATTACTATATATTATATAATTTATATAAATAATTGATATAAAGAAAAGTGTTACAATATATTTTTTTGTTACTTAATTGAGGTTATTTTATACCAATAAATTTATAAATTATGATTATTTCAACCCTCATCAATTAGTATGTTTTCTTCGCTCTTCAATTTTTATTTTTTTCTTTTTATATAGGAATTAATTATATATCGATAACATAATTAATTTCTTTTACAATATACGCTGAAACTGCATGAACACAAAACCGTTCATGCACCAGTTTTTTTTAGTATAATTCAACATATTATATTAGGTTATTTATAATTTATTTCCGATATTCACCAAAAAGTGCTACTTAATAGAATGAACTACAATTATTGTTAAAATTGATAAGAAGGAGTGAATCTTTGACACCGTCAGTGCTCAAACTTAAGCTATTACGTTATGTACGTTTATTTCTTTTTCTTGTTTGCGATGATAGCCAAATCAAAATTTTCACTTTGAGTTCTAGACCTCAACAGATAGTCCACCACTTTATTTTTTGTGCTCTTCTTATTTTTCTTTTCTATTTTTTGAAATTCGCTTTTTTTCTTTAATGATTAATTTGTTATTTAAAAAGTAAATTTTATTGTTAGGTAAATATTTTATAGAATATTTAAGGACCTCTCAATATAGTTTTGTCTTAAGCCACGAGATCCATTGAGTCGCCCTACGGTCCCTAAATCTTTCCTCTACATTTTTGTTTCAAATGATCCAAGAAGCAAGAAAATGGAGATCGTTTCGAAAGGTTCGGTACTGGAATTTTAATTATTATATTTAATAGTTTGAAGTGACGCATGTAATAGGCTAATAGCTAAATATTCTAGGGAAAAAAGTATTTAGTGATCTGTAAGGATTTGAAAAGGCTAAAAAAGAACGTGCGAACAATTCTATAAAGCAATGATTAGATGATGCAGACTGCTTCATTTGAGGCTTTGACAAATTGAAAAACTAATATATTAAGAATAAAAAAAAAATAGCTAGACATTCGCATTCGGAGAGATGTCGCAGTCATAAGGTTCTACTTTTGAGATTTTGTGACTTGCCCAACCAATATGTTTTGCTTCAAGAGTTGGAAGATTTACAGGATTATCGTGATTTGTTTATTTCTGACGGTAACGAATGAGACGACTTAAGTAGTAGTTTCAATATAACGACTAGTAGATGTGATTATTACATTTTTTTGTTACTCCTAACTAAAACAAAATTGTACTATTAAGTATTTATATTAGAGCATAGGTTGCGAGATTATTTACAGTATAAAACTATATATGGATATGTATGAGGCAAGACCCATGCAATCCTTGATGCTGCTGAATAATATAAACATTTGCGTCAATGGTCGATTTCCGATTGTATCTCTAATTCTTCATTGAGAAAATATCTTTATCGATGTGAATATTTTTTACCTGTCTCATATTGGAGGGGGTCCGAAGCAGATTGGGCTAAGATGCATCTGCCCCTGACATATTAGTTGAGAGAATGCGTTGTCTCGTTATCTGATCTTCTCGGTCCTCATTTCATGAGCTAAATTTTAAATTTTAGTTAGATTCAATGTTTATTTTCTCGTAACAATATGCTCATAGACACAAAAAATCATAAATATGATCAAGGATGGCAATATGAAAGAGGCACACATCTCATCTCAAATTGCAGGTGCTGCCTAGGTGGACTATAAGGCTAAGCAATGTTTACAGAGATTTTTAAAATTATTAAAACTGCTAACAGAAATTAATATACTATGATTAATTACCCCGCGGCCATCTTTAATTTTGTATTAAAGTTTATGTGCAAGACCAGAAAGGAAGAAAGTTCTATAGAAGTATTCCCTGGGTTGTGTATATATGAATACATATATGATGTTATATTTTGAAGCTAAAAACAAAAACAAAAAAGAATAACAATATGCACATCAACGCTGTCCTGAAACAAAAAAGAATAACAATATGCACATCAACGCTGTTCTGGAAGTAAGTTAAGGATAAGAGTGTATGTATTCTTTTGCGTATTTGGTTCCTACGAAGGTAAAGCAAGAGTTATTAACCAACAAATATTTTATTTTTACATAATTAAATTATTCAACAACTGTCATCACATGTGAAAATACAACATTTTAAGAGTAAATGACACAATAATACAGCTAAATACAAACACACTGATGATAGGCTATAATTGCGTATTTTAGTCGATTATTACACTCTAATTTACTGCACTTTAGTTGAGTTTGCGCTTTAATCGCTAGTGTCTTGCACTAACTGTGTGTTTTATGCCTTGTAGGAGTGATTCCGAGCTATATAGATGTTATGGAATGAATTCAAGTGATTTGGAGCTTTGAAATCTGTGTAAAAGTTCAAGGAATTAAGCCAGGATCGCGTTTGGGGGTCAACGGATGATAGTTAGAGCAAACGAAGAATCGAGCAGGCACACTGCGCACTGTCTAGTAAAATACACATAACATTTTTCTCAGGAATCCATTTGGGCTTCACAATATATGGTTGGAAAGCTAACTCAAAGGGCTACAACTTTCATGTTTTACGTTTTTCCAAATTCGAAACGGAAAAGGGTGAAAACGCGCGAACTACAAAGTTCGCGCAGTAGTTCGCGCGTATAAGGAACAGAGGCAGAATACTGCGCGAAGTAGTGCGCGAACTCTGTAGTCCGTGCAATAGTTCGCGCACTACCGACCCGGAAAAATATTATTTAGGGGTAAAATTGGAATTCCTTCTTAATCCCTCTCAATATACATAAAGCAAAAGCTCCATTATTGATAGAAGATCAGATTTTAGAGAAAGAGTTTTAGAGAGAGGAACTTTTTGAGGAGCTTCATCTTGGAGCTAAGAAAGGAGAAGAAGAACAACATCTTGGAGCAAGGATTCAAAGAGTTCTTCTAAACTTTCTTCTATTTGTTTGTTTATATTATGTTTAAGACTTTTATTGTTGATTTTTGTATGATTATGAGTAGCTAAATACTCTAGTATTCTTGGGTCATGGATGTTAGATGATCTTGTTGTTTGAAGCTTAGATTGAAGATCTTGAATCTATCGTTATGGGTTGTTTATTTGATTCTGCTTCTAATTATTTTACTGCGTAGCTAACAGTGAAATATTATTTACGAATCTTGAATTAAACTTGAAAAAGGAAATTCTTGGTTGCATATAGAATCAAATAGAGCAAGATCCGGATCCTGGGCATCGGGTGAAAGATTCGCAATTAAGATAGAACTATACTTAATTGCCTTTCTTGGTTGAGAAATAGGATTTGTAAATGCATTTGAGTTAATATTAATACCATAGACATATAGGTATTAATTTAACTTGAATAGATGCATAAGAACTCGAAAGATTCTTATGAATATTATTAACCCTATAATCAATAACCCGGATAATTCAATAAATCAATCTTAAGCTAAAATAGTAGCATGATCTCTAGCAAGTCCATGACCCTGGAATATATTTATCCAAATTGTTATAAACATATTGTGAAATTGGTGTAGTAATTTTGTGTTGAATTATTGTGCAATTATTAAGTACGTTGTAAATTGGTTCTTTATATATTTTGTGATAATTTAACTTGAATTGATAATTGTTTGAGTCTACATCAGTCGATAAGTTGATCACAATTCCTCGTGGGAACGATACTCTACTTACTACTATATTACTTGTCGATCGCGTGCACTTGCGTGAGTGTTTTGGTCGCAACAAGTTTTTGGCGCCGTTGTTAACCCGGGAGAAGGTGTTAGGCATTCTCGAGTTCCGTGGTTCTAGCACGGTCGCTCAACTGTCATATTAGGCTTGTTTATCTTCTCCAATAAGACTCAAATAATTAGTATTCTTGGGTCATGGATGTTAGATGATCTTGTTGTTTGAAGCTTAGATTGAAGATATTGAATCTATCGTTATGGGTTGTTTATTTGATTCTGCTTCTAATTATTTTACTGCGTAGCTAACAGTGAAATATTATTTACGAATCTTGAATTAAACTTGAAAAAGGAAATTCTTGGTTGCATATAGAATCAAATAGAGCAAGATCCGGATCCTGGGCATCGGGTGAAAGATTCGCAATTAAGATAGAACTATACTTAATTGCCTTGCTTGGTTGAGAAATAGGATTTGTAAATGCATTTGAGTTAATATTAATACCATAGACATATAGGTATTAATTTAACTTGAATAGATGCATAAGAACTCGAAAGATTCTTATGAATATTATTAACCCTATAATCAATAACCCGGATAATTCAATAAATCAATCTTAAGCTAAAATAGTAGCATGATCTCTAGCAAGTCCATGACCCTGGAATATCTTTACCAAATTGTTATAAACATATTGTGAAATTGGTGTAGTAATTTTGTGTTGAATTATTGTGCAATTATTAAGTACGTTGTAAATTGGTTCTTTATATATTTTGTGATAATTTAACTTGAATTGATAATTGTTTGAGTCTACATCAGTCGAGAAGTTGATCATAATTCCTCGTGGGAACGATACTTTGCTTACTACTATATTACTTGTCGATCGCGAACACTTGCGTGAGTGTTTTGGCCGCAACACACACCTTCTATGTCATGGCACATTATGCATATGGAAAGATGCATTAAACATTGACCGCCAATATCTCCCTTCAAACATAGAAATTAACAACAAGAAAAAACCATAAAAATGTCGAATGACACTGAAATTAGTTAAACGCAGCTGGTTTTAAACCCTTTTCCAGATAACAAAGAAGGAAAGAAGCAAACAAAGGATGCTGATGAGTGCAACTGGAGAAGAATTGACAGAAGCCAAATTAGTAGATGGAGTAGGGGCACCATCCATGCCAGGCATATTCGGCATGTCAGTACTGCTGCCGGGATCATCGCCATATTGGGCTGTCACTGCCACAACAGCTATTAAAATTGCGAAAGAGGCAACAGAGGCAGCAGTTGAGAAACGTAGAGCCATTATATGACCAATTCCGAATTCAAATGCCTTCGATAATTATCAGTAAATGATGTAACTTTACTGCCTTTGCTTGAACGGTTATGGCAACTTAGCTACGTATTTATATTGTAAAGATCTTTTATTTATGATGTTTAAACAAGATGTGTCGTATTTGGGGTCATTGGTTTTAGTGTTGGAGATCCTAGACGATGTTTTGCTGTCGAGGTTTGTCACTTATTTTATATTGTATGTAGCTAGGAACATGATTCAATGAGGAATCCAATGTGAATATAGATAGCTGTTTACAATTGGAAATTTTGCTTTCATCTGCATTACGGTTGAAACATAGACAACTAGGACAAGGACTTAAAGTTTAAGCATTGTGTGACAAATGAAGGAACAATTACTAGATTCTTGGGGCTTCGAATTTTGTATCTGAGAACCATGGCTCGATAACGAATGATAACTGAAGCAATATATATTTAGCAAGCTCATAAATCTAATCTAGTAAAAAAACGTAAAATATTACAAAATGGGTAAAAACTTGAGAACTAGATTTTCTTTTTATTCTTGTTGGGTAATTAGAATGTACACAGAAAACTTTTAGGATTAAAGAGCCCAATTTATCAAACATTAGAATGTAACAGGTCTAGACGGAGCAAAATAAATAGCTTATAATTGAGACTTAGTGGGAGTTTGGACATAAGAATTATGAAATTTCAAAAAAAAAAAGTGAAAAAAAATTTCAAGTGAAAATGGTATTTGAAAATTAGAGCTGTGTTTGGACATGGATAAAATTTTGGGTTGTATTTGAAGTTGAGTGATTGAGTGAAAATTTTGAAAAATAATTTTTCAAATTTTTGAAAAATTCCAAAATTCATCTTCAAGTGAAGATTGAAAATTTTATGGCCAAACATTGATCTCGAAAAAAAGTGAAAATTTTTGAAAAAAAAGTAAAAAATTTCTTATGTCCAAACGGACTCGAGTTGTTGTACTAATAATGTTGACATAGCATATTATCTGTCAAAGCTATAGGTAGCTCTAGAGCAATCATCACGTACAATGTTCATCGAATTATATGGAATTTGGATCCTCCTAGCAGCAGAGGCAGGGAAGCTGTATACAGTCTACCTTATGATAAAAAGGAAGAAAAATTAAACAAAATTAAATGATGGATGAATAATATTAATTAGGAAGAACACAAAAACTTAGAGAATTGAAAAAAAGAATTCAACATGGGGATATTGGGATACAAATAATTAACGTGTCTCAGCAGTAGGTGAGGAATGAGAGATGAAAATTTTCTGCTACAATAGTGACAAATATTGATTGTTCTGCAGTCTATCTTCGTTGAGTATCTGGGATATAGAGCGCTCTCATCAGCAATATTTCTAAGCAAACAATTAGTAACATTTGGTGTTGATTTCTCCCCAATTACATTTACATACTTCCTAATTGCAATAACATTAATCCATTAAATAATGAACGATATTACTGTATGGGTAATCCAGTGGCTTCATAGGCAGACTCCTTGAAGGTTGAAAGTAGTACTGGCTAAATAGGCAATGTTTACCCTTCGACAATCTGAAAACTTAGTGTTAGCGTGTAGAAATCCTTCTCTGCAATGTTACTACTACTTTATACCACGGACTTTAAAGCCATTTCCTAGTGCCGCTGTGTCATTTCTCGATCTCCTCCTGAATTTGACCTTCTGTATTAGCAGATAAAGTTAGATGAAACATCGATGACCACACAAAATACAACAAAGTGTAAACTCTCACCAGCAAGTTCAACACCCAAGTTAGCCTGAACATCCGCATCGGAGTTTGATTCCTATTAGAAAGAAGTTCACACTATGTTAAATCTTCAAAAAACAGCAAGGTAATACTCTTAGGTAAATCCAAAAGAGCGAAGAAAGAGATGATTTGCAGAATTACCCGAAGGACATGAATGATCCGGAAAGAAAGAAACCGATCTTTCAGTTGTTTTGCCTGCTCATACAGTGTGGAGATGTTTTGATTTTTAACCTTCCATAGGCCCTGTATCTGTTTGGTAAAAGACACTTTAATGAATTCATATATCAAAGGGATTAAAGAAGAGAAACGAAATAACAAATCATACTGCAAAGAGTAAACTAATAATTAGGACCAGGGGCGGTCCCAAGTGGAGAGAAGTGGGTTCAACTGAACCCACTTCGTCAAAAATAAATACTGTGTATATGTATAAATTATGGCTAAAGCAAGGTAAATTTTGTATAGAAATTATTTTTGAACCCGCTTATACGGCTTAGACCACTTATGTTAGTTATGGACTTCTCTGACTGAACCCGCTTTCACAAAATCCTGGGTCCGCCACTGATTAGGACCACTATTTTGTAAAGTAATAATCACTCCTGCTTCCAATGATGCGAAAACAATATCTCAACAAGATGACGTACAATAAAGCATCAATGAAAAGATGAGCAAAGCTCATCCTACATTTTACAGTGATCATACAGGGATGAATCTTGAATACAAGCTCATTTTGTTCCCTGGCAAGAGAATTCTTCCTTAGGTTAGACAACTTTTCGCCCACTTCTTCCTCACCTCTTTATCTTTTCCCAGTAGCAGGAGCCTCTCTCTTCTAGGTTTCTCCCAGTTTGCCATGTAGGTCATTCTTCGATTGGGTTTGACACAAAAGAATGCAGTAATTAACCTAAATTACTTGTTAAGATTCCTCATTGCTTCAAAATGCTCTGAACCCATATTGTCCATCACTAGTTAACACCGAACATAAGTTTAACAGGGGACCTACCTTGAAGGTAGAGAGGCTGTTTCCGAAAGACACCCGGCTCAAGAAAATATGAAAAGAAAGCAGTAGCAACAGCCAACAAGCAGTAACAACAGCAAGATATTAAGAAAACAAGCGTAATGAACAACATGTAGTAATAGAGATATACCAATAATAGAATACAAGGCTAACTACTAATCCTACTGGTACGGGGAAGATATTATCAGCTAACCAGACTTTATCTTTTCGTCTCCAACACAGAAGATCCGATTATTACTTATGCCAGAGGTAAGGAAAAGCTTTGTCATATAAAATAAAACCATTAAGCGGAAGTAACTTGAGAAAAGGCCCTCTGGCATAATATTGTTGACGACATCAAGGAGTAATGAACAAGCAATATAAAAAATTGCCAGGAGCTGCATATTCAGATGCTACCTGCTAGACCTTTGAACATGCAAATAAGGATTTCATTGATCCAGAATATCAACCCCCACCCCAAAAAAAAGAAAGAAAAAGGACGAGGAGAATTGCATTGATCCAGCTAAAAGATGAAAAGAGTAACTTAGCTTAAATGCAATACCATCACCATGTTAAGAGATGGAAATGTAAGAGGTTTTAGTAGTGCAGTGCATGACAAAGGACAAGTGTCAGATCAAGCATATAAAAGGAGAAACATGATAATAAATATATCTGAAAAACTAACCTGCATACAAACAAGTTTGGAGTCACCCTGAACACGAATACTTGTAAACCCTTTGCTAAGTGCATATTTCAACCCCAAAATAATGCCTCGATATTCAGCAGCATTGTTTGTTGCTACTCCTAAACCTTCACGCAGCCTACAGATCTTTTATTTGGAAGGTTGTAAATCATAAGTTTGAAGAAAAAGAGAAACAAACACAAATCCCAAAGTTAGTGATTATTACAAAACTGCCATCATCAGCTCGTAGCACCGCTCCTGCACCAGCTAGTCCAGGATTTCCTTTTGAAGCACCATCAAATTCAAGAGTACACGACCGCTGCTAACAATAACAATGATCAGCCTCTTTGCACACAACACCATAAACCAACAAGAAAATTTAGAAAAGCTCAACCATGTAGTTTGCCACAAAGAATTTAGTTTTCACAATTAATTTAGTAAATTACGATTTTCGCACTTGGCAGCCCACTAGGTATAAATGAAGTTTACCCTTATTAAAATTTTTAGATAAAGAATTTTGCTTTGTCAATTTCAGTACAGAAAGCATTTATGTTTTACAATTAGCCATCGTTTAACAGCCACTCACACCCGATGGCAGAGCTTGGTCACCCTTATGATCATCTAACTTCACATGCTTTCTTAGGAAATCATTTGAAATAACTGCTGATCCAACAGCATCCTGCAAACGAACATGGCCAAAAAAACAAATAGTTTCCAGAACAGTGTCAAGCCAAACTATCCAGGGCAGAGAATGCAACTAATCATCACTGTACTACTTTGAACCAAATATATATAAACCACCTTTCTACAAAGTGGCTAGAATAATATAGTGTACTTTAACAGATGAATTTTGCAAATACACATCATTCAACAATTGCAACTCTACCTACTATTTCATGTACAAAAAGATGTTGCAATTCGTCCCGTTACCAACTCAAGATTTTGTTTATTAACCAATATGTAGTACAGTTCTTGTTTGATAATGCTTAATGCAGGCTATACCAAATACTAAGCTTTCCTTTTGATGGAGTGACAAGCACATACAAATCTTTTAGCTAAATCCGTGATCCTCACCTCTAACTAAAGAAAAGTAACAACAATCATCCACCTAAGCCATTATAAACTATCATCCATCCCAAGATCAAGGATCACTATAGCTCCTAACTTTCTTCCCAAAAAACATTGGACTAATTATATCAGAACAACATCTATATTCTTGAGAAGGCCATTTAAATCCGAAAGAAAGAAAAGAAGCAGCAATAGAAGTTAACTTTGAACTTCAATTCCTTTTGACGTTTCTACCATTTTTTCCCGCTTTCCCAAAGCACAAACATGGTGAAGTAACATCTTTTAGTCATCGCCAGTAAACTCAAATTAAGGATCCAGATCTAGAAGGTAGGTCAAGCAGAGCTAATAATGTTACATTCAAGATAAATGCAAGTGTAGTTTATATACTTTCTTCGAGAAAAGAAAATTTCTTAACAGGAAGATACTATTATAGTAAAAGGGGCAGCCCGGTGCACTAAGCTCCTGCTATGCGCGGGTCCGGGGAGGGGCCGAACCACAAGGAAGATACTATTATAGTACAGGTTAAATATTTTCTTTTTGGTGATATGTGGAGTCTGTTGATTTCTTTTATTGACAAGAGATTCTTTTTTATGAAGGTTGACAAGACATGTTTATTTCTTTATATTATTATACGGCAAACTAAGATTTGCAGGGCTTTGAGATGTTAGCAGGTCATACTTGCTTAGTTTTTCTGTATGTTTTTGCTGCTGGAGCTCTCCTTTTGTTGTCTAAGGAATTATAAATTGGACGATGCAAGATTAAGCTATATCACCGGAGACTCTGTAGTTCTGTGACCATATTCATGATGTAGCTATGGATCTTAAAATAACATTCCTAGATACTGGTGTCTTTACTCATTAAGAAAAAGTTCGTATGTTGAGAAACATCAGAAATGAAAAAGACTACTATTTTAGAGCACCGAAGCTCAATGGCATCGATCACACCTGCGGGCAGAAGAAAGAAAATATCTAGTTACTTGTACATGTGTCTTGACAAGAGGGGTTGCTCTTATGGTAAGCAACCTCCACTTCCAACCAAGAGGTTGTGAGTTCGAGTCACCCCGAGAGAAAGGTGGGGAGTTCTTGGAGGGAAGGATGCCGAGGGTCTATTTGGAAACAGCCTCTCTACCCTAGGGTAGGGGTAAGGTCTGCGTACACACTACCCTCCCCAGACCCCACTAGTGGGATTATACTGGGTTGTTGGGTTGTTGTTGTTGTTGTACATGTGTCTTACACATAAGCTATAGTATCCTTCCATTTGTGAAAATCTTGCTCATAACTAGAGCTGACTTGTTAGAATCTTTCCACCACATGACATTATTACTTGTCTATTAAAAGGTGGCCCCGGTACAGCAAAAAGATATCAACAATTCTCTAATAATCAATAGTATACAAATTCTTAAATTAAAAGGCACTGCTGCTTATGAGAGAAAAAATGCCTTTCCAGTTGAATTAGTGACGACATACTTCTGTGATTGTGAAACTGTTAGTTATGACCTCTTAAAGAAAAATTGCAAGGAAACTCCCAACACTAAAAGCATGCTTCGGTTGCATAGAAAAGTGTGTACACTGACTTCCTAAGGAGATAACTTCGGGAATGAAGTAATTAAACTCTCAGTGTACAGTAAGAAGTGAAGAAATCATAGAGGCAATTGCTGCAAATTCTGATAGACTTTTCCGCAGATTAACATAATATGGTCTTAACTTACCGAATATTCTGACCACATTACTTCCTGTGACCTCTTCTTTGGCATGTGTTCAGGCATCCCACCTTTGGAAGAAGAAGGTTGCTGCAAGGAATAAAATGCTAATAAATTAGTACGACCAGTCAAAAAAGAAAAAAATAAGAGGAAAGATGTGTCATTTTCAGGCCATTTCACCGCTTTATGATCACAAGCAGCTCATCTGACTGACCAGCATATGCTTATTATTGCTAGCTATGTTGCCCGGACTCTCCTAAAATGTCGTCTAGTGCATGTCGTATCCTCCAAAAGTAGTGCATTTTTGGAGGATCAGGCACGAGTGCGGCAGCATTTTGGAGAGTCAGCGCAACATAGATTGCCGGAGAGTGACGAGAGAAATATACACCAAAGAACGAAGACGAGAATATTAAATAGAGGATTAGAGAGAGGTAAGGATCTTTTCTGCCAATGTTTATTGAATTACCACATGAAACAGGATTGTCACATCATGGAACAATTTTTTTTGAAATAAAGCACATCATATAGGAAAGTTAACCTGGGTAGAGTACAAACCTACAATTAATGCGTCAACTGCATTTAGAGAAATCTCTTAATCTGGATTATATTGACAACATAGAAGAAAAATAAATAAGTATACCACACATGAGGTAATGCAATGAAACTCTCAGGGTTTTTTTCCTTTTTGGCAGTACCATTTGTTGATGAAGTGAGTTGCAGTATAAAGTTTAGAAACTTTCAACTTTGGTTGGGGAATGCAGTACAAATTCATCCCTTATATAGCAAAAGGCAAAAGTAGAGCGTTTTTTTCCAGCCACTCTTCACGGTTGGACTTCGCGATTTTTTGTCCTAACTCTTCACACACGATACAAAATCAGCTAGTCATATCATGGTCTTATTTCTAGATAACAATCCAATAAATACATGAGATTTCCAGGGTTTCTTTAGCTAATGGATTTTACCTTTATTTGAAGTTCCAGCGGCCAAAATATGAAAATTTCAGCTTTTATTTGGGATTGTTTGATGGGCGATGATTATTCAAATCAAGTGGAAAGGAAATTTCAAAATTCCAAGTATCAAGTAGTTCTGACAAGGAAACTTGCACATTAAGATCTGTGTCATATCAACCTCACAACAGAATGGGTGAGTCAAAATTTAGATCAGATTGATTGAAAGAACCTATTTGTAGAAATAAAGGTAAAATTATCACCCACCTTGGTGAAAACATCGTGAAACAAATACTAAACCATTAAGAATAAATGATAGACCTCAGGAATTGGCTTACATGAAAAGGGCATGGTACTAGAGTTCCAAAGAGATCTTCAGTCAGATCAGCAGCTCTGATAGAATAAAGAGCATTTTTAAGCCCACAAGAGAGCAGATATTCCTCTGTGTCCTTAGGCATGGCATAGCCTTTATAGACACTCACAGGGGGATCACATATCTGCCAGGAACAGCGAGCGGCAGAAAACAACTGATTAACTCATTGCAAGTGAACGTCTTCACAGGGAGAACAATCTCAGAAGAATCATGCAAACGGCCATTAAGTTCAATCACTCCATACAATATGATCTCAAAGATGCCAGTTGACATTCTCAGAAACAAAAAACAAAAACAAAAAAGAATGACATCTGACGATATGCAGATAAAGTGGCACGAAGATGATAACAATACGAAAAAGCATGTGTACAGAATGTGGAAAAATAAAGTAGCGAACTATCCAGATGATGCAGGGAGAAAGTGAGAAACAGAGAGAGAGAAAAAGAGATAGAGAAGGGGCCTTAGAAGTAAAAGGAGAACGAATCACAAATAGAAGGATAAAACTCAACTCACTTAACCTATCCTTTTGTGATTTCTTTGAAGCTTGAAACACATTGGTTTACAATAGTAATTGGACAAAAGAATGACCTGGAGACATAATGTTTCATTGTCATACACTCAGGAGGGAATTCCAAGACTGTTTTCAAAGTCATCCAAACACACTTAGCTGAAGTTTTGGTAATAAACTCAGGTTAATTATGGATAAACAAGGTTCTAATACACAAACGACTATTGCATATTATTCATCAAATAAGAAAGAAGCACTAGTTACAGTAAAGCATTGCATTTATAGATATATTCTCTGCATAACAATCCTCCGAGGATCCGACTTGAGTCTGGCAAGAGAAAAATAATAGATACATTCAATAAAGGTCAATAAACAAGAGAAAAATAATGGTTACCGAGGATCCGACTTGAGTCTGGCAATCACTCAAGTTTTTGTAGACTCCAACCAGATCTCCTTTCCTAACAACAAAGAAACCATCTCTATCTTCCTTCATTTTTGGAGTAGGATCAGACTTCTCTGAGCTGGAACTATCCCCACTAGACTTTTTAGATGAATAGCAACGAAAGCAAATTCTCTTCAAAAGCAAGTCGAAATCAACTTTTCTAGCTGCATTATGTCCAACACCTGTCTTCCATGAAAGAGCTGAAATTGCACCAATAGAACTCTTCACAGCACGACTGCCAGTCCTTGTTAATATTACAGCAGAACATGCATTAAACAAGACGTTCATTACACAGGACCTCACTCAGAATCAACCAGTTTCTGAAAAAAGAAAAAAAAAAGAGAAAACAAAGTCATTTTTCTTCATTCAAAATCATTTTCATTTTGCGAGAAGAGAACAGAAGAAAGAAAACACCGATTTTTTTTAATTTTTTTTTTTTGTATGATGAAGTAAGAAATTTCACTAAAGGCATCAAGAAGATGCTAACAGATCCACAAAGGATTACAAAAAGGCACAGTTAGCTCCAATACAAAATAAACTAGGTTATGCTCGGGGAGCTAACAAATCTAAAAACTGAAAAGCAGTGGAATGGTTATTGTACTAACTTTCCTCCTAGAAAACACCAATTTATTCAGCCAGTTCTTTCTGTGTTCCACACTTCCACTTCTATAAACACGTTACGAAGTGAGAATTTCAGACAGCTCACCATGTTTAAAAGGCTAGGAAAAAAATTAACTTGCACCAAGTGTTTACACAGGTTTAGTTAATTTAACTAAGAAATCTTATTCACAATTAAGGCGATTTAGTTTATTTCTAAGCTACTCGGACTCTTCACTTTCGGTGCCCCACCCGTGTCGACACGATATGGGTGGGTGTGGGATCCGTAGTGGATATAGTCAATCGATTTTGGGTACTTTGTATGGTGAAACTTGGGACTGATCCAATGATTTCTCAAATCAAAATAAAGGCTAGGGTGAAATTGAAGAAAATGAAATATCTTGTATATATAGAAATTTCTATGTCAGTCCTTTTCTTTTTATCTCCTTCTCGGATTCTCCTTTGAAAATGTAGGAGGCCTACAAATTCCAATTAGAAATGCTTTTCTATTTTCTTATTAGCTTAATTCAAATGTTAATGTTCTTCACTTTTTATGGTTTAAACTTGTAGACTTTTTCTTGCACTTTACAAGCACATGTAAGTTTTCCGCATAATGTCTTATAATTTAGGCATATTTTTTAACTCTACTTTAAGATATTTGAATTATTTTTAGCCGAATCCCCGCAGCCGAAAGTACTTAGATCTATACCCCCGAATCTTATCATGAAGGATCCGACTTCTAGATCCACACCCATATCGGACACCTGCACCCGAGTTCGAGCAACTTAGGTTTATATATTAGTATTCTTTATGAGATCATGAATCATTGACATGAATTTTAGTGTTTTATTCTAATATTTGAAATTTATTATTTTTCACATTCTTATGACGGATACATAATACTACTTTTTTTTTTATAAGGTGAAGATTTTATTAAAAACAGTATCAAGCTGATACTGTAAAAATACAAAGATATTACTGGCTTAAAAACATTAAAATCCTAAGCGGTCTAGCATGTCCAGCATATCATGAAAATTCATAACAACATTTCCATCTTTCCAATAGTACAAATAATGTAAACAACTATTATATTTACATAGGTATAAAAATAAGTGAAGAAATATTAAAAAATTAGTTTATATCATGTGCGAAACACATCTTAGTTAATTTAAAATGGTAAAATTTAAGTTTATAAAAAAAAATTAAATGGTAAAAATTTAAGTTTATAAAACAAAAGGACACATCTTCTATGTTTATTTATGGTTCAACTTTTTTGTTTTTGACCATCTGGTATCGGGAACCCGCTGGCTGACTAATACTCCCTCCGTTCACTTTTACCGGTCCAATATGAACTTTGCAGAATAATAAGTGAAGTGTATAATTTACCATGATACTCATGTTAATTGATGCATATTTTTAATGGATTTAAAAAAATAATTTAAAATAAGTAATTAATATTGTGGGTATAACAGGAAAAAAGAAATTGTCTTCTCTTTATATGCTAAAAGTGGCAAGTAAAAGCAAAAAATCTAAGTAAAAGTGATCGGAGGGAGTACATTGGTGCCTCATAGGGCCTATTTAAGTGAAACACTCCCTATTTTTGGTGGCTATATTTTTTCTATAGGTACATTACATATGAGAACTTCCTTTTCATTTTATAAAAAGAAAAAATAAGCTTCCTTTTCATTCTTCTTTATATTATTTCAGTTCTTTTCCCTTCTCAAAACATAAAGAACTTTTTTTTATATTTTTCTTTTACAACCTTTAAGATAAAACAAAAAACAGCACAGCAGAGCTTAATGGAGGGTTCTTCCCTCTCCCCCCAAAATCCAAACTTCGAGTCATTCCATCACCGGAAAACTACCCTTCCCCAAATTTTAATTCTTAAAACACCAAGGACTTAACTGCAAAGCGCTCAATAAATGAAATTGTCAAAAGATTTTCCTTTGAAGTATTTGAAAGTTAGGAAAGGATTCTTCTATATATACACAACTAGATGAAGAGCCGCATTGAATAAAGGTAGTAAAAGGAAGGAAGCCATAGAATAGCTCTAAGTGTGAAAGTTCCAATCTTTCCATCAAATTGAAAAGATTAAGAGAAAACTTTAAATGGGTTCGCATACATTGACAAGTGGAAAATGATAAAACGAAATTAGAGCCCTAATCAAAATGGGTCAGCAAAATGGATGTGTTTAGCTAATAAATACAAGCATACCGGCAATTGCAGGATGAAACTGCACCAATCTTCTTGGGGCATGAAGAAGACCCTCGTAGGGAGCGTGAGAGAAGGGGGTTGGGGTTAGCGTTGGGGTTGGGTTATAGGGTGGGTGGTGTGGAGTGAGTGCGTAGATAGTGTCTTTTACTTTTCAACAGTATAGCTGGTTAACCCGGTAAGGTTTTTCGAATTTGGCTCCGGTCTGGTTCGAGTGTTTTGCCCTTTCAACAGTTCCGGTTCGAGTTGACTTCTATGTTTATGTTTCATTTTTGTTTTATTCCTTATAAACAAGGAAAATTCCTCAATTTTAATTGGCAGAATAGCAAGCTATTAAATTTGTGCTCACTTTTCACTTAGACAATCTATCTTAAGTCTGTTTCATTTGAACACTTTAACTAGGCTTTTACTGTGTCATTTAGACACAAAATGCTGACATGACAAGGCAAGTGTTTCTCACATTTTTCAAGTGCGTGAAATCATCCAAAAAACAAATACCACATACTTCTTACCGGAAAATGAATAATTTATGTCGGAAATTTTTTCCAGGTGAACTTATCTTTTTAAATTTTCAGATTTGTTCACGAGATTACTACCAAATCCTACCAAATTTTGAACCCAAAATTGCAATTTCTTCTTAGTTCGTCGACTGAAGAACTAGAAGTGTTTCATCGTGCTTCAGCAGACCCAAAACGAACCAATCTCACCCAAATCTTCACCAAACAATTTAAAACTTGAAAGGAGAACTCTAATCAACATCAATACCAAGTCGAGTGATTAATTCGAACAAACAACCGCAAAATCAGAAGACCTAAGTTCGTCTCTTCGTCGAAAAATCAGTTAAAGTTTCGAACCCAAAACCCTAGAAAATTAGTTCAAAATTGAGCTAAAATCTTCAGACTTCACCTCATATCAGCGTTTACAACCAAAAACTCTAACACTCAGCCAACTTCGAACCCTAATTTTCAGATTTTCAAATGACCCAACTTCCAAATCTAAACGTTTTTGGCTTAGATTAGTATTTGTTTCCTAATGTATAACTCTGAGAAGAAGAAAGTTCCGAACTTTTCCGCTGAAAGCCAAGAATTTTTCAAAATTTTGCATTCGTTCTATTCGATTTGGAACCCTGAAACTCCATATCCGGCAATTTGGCCTAGAATTTAACCAAGCCATGGTTATGTGAGTACTTTGTTCTTTTGTTTGGTAGAAGAAGATGGAGAGGAAGGTGTAATGACCCAGCCGGTCGTTTCATGAGTTATCGCTCCGTTTTCCCCATTTCTGCTTCTTATTGCCTTGTTCAGCGGTATTTTGTGTTATCGGGTTGGTTGGCTCGGGTTCAAAAAGGTTTTGGTAAGGTTTGAGACACTTAGTCTCTTTTGAGTAAGCTTGAGTTGAAAAAAAGTCAATCAGATGTTGACTTGTGTGAAAAGGGCTCGGATGTGAATTTCGATGGTTCGGATAGCTTCGGGAGATGATTTGGGACTTAGGAATGTGATCCGAACGTGTTTTGGAGGTCCATAGTAGGTTTAGGTGTGAATTGGCGAAATTGGTATTTTGACTTTTTCCGTTTGATGTCACACCCCTTTTAAGCTCACTTAACCCTCTTAAAATAAATAAAAGGATTTTATGAAACTCAAAAGGGTTTTTAAATTCGAAAGTGACAAAAATATGTATTCAAAAGGATTGTTTCAGAGTCGCCACCTGACATTGGTTTCGGTGTGTCAGGCCACCATTTTTAGAAATGATTTTTCTTTTTAAAACACTTTGGACTCAAAAACTAAGTCACCACCAGAAATTTGGGTAAGGGAGTTCATTTGACTCGGGGAGAAGGTGTTAGGCACTCCCCAAGTCCCGTGAAAGTCACGGTTGCGTACTCAATCTAGTTGGCTTTTAAAATATTCAAGTTGAGATAAAATCACGAAAAAGCAAAATAAACACACATGAGGTTCGAGGTTGTCCCTGCCTAGATAAAAGAAAAATAAGATAAGAATAAATAAAATACTACACTAAGCTTCCTTCACAAACTCGTCACGGCCTCCAAAATATTTACAAAGTACTTCGGGGCATTCCCCGGATAATATAATCAGCTAAAGGGACAACCTCTCGCCTCGACAAAACAAAAACAAAAATATAAACACCCTAAAGATTTACCTACCCGAATGTGGTCAGCCTAAGCATGCTCCTAGAGATTAAAAGATAGAAATAAAATTAAATAAAACTCATTTCATGTTCACTTTTCTTTTAACTTCTTATTTCATGCATTTGACCAAGCCCAATTCCTAAAACATGCTAGCAATTTCAGATCACTAATGGGCTAGGCCTTTACCAACCCCCACGGCCCATGATCCAACAGACATTCAAGATAACATCATTTTAGCAGATGAAATGTTCCAGACAAGAAAACATCCAAACAGGTAGATCAAATATACTAGCGAAAGAAAGAACGATAGTGAAGCAATGGAACAGAAAAATGGACTTAAAAATGTGACAAGAGCCAATTACCAACCCCACCCCATTCTGGCAATCTTTAAGTTAATTAACTACCCGTTTAATACAAAAATTTCCTCCTTTAAAGTTAATTAAGGACTTATCATGAACTGTCACTTACTTTACTCCTCACCCCTAAATTTAGAATTGAAACTCGACAAATATGTATAGCTAATAGCATCACCTTCCCATTCACCCAAATTCTTGTATTGACACTTTGCAAACAAACTGATGGCAACCAAAATCAAATATTAAGAAAGGTAACCTGCATGATGAGCACTTCATGAAATCATGATATGAGCAGGACAAGTTACCAATAGATCAGGAGGGGGATAGTCTAGTTATTTAGAAAGATCTAACAAAAAAATGAACCTAAAAGAACAGCTTGACCGTTAGTCATCAATAGCGGACAATGCAACCAACTACAGATGTGAAAGGATCTATGCATTAACAGTCAGAATGCATACAATGCCGCTCGATATCAGACCATAATCATAGACATGCCATTTTTGTTAATTACTCAATCCATACAAAACTTAATACATGGATAAACAACATGAGCGCGGGAATCTAAATTCTAGTAAATTAAACAGAGGCAGCTATGATCTGGGTGTCCAAGATCAACAAATATAGACAGTAACTCCTTTGTCGTAATAGTCACGGGATCGATCGAATTCACAGTCATTCATCTTGATAAACAAAGCAAATTCAAACTAAAACAAGGCTTTAACACCTACAAGCAAACTGGATTAGCATTGAAGTCTTAGATTCATTTTTATTCCCCGAATTAGCAAATTATATTAACTTCGACAAATAATTTGTAATATGACTGGGATGTCAAAACACCTAACTGAAACCAGCAAATAAAGGTATCATTTGTAACACTATTGCAGTCACTAACAGTAAGTAACTAGCAACAAACATTTATAACAGTGATACAAACAATCTAAGCTAGTATTGCATACCAAGCTTTATATTCCAACCACACCAAAATATTCAACAAAAGAAGAGAAATGAACCTGGTGTGGCAAAAATTTTGATTAGTTCTGTAGAGTAAATACAAGCAGAGTCAACAACGAGATTTTAAAATGAACAACAAACAGCAGAAGGAATCAAGAGCCCCGAACAGAAACCTCGATCGGCAGTCAAAGAGCGACTTCAAAATGACCTCGGCAAAAATCTCGGACTACAGCTTCAACTCCACGATGTCTCCGTTAACTCCATCAAAGAGAATCAAAACAAAACTGAGAATAATAATTTTTTTTGTATTTTTCGAAGATTTAAATCAAACTAAAAATCTGAAAAATAGAATCCGAAAATGAAGAGGGCTAACTGAATCTCTTTTTTTTCGTTTGTATTTTTCTGGTTGCTCCAAGAAAACCAAGAAAATTAGAGAAGAGGATTGATGATTTCTCAAACCCTAATTTTTATCCCAATCCCCCCTTCAATCTCTGTCCAGACCCAAATATATAGCCCTCTCTCGAAGCTTCTCTCCTTCCTTTGCAAGAAATCGCAAAACCCTTCAAAAATCCGAAAATCCCCACGAAATTCTCAGAAAATCAAAACCAAAATCGGAAAATCTCTTCTATTGGTGAGATAAGAGAAATGGAGGGAGTAGATCGAGTGCAACTCAATCCTACGCACCCTATTTTTCCTATTTTCGCCTAAAAGAGAAATCCGAAAAATGAAAAATAGGAAGAAAACGCGTAGAATCAAATCCTAATGATGAGGGGTGGACCATGAGGGGACCGTGTGAGTTAACTCGGCCGATTTGCTGAGTTTTCCGGCGAGTTAGAGTGGCAAGGGACGTGGGCAGAGGCTGGTAAAGGGGGGCGCCGATTTGGGTTGGGATTTAGGTTTAGGGTTTGGGAAATATTAGGGTTTTATATGGGGTTAAAATGAAATGTGGGTCATTGGATGAGAGGAAATGAATGGCTGAGATTTAAGACCAAAAACGGGTCGGGTCGGGTCGGGTAGGTCTGGCGGGTCGAAGGGGTTGGGTGTGGGTCAAGAATTAAGGGAATTGGGTTGCCCCAATTTGGGCTCAAGCTTGGCTGAATTTGGGCCTAAATTTGGGACTATAACCCTTTAAAATCCATCAATTAAGAAAGACTTAAACCTTTTCTTCTCAAAATATAATTCAATTCTAATTAACTAGGGTAAATTATATAACAAAATGCAACTATATTATATATATAAATATATATATAAATTAATACATTAAAGATAAAAGTAGAGAAAAATACGTAAAAATCGTAGTAAAAATAAAAAAAATAAAATAAAATAAACAAAATATATTTGCTATAAAATATTGATTGCCTTAAGTTAAAAATAAGAAAATATATAAGGAAACTATTTTTTGTATTTTTTTTTTCAATTTTTTTGTGCCTTTAAAAATAGAATCAGAATTAATAATAAAGTGAAATCTTATAGAAATAAACCCAGACAAATATCCTAAAAAAATACTAGGACTATTAAAGGTAATTCGAAAGTGCGGGTCAAAATTACATGTCTACATTTGATAGGTGAGATTTTGATATAAGGGTCGAAATAGAATTCTGGGAGTTGCAGTAAGTCCGTTGTGTCATTTGGGATGTGTGTGCAAAATTTCAGGTCACTCGGATGTGGTTTGATAGACTTTTTGATCAAACGCGAAATTCAGAAGATTTTTGGAACCTTAAACTTGAATTCGATGTGATTTGGTTGATTCGATGTTGTTTGAGGTGTTTTGAAGATTTGGTATAAGTTTGATAGTGGTATATGACTTGTTTGTGCTTTTGGTTGAGGTCCCGGGAGCCTCGGGGTGATTTCAGATGGTTGACGGAAGATTTGAGTTGGGTTTTTTTGCAGCTGAAGTTTTAGGACTGCTGTCATAACCGCATCTGTAGTTGGGAGGCCGCATGTGCAATCCCCGCAGATGCGGAAGCAAGCCGCAGGAGCGGCCAATGGGGGAAGATCAGCTGGAACCACAGAAGCGACTAAGGAAGCACACCTGCGGTAGTGCAAGTGCGAGGATGTGATCGCAGATGTGGGACTTGGACTTTAAGTGAAAAACTGCAAATGCGGTGGTTTGAACCGCAGAAGCGGAATTTGGACCGCAGGTGCGAAAAGCTTGGGCCAGAAAATATAAAAGGCTTCCTTCGCTATTTTTTAGTTATTCTTCACCATTTTCATGCGGGTTTGAGCTTGAGGGAGCTATTTGAAGAGGTATTTCAAAGGGGTTTCATAGAGGTAAGGTTTTCGGACCATAAACTCGTTTCTATGGTGTTATTTCACTGTTTTGACTTGAAATTAATGGGAATTAAGAGTTAAAAATTGGGAATTAGGGCTTCAGATTGGATACCTTTGAGTAAGGGTTTGAGGGGTCATTTGTAGTCGGATCTTGGTACTTTTGATATGTATGAACTCGTGGGGAGATAAGGAGTTGATTTATATAAATTTTATCAAATTCCGAGATGTGGGCCTGGGGGTCGGGTTTGGTTAATTTCGAGATTTGCGTTATATTTTGATTACTTTCGAGTGGGCTTTGTTCCCTTAGCATATTTTGATGGTTATGTACTGATTTTGGTTTGATTTGGAGCATCCGGAGGCCAATTCGAGAGGCAAAGGCATCGCGGACTAGAGTTGGACCGGATAGAGGTGAGTAATGATTGTAAATGTTGTCCTAAGGGTATGAAACCATGGATTTTCACATTGTTGTGCTATCTTGAGGTGACGCACACGCTAAATGACGAGCGTGGGATCGTGCACTATTGGGGATTGTGACTTAGTCCGTCCCAAATGACTGTTTTACTGTGTATTTGATTGAAAACTATTTGCTATCAATATGTTTGGGTTGAATGCCATATTTGGGCCTCGTGACAACTGTTTTGGACCATTAGGGGATTTTTACTACTATTCCTCACTTTTTGACTTGATATTTGTACTCAGTTGTGTTATATTCTACTGCTTTTATAACTCAGCCAAGTTTACTCTGTTTTGACATCTTAGATGATATTTTGAGTTGAGCATCATACCTTTTACTGTGCCCGAGTGGCTTTTAGAGATTTTTGACTGAGTAGGGCCGAGGGCCTGTGTGCTGAGGTTAGCATGAGATCGGGTTGCACGCTGCAGCAGTGTTATACTGATTTATGATTATGAGGCCGAGGGCCTGAGTTGTTATGCCACGAGATGGCTTGATATTGCGCTTGGGCCATAAGGGGCCCCTCCCGGGGTCTGTACACCCCAAGTGAGTGCAGGTACCCAGTTTATGATGTGATATAGTCCGAGGGGCTGATGTTGTTTCATGATATTGCCCGAGGGGCTAATACGAGTGATTATGAGATAGCCTGGGGGGCTGAATCTATGGGTCTTTTGCCCGAGGGGCTAATTTTATGTGTCTATCTTTCCTTACTTCTTTTCTTTCACTTGTTTAACTGCTAAAAGGGGTTTTAAAAGAGGTTTCTACTGAACTAAGGCGTTTTGTACAAGTTTTCATTGTTTTATTGCAATGTATTGTCTTTATACTACCTTATTGTAGCATTTTGCTGTGTTTTTACGTATTTTCTTATCTCTCAGCTGCGGTTATTTTTATTACTCACTGAGTTGGCGTACTCACATTACTCCCTGCACCTTGTGTGCAGATTCATGAGCCTCAGGTCCTGCTAGCTAGGGGTGGGCATAAAATCCGAAAAACCGAATTCCGAACCGAACCGAATTAATTTGGTATTTTGGTTTCGGTTTTTTTGGTATTTTGATTTATTTCGATACATAAATTTCGGTAATTCGGTACGGTACAAGGTATTGGATTATTGATATTTCGGTATTTCGGTTATACCGAAATAGTTTAATACGTTTTGGTGATTTGTTGCCCCTGCTCCCTAGTTTTTACCTTCAAGTTTTTTACTTCGTCCTTTTATCTCCTGAGATAAATATAAGTGACCCATCCCTGACTAAAACTTTGCATGCCCTTTTTAATTTGTTTTTTTCTTTTTCTTATAAAGAACCAATGGCACACGTTAGTTTTCTTCCAACACCATCAATAAGGCTATCTAGTCTAACAAAACGGTAGTGCTTTTAGCCAAATATAGGTTCACTTCGTTATACTGCAAATACGTTACTCAAGAGTCTCTCAAATGTCTATAGCAAATTGAAGTCGGTTTGACGGATCACTAGTGCAAATCTCGTCGATTGAAGAATCTTCAGAATGAGTGAATCCCCTCAATATAATCTGTAAAGAATACAATGCTGGGAACATGAAAATAATTGAAAGGGAAGACAAATGTTGACAAGTAACAGAGAGCAACGACGAACTTTCTGTTGCTTTCTTTCTTTTTGTTTGTTCTCTTCCCCTGTTGGCGTCAGATTTTGCTAGTTAATGGAGATTGGAGGGGGAGATAGTGAAGATTTGGTTTAAACCGAAACCGTACCGAACCAAAATAAGAAATACCGAACCGTACCGAAATATTATGGTACGGTATTTGGTATATACAATTGATAAACCGAATACCGAATTACCGAACCGAAATTCTTAAATACCGAACTGAAATACCGAACGCCCACCCCTACTGCTAGCGAGGGCTGATTGCTTCCAGTGGGCTATTTGTAGTTCACTAGGTAGCCTCTCGGCATTCACAGCCTAGTGTTTCTCCCTCTTATCTTTATTTTCCTCTTGTACTGGATTCTGTAATAGACTGTGAAATCCTTGTTTCCATACTCTTAGACTTATGTTAGATGCTCATGACTGGTGACACCCCGATGTCGGGCTGTGGTTATTTTCGTAATTGTTCTACTTCACTTTCATTTTGGGATTTATAGCATGTTAATGACTTTAATTGAATTATTATAACTGTTAAAAATGAATTGGGAGTTGTGTTGGCTAACCTTGTTTCACGATAGGCGCCGTCACAACTGGGTCCGAATTTAGGGTCGTGACAAGTTGGTATTATAGCCTAGGTTACATAGGTCTCACGAGTCATGAGCAGGTTTAGTAGAGTATCGCGGATCAGTATAGAGACATCTGTATTTATCCTCGAGAGGCTGTAGAACCTTTAGGAAACTTCATATTCTTGAAATTCTTGTTGTGCGAATATGTTGATCCGAGTACTAAACTTCTGTTATTCTATTCTCTCATAGATGGTAAGGACACGTGCTACCGGTCAGGATGGACGACCACCAGTACCACCAGCTATGGTCACTAGGGGTCGAGGACACGGTCGAGGTAGCGGTAGGGGCAGGGGTGTCGCCCGCACAACAGCTTGGGCAGCACCTGCAGATCCACCAGTCGCCCTAGTTTATGATCAGGTCCCAATTGTGGACGCTCTAGCAGCACCAGCTGTGCCCATTGTGATTCCGGGTCTTTAGGAGGGCCTGGCTTAGATTTTACCAGTATGCACTGACCTAGCTTAGGCGGTTTCAGTTACTACAGTCACAACTACTTCTCAGGCCAGGGGAGGCACTCAGACTCCCGCCGCTCGCACACCTGACCAGGTCGTGCAGGGACTTCAGATACCGAGGGCACCTCCAGCCCAGCTGGTTGTAGCTATTCAGGACTATGTATCCCCTGTTATGCCAGAGGACGAGTAACACAGGTTGGAGAGGTTTGGTAGACTTCAGCCTTCGACTTTCAGTGGTGCAGAGGGCGAGGATGCCTAGGGTTTCTTGGACAAGTTTCAGAGGATTCTTCGTACAATGGGTATTCTGGAGACCAGCGAGGTCACTTTCACTACTTTTCAGTTTTTTGGAGTTGCCTTCACTTGGTGGGAGGTTTATGGGAGGTTGTAGGCTTGTTGGTGCAGCACCCTTTACCTGGCAATAGTTTTTCTTTCTCTTTTTGGAGAAGTATGTGCCACAGTCTCGCGGAGAGGAGCTGCACAGGCAGTTCAAGTGGTTGCGTCCGAGATATTTGACCGTGATGCAGTATAAGATGAGGTTCTTAGAGTTTGCTCGTCATGCTGCTTGGTTGGTTCTGATAGATAGAGAGGGGATCAGGAGGTTCGTTGATGGCCTCACTTATCAGCTTCGTATTCTCATGACCAGGGAGCGGGTGTCTGGTGCTACTTTTGAGGAGGTTATCAATATTTCTCGCAAGATTGAGTCAGTTCGTCGCCAGGAGCGGGATGAGAGAGAGAGGCCAAGAGGCCTCGAGGATCTGGTAGTTATGGTGGTGCTCCTTGGAGGGGTCAGTTTCAGCACGGCAGATGCGGTCCATTCAGGCATGCTCAGCCAGCTCGCTCGGGTTATCGTGGGGTATCATCGGGGCATGGTTCTCACAGTTCTCATCAGGGCTAGTCATCAATCAGTGCCCTTCCAGCACAGAGTTCATCCCGTGCTCTATCAGTTCAGGGCTCTTCTATGCCAGGTGCATCTACTAGTCATTCCAGTGCTAGCGGTTCCCTTCAGTCCCCGTCCCCAGCATCCGGGAATTGATATAAGTGTGGAGAGTTGGGTCATATGTGGAGGCAGTGTCCTCATCGTCTTGGGGGTTCATCTTAACAGAGGAGTCAGCCATCGGCTTCAGTGCCAGTTACTTCACCACCACCCACCCACCCAGCTAGGGGTGGGGGTCAGTTAACTAGGGGTCTTCCTAGAGGGGGAGGTCGATCAGTTAGCGGTCAGGCCCATTTCTATGCACTTCCAGCTAGACCCGATGCTATTGCTTCAGATGCTGTGATCACAGATATTGTCTCAGTCTACCACAGAGATGCCTCTGTATTATTTGATCCTGGCTCCACTTATTCTTATGTGTCATCATACTTTGCTCGTTATTTGGATAAGCCCCGTGAGTCTCTTATTTCATTTGTTCATGTATCTACTCCGGTGGGTGATATTGTTGTTGTAGATAATGTGTATCGGTCTTATGTGGTGACTATTGGGGGTCTGGAAACCCGAGTGGATCTTTTGTTGTTATGTATAGTAGACTTCGATGTTATATTGGGCATGGATTGGCTATCTCTGTGTCGCGCTATTTTAGATTGTCATGCTAAGACAGTGACATTGGCTATGCCGGGTGTGCCACGGATTAAGTGGCGAGGTTCAACTGATTATGTTCCCAATAGGGTAATTTCATTCTTGAAGGCCTAGCGTATGGTTGGGAAGGGCTGTCTTTTGTATCTAGCCTTTGTGAGGGATGTCGGTGCAGAGACTCCTAGTATTGATTCTGTTCCTGTTGTGAGGGAGTTTCCTGATGTGTTTCCTATAGACCTACTGGGCATGCCACCGGACAGGGATATTGATTTTGGCATTGATCTGGTGCCAGACACTCAGCCCATTTCTATTCCACCATATCGTGTGGCACTAGCGGAGTTGAAGGAGCTGAAGGAGCAGCTTTAGGAGCTCCTTGATAAGGGGTTTTGGCCTAGTGTGTCACCTTGGGGTGCGCCGATTTTATTTATGAAGAAGAAGGATGGCACGACGAAGATGTGCATTGATTATAGGTAGTTGAACAAAGTAACAATCAGGAACAAGTATCCTTTGCCTCGCATCAATGATTTGTTTAACCAGCTTCAGGGAGCAAGAGTGTTCTCCAAGATTGATCTCTGTTCAGGTTATCACCAGTTGAAAATCAGGGATTTGGATAATCTTAAGACGGCTTTCAGGACCCGATATGGTCATTATGAGTTCTTGGTGATGTCTTTTGAGATAACCAATGCCCTAGCGGCGTTCATGCATTTGATGAACAACATGTTTCGGCCTTATCTCGACTCGTTTGTCATAGTTTTCATTGATGATATTCTAGTATACTCGCGTTGCCAGGAGGAGCACACAGAGCAATTGAGAGTGGTGTTGCAGAGATTGAGGGAGGAGAAGCTTTATGTAAAGTTCTCCAAGTGTGAGTATTGGCTCAGTTTAGTGGCTTTCGTGGGGCACGTAGTGTCCAACAAGGGTATTCAGGTTGATCCGAAGAAGATATAGGCGGTTCAGAGTTGGTCCAAACCGTCCTCAGCCATAAAGATTCGCAGCTTCCTTGGTTTGGTGGGTTATTATCATCGATTTGTTCAGGGATTTTCATGTATCACATCGCCCTTGACCAAGTTGACTCAGTAGGGTGCTCCATTATGTGGTCGGATGAGTGTGAGGAGAGCTTTCAGAAGCTCAAGACTGTCATGACCACAGCTCCAATGTTAGTTTTGCCATCAGCTTCAGGTTCATATACCGTGTATTGTGATACTTCGAGAGTTGGTATTGGGTGTGTATTGATGATGGAAGGTAGAGTTCTTGCTTATGCTTCTCGTTGGTTGAGGCCCCATGAGAAGAACTACCACGTTCATGATTTGGAGTTGGCTGCCATTGTTCATGCATTGAAGATTTGGAGGCATTATTTGTATGGTGTATCTTGTGAGGTGTTTACCGATCATCATAGCCTCCAGCACTTGTTCAAATAGAAGGATCTCAATTTGAGGCAACGGAGATGGTTGGAGTTGCTAAAGGATTATGATATTACTATTTTGTACCATCCGGGGAAGACCAATGTGGTGGCCGATGCCTTGAGCAGGAAGGCGGTGAGTATGGGGAGTTTGGCATATATTCCAGTTGGATAGAGACCTCTGGCCATTGATGTTCAGGCCTTGGCCAATCGGTTTGTAAGGTTGGATATTTCGGAGCCTAGTTGGGTATTGGCTTGTGTGATTTCTCGGTCTTCCTTATTTGATCGCATCAGATAGCGCTAGAATGATGATTCTCATTTGCTTTTCCTTAAGGATAGAGTTCAGCACGATGATGCAAATATGACTATTGGTAATGATGGGGTGTTGAGGATGTAGGGCCGGATATGTGTGCCCAATGTGGATGGGGTTCGAGAGTTGATTCTGGAGGAGGCTCATAGTTCACGGTAATCCCTTCATCTGGGTGCCGCGAAGATGTATCAGGATCTAAGACAACATTATTAGTGGAGGAGAATGAAGAAAGACATTATGGGATTTGTAGCTCGATGTCTCAATTGTCAGCAGGTGAAAATTGAGCATCAGAGACCGGGTGGCTTGATTCAGCAGATGGATATTCTAGAGTGGAAGTGGGAGCGGATTACCATGGACTTTGTAGTTGGGCTCCCGCGAACTTTGAATAAGTTCGATGCTATTTGGGTGATTGTGGATCTACTGATCAAGTCCGCGCACTTCATTCCTATGTGTACTATATATTCTTCAGAGCGGTTGGCAGAGATCTATATCCGGGAGATTGTTTGTTTGCATGGTGTCCCAGTTTCCATCATTTCACATAGGGGCACTCAGTTCACTTCACGATTTTGGAGGTCTGTGCAGCGAGAGTTGGGTACTCAGGTTAAGTTGAGCACAACTTTTCCCCCCTCAGACGGACGGGTAGTCTGAGCACACTATTCAGATATTAGAGGACATGTTGCTTGCCTGTGTCATTAATTTTAGAGGGTAATGGGATCAGTTTCTACCACTCACAGAGTTTGCTTAAAACAACAGTTACCAGTCGAGTATTCAGATGGCTCCATATGAAGCCTTGTATGGGAGGCGGTGTAGATCTCCAGTTGGATGGTTTTAGCCGGGTGAGGCTAGACTATTGGGTACAGACCTAGTGCAGGATGCTTTAGCCAAGATGAAGGTGATTTAGGAGAGGCTTCGTATAACGCAGTCGAGACAAAAGAGTTATGCTGACAAGAAGGTTCGGGATGTGTCCTACATGGTTGGTTAGAAGGTTTTGTTGAAGGTTTCACCCATGAAGGGTGTTATGAGATTTGGGAATAAAGGTAAATTGAGTCCTCGGTTCATTAGGCCTTTTGAGGTACTTCGGAGGATTGGGGAGGTGGCTTATGAGCTTGCTTTGCCACCTAACTTATCGAGTGCGCATCCGGTATTCATGTTTTTATGCTCCGGAAGTATATTGGCGATCCGTCTCATGTTTTGGATTTCAGCACGGTTCAGTTAGGTGGTGATTTGACTTATGATGTGGAGCCAGTGGCTATTTTGGAGTATCAGGTTCGAAAGTTGAGGTAAAAAGGATATAGCTTCAGTAAAAATGCAGTAGAGAGGTTGACTCATGGAGAAGGCTACCTGAGAGACCGAGCGAGAGATGCGGAGCAGATATCCTCGCCTATTTGAGGCTTTAGGTATGTTTCTTGACTCGTTCAAGGATGAATGTTTGTTTAAGAGGGGGAGGATGTAACGATCCGGCCGGTCATTTCACGAGTTACCACTTCGTTTCCCCCATTTATGCTTCTTATTGCCTTGTTCAACGGTATTATGTGTTATTAGGTTGGTTGGATCGGGTTCGGAAAGGTTTTGGTAAGGTTTGAGACACTTAGTCTCTTTTGAGTAAGCTTAAGTTGGAAAAAAGTCAACAGGATGTTGAATTGTGTGAAAAGGGCTCGGATGTGAATTTCGATGGTTCGGATAGCTTCGGGAGATGATTTGGCACTTAGGAGTGTGATCAAAACATGTTTTGGAAGTCCGTAGTAGGTTTAGGCTTGAATTGGCGAAATTGATATTCTGGCGTTTTCCGGTTGATAGGTGAGATTTTGACATAGGGGTCAGAATGAAATTCCGGGAGTTGCAGTAGGTCTTTTGTGTCATTTGGGATGTGTGTGTAAAATTTTAGGTCATTCGGACGTGGTTTGATAGACTTTTTGATCAAAAGTGGAATTTGTAAGATTTTTGTAACCTTAGGCTTGAATTCGATGTGATTTGGTTGATTCAATGTTATTTGAGGTATTTTGAAGATTTGGTATAAGTTTGGATAGTAGTATATGACTTATTTCTGCTTTTGGTTGAGGTCCCGAGGGCCTCGGGGTGATTTCGGATGGTTGACGGAAGATTTGAGTTGGATTTTTTTGCAGCTGAAGTTTTAGGACTGCTGTCATAACTGCATCTGTGGTTGGGAGCAGGTGCGACCCCCACAGATGCGAAAGCAAGCCACAGGAGCGGCCAAAGGGGGAAGATCAGCTGGAATCGCAGAAGCGGCTAAGGAAGCGCACCTGCGGTAGTGCAGGTGCGAGGATGTGATCGCAGATGCGGGACTTGGACTTTAAGTGAAAAACCGTAGATGTGATGGTTTGGACTGCAGAAGCGGTAGCGCAGGAGCGGAACTTGGACCGCAGGTGCGAAAAGCCTGGGCCAGAAAGTATAAAAGGTTTCCTTTGCGATTTTTGAGTTATTCTTCACCATTTTTATGCGGGTTTGAGCTTGAGGGAGCTATTTGAAGAGGGATTTCAAATGGATTTCATAGAGGTAAGGTTTTTGGACCCTAAACTCGTTTCTATGGTGTTATTTCACTGATTTGACTTGAAATTAATGGGAATTAAGGGTTAAAAATTGGAAATTAGGGCTTGAGATTGGAGACCTTTGAGTAAGGGTTTGAGGGGTCATTTGTAGTCGGATCTTGGTACTTTTGATATGTATGAACTCATGGGGATATAAAGAGTTGATTGATATAAATTTTATCGAATTTTGAGACGTGGGCCCGGGGGTCGGGTTTGATTAATTTCGGGATTTGCATTGTATTTTGGTTACTTTCTAGTGGGCTTTGTTCCATTAGCATATTTTGATGGTTATGTACTGATTTTGGTTAGATTTGGAGCATCCGGAGGCTGATTTGAGAGGCAAAGGCATCACAGACTAGAGTTGGACCGGATAGAGGTGAGTAATGATTGTAAATGTTGTCTTAAGGGTATGAAACCCCAGATTTTCTGTCACAACCCCGGTTCGCCATCCGTGAACCATCGTGGTGGCACCTAGTCTCTATGACTAAGTAAGCCTCAAAAGTGTCGCTCGGCATACACAATATCAACTCTCAAAAACTAATACATTTTTCCAAAACCCGAAATCTCATGATCACAAGCCTTTGAATGTCTAGAAGTATCTAACTCCGGAAAGTCTAACAAAGAAACGAAAATACAGAAGGGCTAATACAAAAGGGAGAGTAGAAAGGGACTCTTCGGTCTGCGGACGTGGCAGATACCTCGGAGTCTCTTCAAGCACCTTGTCTCAAGCGTGATAAGTCTGGGTAGAAGTACCTGGATGTGCACATGAAAAACATGCGCAGAAAAGGCATAAGTACACCACATCGTTACTCAGTAAGTGCCAAGCCTAACCTCGATCGGGTAAAGACGAGGAAGGTCTAGGCCCTACTAAGGTTAAATAAAATATAAGGTTCAATAGTGTATAACAAAACAATATAAATAATTACAACAGTAAAAGCAACACAGGATATAAAGGGCAGTAACAACTACCACAGAGGTAAAGTAAACACGGAAGAAAATACAGCTCAGCACAAAGATAACAACCAGGGATCTCCCAGGATACCGTCCTGTAGTCCCAAATATAAATATCCAATGGATCTCCCAGGATACCGTCCCGTAGTCCAACTCATAGTGCGTGGGAATCTATCGGAATCCCTATCCATAGTCCCAAATGTAAATACCCAGTAGTAGGGGAATCTACCGGGTGCAGTCCCGTAGTTCCATATAACCGTGCAGGGGGATCTACCGGAATCCCACATCCGTAGTCCCAAATAAACAGACAGGGGGGGGAGGGGAGCTACCGGAATCCCACATCCGTAGTCCCAAATGTAAATACACAGCAACAACAAAAAAAATATTCAGCAAATGTCAATTTCATATTAAGGCAAAAAGTAATTCTAGCCTAGCATGCTGCACAGAATTCAAGTAAAACAGTTTGAGTAAATAAAACAATTAAATCACTTAGACATGCTTTCCTAAGCTAACAACACGCTTAATAGTGCAAGTAATATAGACAGGAAAGGAAACATACTAGTAATTACTTAATGGAAAAAATTGGATTTTCAAAAATTTGCACAAGTACGCACTCATCACCTCACGTACAAGGCATTTCAATTAACAGTAATACCAAATCCTAAGGGGATGGTCCCCCACACAAGGTTAGGCAAGCCACTTACCTCAAACCAGCTCAAAATCAACCCGAAACCACACTCTTGCCACGAGTACTCGACTCCAATTGGCCCAAATCTATTCAATTCAATTGCATAATATAAATAACACTTCAAGTAAATTATTCTACAATTAAATTCTAAGCCAATACGTGAAATTAGGTAAAATGACCAAAACACTCATCGGGCCGACATCTCGGAATCGGGTAAAATTTACATTTCCAAAATCCTCACACTCTCACAAGTTCATTCATACTAAAAGTACCAAAATCGGACCTTAAATGGTCCCTCAAATCATCACTCAAAGGTCTCTAATTAATCAAACCCTAACCCCCAAATTACCACTAATTTTCCTTTATTTTTCATGCTTATAATGATACAAAACACTCCAATAACGAGTTTAGGGACCAAAGACCTTACACCAATGAACTCCTTTAAAAATCTCCCTTGAAAATGCTCCCCAAGGCTTCTTCCCGTTTGAAAAGAGGTAAAAATAACTCAAATTCGTGAAGGCAAGTAATTATATGTTCTGCCCAGCTTATCCACTTTTGCGGTCAAGGGACCGCACCTGTGGAGCCAAGGTTGCATCTGCGACTTCTCATTTAAAGGGGAACATCCGCACCTGTGACTACCTTACCGCAAATGCGGTGCCGCTTCTGCGATGCTCTGACCGCATCTGTGGTCAACTCCTTTTTTGCCTGAAACCGCTTCTGCGGTTGCTCGACCGCTTCTGCGGCCTCACACCTGCGGTCCCCAAGCCGCAGGTGCGGTTATGATATCAGACTTAAAGCTTCAGCTGCAACTTTTAACTCCAAACCTTTTCGTAAAGCATCCAAAATCATCCCGAGGCCCCCGGGACCTCAACCAAAAGCACGAACAAGTCATTTAACACTATCTAAACTTATACAAATCCTTAGAACACCTAAAACAACATTGAAACGATGAATCAACCATGGATTCAAGTCTAAGAACTCCAAAACTCTAAATTTACGCTTTCGATCAAAAAGTCTGTCAAACCTCGTCCGAATGACCAGAAATTTTGCACACACGTCACATTCAACACTACGGAGCTACTAAAACTTTTGGAATTCCGTTCCGACCCTCGGATCAAAATCTCACTATCGAAACGGGAACTTCAAAAGTTCAACTTTTACCATTTCAAGTCTAAATTAGCTATGGACCTCCAAAACACAATCCGAACACGCTCCCAAACCCGAAATCACCCAACGGAGCTAACGGAACCATCGGAATTCCATTCTGAGGCCATCTTTACACTGTTCCGACTATGATCAAATTTTCAAAACTTAAGCTCTCATTTAGGGACTAAGTGTCCAAAAATTCTCCGAAACTCTAAACAAACCCTTCCGGCAACTCACAATAGCAGAAACAAACACGGGGAAAGCTGTTAATAGGGGATTGGGGCGTTAATTCTTAAAATAACCGGCCAGGTCGTTACATCCTCGTACATTTAAAACATTCGCTCGAGCATAGAGATATACCTGAAGTAGTGAAAAGATGAGGGTAATGGCTGCATATATCCTGCTCGGTCTCCTAGGTCACCTCCTCGACCGGCTGACCCCGCCACTGAACCTTTGCTGATGCAATGTTCTTTGACCTCAGCTTTCGAACCTGCCTATCCAATATCTCCACTGGCTCCTCTACATAAGATAGATCCTTGTCCAACTGGACTGAACTGAAATCCAACACTTGCGATGGATCACCGTGATACCTCCGAAGCATCGAAACATGAAAAACCGGATGAACTCCTGCCAAGCTGGGAGGTAAGGCAAGCTCGTATGCAACCTCCCCAACACACCTCAATATCTCAAAAGGGCCAATAAACCTCGGACTCAACTTACCCTTCTTTCCAAATCTCATAACGCCCTTCATAGGAGAAACTCGAAGCAGAACCCGCTCTCCAACCATATAGGAAACATCACAAACCTTCCTATCCGCGTAACTCTTCTGTCTGGACTGGGTTGTACAGAGTCTATCTTGAATCACCTTAACCTTCTCCAAAGCATCCTGAACCAAGTCTGTACCCAATAATCTAGCTTCACCCGGCTCAAACCAACCCACCAGGGATCTACACCACCTACCATATAAAGCCTTATACGGTGCCATCTGAATGCTGGACTGATAGCTGTTGTTGTAGGCAAACTCCGCCAATGGAAAGAACTGATCCCTAGAACCTCAAAATCAATCACACACGCACAGAGCATATCCTCAAGAATCTGAATAGTGCACTCAGACTGTCTGTCTGTCTGAGGGTGAAATGCTGTGCTCAACTCCACCCGAGTACCCAACTCATGCTGAACGGACCTCTAGAACCGTGATGTAAACTGAGTACCTCTATCTGAAATGATGGAAACCGGAATACCATGTCGACGGACAATCTCCCGGATATGAATCTTCGTCAACTGCTCCGAAGAATAAGTTGTACATACAGGAATGAAGTGCGCGAACTTGGTTAGCCGATCCACAATCACCCAAATAGCATCGAACTTTCTCAAAGTCCGTGGGAGCCCAACTACAAAGTCTGTGGTGATCCTCTCCCATTTCCACTCCAGAATCTCTATCTGCTGAAGTAACCCACCCGGTCTCTGGTGCTCATACTTTACCTGCTGACGATTGAGGCACCGAGCTACAAATCCAAATATATCTTTCTTCATCCATCTCAACCAATAGTGTTGTCTCAAATCCTGATACATCTTCACGATACCCAGATGGATGGAATACCGCGAACTATAGGCCTCCTCTAGAATCAACTCCCGAAGCCCATCAACATTTGGTACACAAATCTGACCCTGCATCATCAATACCCCGTCATCACCAATAGTCACATCTCTGGCATCGCCATGCTGAACCGTGTCCTTGGGGACAGGCAAATGAGGGTCATCATACTGATGCTCCCTGATACGATCAAATAAGAAAGACCGAGAGACCACGCAAGCTAGAACCCGACTGGGCTCCGAAAGATCCAATCTCACAAAATGGCTGGCTAAAGCCTGAGCATTTATCGTCATGGGCCTCTCCGAAGCTGGTAAATAAGCCAAACTCCCCAAACTCTCTGCCCGGTGACTCAAAGCATCGGCCACCACATTGGCCTTGCCCTGGTAATACAAAATAGTGATATCATAGTTCTTCAGCAACTCTAACCAACTCCTCTAGCGCAAATTAAGATCTTTTTGCTTGAACAAGTGCTGCAAGCTCCGATGATCAATATAAATCTCATAAGGAACACCACACAAATAATGGCACAAGTGAACAATGGCAGCTAACTCTAGATCATGGACATGGTAATTCTTCTCATATACCTTCAACTGTCTGGACACGTAGGCAATCACCCTACCGCCCTGCATCAACACCGCTCCAAGGCCAATCCTCGAGGCATCACAATAGACCGTATAAGACCCCAAACTTGTAGGCAATATCAAAACTGGGGCTGTAGTCAAAGCTGTCTTGAGCTTTTGAAAGCTCGCCTCACACTCTTCCATCCACTGGAACGGAGCACCCTTCTGGGTCAACCTGGTTATAGGGCTGCAATCGATGAAAACCCCTCAACAAAATAATGATAATAACCCTCCAAGCCAAGAAAACTGCGGATCTCTATAGCTGAGGATGGTCTGGGACAACTCTGCACTGCCTCTACTTTCTTTGGATCCACCTGAATACCCTCACCCAATGCCACGTAGCTTACGCATGCCACGGAATCTAACCAAAACTCGCATTTCGAGAACTTTGCATATAACTTCTTTTCCCTCAAAGTTTGGAGCACTGTCCTCAGGTGCTGCTTATGATCTTTCTGACTCCGGGAATACACCAGAATATCATCAATAAAGACAATGACGAATAAGTCAAGATACGACCGGAACACACTGTGCATCAAATGCATAAAGGCTATTGGGGCATTGGTCAGCCCAAATGACATAACAAGGAACTCGTAATGAACAAACCGAATCCTGAAAGCAGTCTTCGGGATATCTGGCTCCCTAATCTTCAACTGATGGTAACTTGAGCGCAAGTCAATCTTAGAAAACACTCGTGCGCCCTGAAGCTGGTCAAACAGATCATCAATACGAGGCAAAGGATAACGGTTCTTCACTGTAACTTCGTTCAACTAGCGATAATCAATACACATACGCATAGAACCCTCCTTTTTCTTCACAAACAAGACAGGAGCACCCCAAGGTGATACACTGGGCCTAATAAAACCCTTATCAAGCAATTTCTATAACTGATCCTTCAATTCATTCAACTCAGGAGGAGCCATACAATACGAAGGAATAGAAATGGGCTGAGTGCCCGACAATAGATCAATGCCAAAATCAATATCTCTATCATACGGTATGCCCGGAAGATCAGTTGAAAACACATCAAGAAAATCCCGTACTACTAGGACTGAATCAATTGAAGGGGTATCAATACTGACATCTCTCACATAAGCAAGATACGCGTTACACCCCTTCTAAACCATATGCCGAGCCTTAAGGAAAGAAATAACTCTACTGGGAGTGTGATATAAAGCACCCCTCCACCCAACACGCGGTATACCTGGCATAGCCTGCGTCACAGTTTTGGCGTGACAATCAAGAATAGCATAATGGGGCGACAACCAGTCCATGCTCAAGATAATATCATAATCTACCATGCTGAGTAACAATAAATAAGCTCTGGTCTCAAAACCACTAAGAGCAACCAAACACGACCGATAAACACGATCCACAACAAGAAAATCTCCCACAGGAGTAAAAACATAAACGGGGGAACTCAAAGAATCCCGAGATACACCCAAATATGGAGCAAAATAAGAAGACACATAAGAATAAGTGGAGCTTAGATCGAATAGAAATGATGCATCTCTATGACAAACCAGTATAATTCCTGTGATGACAGAGTCGGAGGCAACAACCTCGGTACGGGCAGAAAAGGGCATAGTATCGGGCCTGGCCTCCCCCTCTAGAGCGACCTCTACCTCCCCGACCTCCACTTCTAGCTGGCTGAGTAGGTGAGGTAGCACCTGGTGCTATAATCATAGCCTGAGAACCCTGCGGGGCACGTTGTGGCTAAGAAGTATGTAGAGGTGCAACCCTCCTAAGTCTGGGGCAATCCCTCACCGTATGGCGTGTATCACCACACTCAAAACAAGCTCTAGGAGGACGTGGTGGATGTGACTGGTTCGGGCCAGGTCTGCTGGACTGACCACTGAAAGCACCTCGCACAGGAGGCGCATTAGATACTAGAAGTGCATAATAAGGTTCCTGAGGCCTAGGAGGAGCTGGAATACCACTGGCTGCTAGAAGAGCTGAATAGACGGGGCGACTCATATAACCCGTACCATGACGACCTACAGCTGGGGCACAGGCACCAGAATAATGGCCCGATTCTCGAGACCTCTTGGCCTCCCTCTCCTCTCTATCCCTAGAATGCATATCCTCAATCTTCCTAGCAATGCTCACCACCTACTGATAATCAATATCCATCTCAAACTCGCGAGCCATGCTAGACTTGATGCTGGGAATAAGCCTCTCAATGAACCGGCGAACCCTCTCGCGAACAATAGAAACCAAGGCTGGTGCATGTCTAGCCAAGTTGGTGAAACAGACAGCATACTCCGAGACAGTCATAGTAACCTGGCGCAAATGCTCAAACTCTATGCGCTATGCGTCCCTGAGGCTCTGAGGCTCTGAGGAACATATCTGAAAACTGAGTCCAAGTTAGGGAAACTGCCTCATCCGGACTGTCTGACTCATAGGTGCACCACCACTAATAGGCGGCTCCTCAAAGCTGGAAAGTAGGGAAGGAAACCCCGCTCGATCCTGATATACCCATGGTATGGAGAATGCGGTAGAACTCCTCCAAAAATCCCAAGGCATCATCTGATGCTAACCCACTGAATATAGGAGGATCATACTTCTTGAACATCTCAAGTCTCCGCTACTCATCCTCTGAAACCGCTGCCCTGTCCTTGGGCTGATCTAGGACTACAGGCTGTACAGGAATAATCTTTGGGACCTGATCAACTTGCACTCACTGCTCAGGAGTGCGGGCGGCGGGAGTCTGTGCTCCTTCCCCCACCTAAGATATGGCTGCAGCAAGGGGAAGCAAACCTGCCTGAGCCAGAGTGGTGTACATGCTCATGAACTGCGCAAGAGTCTCCCGGAGAGTTGGAGTAGTAGCAACAATAGGCGTATCAGGTGCCTGGAATCTGGCTGGAACTGCTGGTGGTACCTCAGCGGCAGCTCGCAGGGGTGCTCTAGCTACACCACGTGCGCGTCCTCGACCTCTAATGGCTGAAATAGGGGGCGCGGGTGCCTGATCATCTTGAGTAGCACGTGTCCTCACCATCTATGAGAGAATAGAAGATAGAATTTTAAAATTGTGATGTCAAAATCTCGCATGACAAGGAAATCAAATGAAGTGGAATTTTCCTAACAGTTACATAGCTTCTCATAGATAAGTATAGACGTCTCCGTACCGATCAGCGAAACTCTAATAAATCGTCTTGTGATTCATGACTCCTATGAACCTAGAGCTCTGATACCAACTTATCACGACCCTAGTTCGCCCTCCGTGAACCATCGTGACGGCACCTAGTCTCTACGACTAGGTAAGCCTAAAATGCGGAAGATAAACTAATTTGCGAAAGAAAACCGTTTAAAATAGAAATAGTGTAATAAAACAGCATTTAAAAGTTCCGCTCGGCATACACAATATCAACTCTCAAAAACTAATACATTTTCCCAAAGCCCGAAATCTCATGATCACAAGCCTTTGAATGTCTACTAGTATCTAACTCTGGAAAGTCTAACAAAGAAACGAAAATACAGAAGGGCTAATACAAAAGGGAGAGTAGAAAGGGACTCTTCAGTCTGTACCTAGATCTGCACATGAAAAACATGCGCAGAAAGGGCATGAGTACACCACAACGGTACTCGATAAGTGCCAAGCCTAACCTCGGTCGGGTAGTGACGAAGATGGTCAGGGCCCCACTGAGGTTAAATAAACTATAAAGTTCAACAGTGGAGAACAAAATAGTATAAATAAGTACAACAATAAAAGCAACACAGGATATAAAGGACATCAACCACTACCACAGAGGCAAACTAAACACGGAAGAAAATATAGCTCAACATAGAGATAACAACTGGGGATCTCCCAGGATACTGTCCTGTAGTCCTAAATATAAATATCCAGTGGATCTCCCGGGATACCATCCTGTAGTCCAACTTATAGTACGCGGGGATCTACCGGAATCCCGATCCGTAGTCCCAAATGTAAATACCCAGTACTGGGGGAATCTACTAGGTGCAGTCCCGTAGTTCCATATACTATGCAGGGAGATCTACCAGAATCCCATATCTGTATTCCCAAAATTACAGACAAGGGGGGAAGCTACCGGAATCCCACATCCATAGTCCCAAATGTAAATACACAGTAGCAATAGGAAAAATATTCAGCAATTGTCAATTTCATATTAAGGCAACAAGTAATTCTAGCCTAGCATGCTGCACAGAATTCAGGTAAAACAGTTTGAGCAAATAAAGCAATTAAATCACTTAGACATGCTTTCCTAAGCTAATAACAGGCTTAAGAGTGCAAGTAATATAGACAGGAAAGGAAAAATACTAGTAATTACTTAATGAAAAAATTGGATTTTCAACAATTAGCACAAGTACACACTCGTCACCTCACGTACAAGGCATTTCAATTAACATTAATACCAAATCCTAAGGGAAAGGTCCCCTACACAAGGTTAGGCAAACCACTTACCTCGAACCAGCTCAAAATCAACCAGAAACCACGCTCTTGCCATGAGTACTCAACTCCAAATGGCCCAAATCTATCCACAATTGCATAATGTAAATAACACTTCAAGTAACTGATTCTATAATTAAATTCTTAGCTAATACGCGAAATTAGGTAAAATGACCAAAATGCCCTTCAGGCCCACATCTCGAAATTGGGTAAAATTTACATTTCCAGAATCCTCACACTCTCACGAGTTCAGCCTTTCCAAAAGTACCAAAATCAAACCTCAACTAGTCCCTCAAATTATAACTCAAAGGTCTCTAATTAATCAAGCCCTAACCCCCAAATTACCACTGATTTTCCTTAATTTTTCATGCTTATAATAATAAAAATCACACCAATAACGAGTTTAGGGACCAAAGACCTTACCCCAATGAACTCCTCTAAAAATCTCCCTTGAAAATGCTCCCCAAGGCTTCTTCCCGTTTGAAAAGAGGTGAAAATAACTCAAATTCGCGAAGGCAAGTATTTATATGTTCTGCCCAGCTAATCCGCTTCTGCATTCAGGGGATTGCACCTGTGGTCCCGCTTCTGCAGAGCCAAGGTCGCATCTGCGACTTCTCATTTAAAGGGGAACATCCGCACCTGCGACTACCTTATCGCAAATGCGGTGCTGCTTCTGCGGTGCTCTGACTGCATCTGCGGTCAACTCCTTTTTTTCCTTAAACCGCTTCTGCGGTTGCTCGACCTTTTGTACGGCCTCACACTTGTGGTCCCCAAGTCCCAGGTGCGGTTATGACAGTAGACTTAAAGCTTCAATTGAAACTTTCAACTCCAACCTTTCCGTCACATATCCGAAATCATCCCAAGGCCTCCGAGACCTCAACCAAAAGCACGAACAAGTCCTATACCACTATCCAAACTTATACAAATCCTTAGAACACCTAAAACAACATCCAAACGATAAATCAACCACGGATTCAAGCCTAAGAACTCCAAAACTCTAAATTTACTCTTTCGATCAAAAAATCTATCAAACCTCGGCCGTAATGACTTGAAATTTTGCACATATGTCACATTCAACACTACGGAGCTACTCCAACTTTCCAAAATCCATTTCGACCATCGGATCAAAATCTCACTATCGAACCAGAAACTTCAAAAATTCAACTTTTGGCATTTCAAACCTTAATTAGCTACGAACCTTCAAAACACAATCTGAACACGCTCCGAAACCCGAAATCACCCAACAGAGCTAATGGAACCATCGAAATTCCATTATGAGGTTATCTTCACAATGTTCTGATTATGGTCAAATTTTCAAAACTTAAGCTTTCATTTAGGGACTAAGTTCCCCAAAACTCTCAGAAACTCCAAACAAACCCTCTGGGCAACTCACAATAGCAGAAACAAACATGGGGAAAACAGTTAATAGGGGATTAGAGCGTTAATTCTTAAAAAGACCGACCGGGTCATTACATTTTCACATCGTTGTGCTACCTTGAGGTGACGCACACGCTAGATGATGAGCGTGAGATCGTGCACTATTAGGGATTGTGACTTAGTTCGTCCCGAATGAGTGTTTTACTGCATATTTGATTGAAAACTATTTGCTATCAACATTTTTGGGTTGAATGCCATATTTGGGCCTCGTGCCAACTGTTTTGGACCCTTTGGGGATTTTTACTACTATTCTTTACAATTTTGACTTGATATTTGTACTTAGTCGTATTATATTCTACTGCTTTCATAACTCAGCCATGTTTACTCTGTTTTGACATCTTAGATGATATTTTAAGCTGAGCATCATATTTTACTGTGCCCGAGTGGATTTTAGAGATTTCTGACTAAGTAAGGCCGAGGGCCTATGTGTTGAGGTTAACATGGGATCAGGCTGCACGTCGCAGCAATGTTGTACTGATTTATGCTCATGAGGCCGAGGTCCTGAGTTGTTATGCCACTCGATGGCTTGATATTGCGCTTGGGCCGTAAGGGGCCCCTCCCGGAGTCTGTACACCCCCAGTGAGCGCGGGTACCCAGTTTGTGATGTGATATAGCCCGAAGGGCTGATGTTGTTTTATGATATTGCCTGAGGGACTGATACAAGTGATTATGAGATAGCCCGAGGGGCTGAGTCTGTTGGTCTTTTGCCCGAGGGGCTAATTTTATGTGTCTATCTTTACTCACTGCTTTTCTTTCACTTTTTTAACTGCTAAAAGGGGTTTTAAAAGAGGTTTCTACTGAACTAAGGCGTTTTGTACAAGTTTTCACTGTTTTATTGCAATGTATTGTCTTTATACTGCCTCATCCTCCAAGACATACCTTTAATGCAACATCATGCCCCAGATCGCACTTCTATTACTCCCCTCTAACCCTTCGCACCTTTCCTACTAATCCTTAATGCTCTAATTTAGTTATTCTTACCTCCTATCTAAACTTGCCAGGAAAAAAAGGAAATAGAGATAGCACCATCATCTCCCTCTCACACTACTTTGTCAAAAGTAATAATTAATTTTTATGACTTTTAGATTGACTTAATTACTTTTAATTATGTAATTTAGGTATCGTTAATATTTTTACGGCAACATCAAACTGTATTTTTTTTAATAATCATTAAATAAATTATCAATAATTTGTGGTAACAGAATTTACCAAAAGGATAAAGGGCAAGCTAGTGCTTGACACTGGACCAAGTAGTCCATCTATATCAACGATTCTACCACTTTTCAATACAACGAAGGGCATGAACATATTATCATTGAACCCTACTCGTGCATAGAAAGTAATGATGGACCCAAGTATAATTTCATCCTTTATATGATAATTAACATTATGGTTGATCTGTGTGTAGGATTACATGTTTAAACCGTTAGTTACGTATTGGACAGATGCATTATCATTTTCATATGAGTTTCACACATTGATGTGATTTTGTCACATTGAGTAGTCCGTGGAGTTTATGATATGCATATAAATTGGCATGTTTTTAGCACATTGAGTTGTTCATGGGATTATGATATTCATGTGAACTGGCCATGTAGTTTGGCACATTGAGTTGTCTATATGGATAATATTGCGCATGTTAAATTGGCCAAGTAGTTGTATGCGAATATGGATGCGTCCCACTAGAGTCACTATATCACCTATTTTACCTCGATGAGTGTATGCACAAGATTGTGAGAAACTGATAAGTTTCTATTTTGTTTGATACTTAGAGTATTAGTTGATGTATAGTTTGAGTCTTTATCATGAATTAGTAATATTAGGCTTTTGTTGATGTGTTTCATATCAATTTTGAGTTGTACATATCATTGTTATATGCTATTTTGATTCATTGGTACATGCGTTGGACTAATTAGGTAAAATTGGGTACATCATGTCATGTATTATATATGTACATACTATTATATGCATTGACAGAGCATATATGATAGAATCCTAGGAAGCTCAACTCTATTCAAGAACAAGGATGAAGCTTTGGAATCTCATAGAGGGCCTTTAAAACGATCTCAAGCTAAAAGGTTCCAAAACAAGGTCATTGGACTTTAAGAGCGAAAAAAAATTGTTAATTGGGAGGAAGAACTCAAGGATAAAGGATATTAGTTGTATAGGTGTTATACTTATTATATGGCCCAAATTCATGTCCAAGAAGAGGTGGATTAGATCACAAGAGACATCCTCTAAAGAGGGTCCAAATCAGGTCGTTGTTTGACCTATTTGGCACCTAAAATGTGTTCAAACTTTCAGCCTAAGAAGTCCTACATAAAGACACGTTCTTATAACATAAAAAGGACATACTTGATGTCCAAGAAGGGTACAATAAGATTTCTAAAAGTTGAGTGCAAGTTGATGCCAAGTTGCTTGCAAATTTCCTTCAAGATTTCTAAGATCCTATCTAAGATTAGTTTGGGACTTTCAAGATCTTATCCTAGATTGGTTTAACTTATTTCCATATATTTTGGTACTAAATTTATTGCTGTCCTAGGTAGTTAAGGTTATGTTTTCCTTTTCCTAAGATTGTTGGAGTTTACTTTCCAAGATTGACTTGGTTTTTGTTTCCTAATATTTTTTCTTCCCCTGAGGTAGTTGGACTTGTTGTCCAAAATAGTTTAGGACTTTATTTATTATTTTTAGGTTCAATTTTGTGACCCTTTCCTTTATAAAAGGGTGTCTTCTTTGTTTTTAGACATAGATTATAACATATTATTATCAATAAAAATTGTGAGATTTTCTTTATACTCTTGTGTGTGGCTACTCTTGGATGTATCCTTCAACCTTCAAGACTCAACTTAAGGTGGTATGATTAACCCTTTTCGAAATCTTATATCATTTTTAGGTATTCAAGAAAGGTGATAAGTTTTGGGCTTATTGTTGTTCTCGTTATTCTAAAAGGTCGGGTTTCACAATCTGTCTCTTGTCTTTAATTCTCTACCAAAGGCAATTAATTCTTTGTTAGTTAATTGTTGTTGTTAGGATTCAACTTCAAAAATAGACTTCTTCAATTCAAGAAACTCTTTCTTGAATTCAATCTATCTTTAATTTTTATCTTCTTTTTCATTTCTCTACTTTCTTTTAACTTCCCCATGTTTTTTTATTTTCTTTTTTTTCTTTAATAATTCTTGGACCCCTATCGTATTGTGACCAAGTGGCATCAGAGCGAAGGCTAATCAAGATTTCAATATTGATAATCTTGAGAGGTTCTTAAGCAACAAAAAAACAAAAACAAAATAAATAAATAAAGGAAAATAGCCTACAAAGAAAAGTGTTATTGCTCATTATTATTTCAAAATTTAAGTATTATTTCGTTTTCAAGTCAAGAAAGGAAACAAGAAGAGGGGATCCTAGTTCTTGCAGATTAAGGTAACTTCTTTCCTTATTCTTGTGGGTTTTGGATTTCCTAAATTCTTTCCTTTTTTTTCTACTAACCAATTCCTATTCTTCCTAGGTTTGGTCCTTCACCTTTCTTTTCTTTTTCTAACTCTGTATTCTTATCACTAATGTTTATGACTAGAAAGGTTTATTAATAAATCTAAAGATGTAACGACCCAATCGATCGTTTCATGAGTTACCGCTCCCTTTCCCCCATTTCTACTTCTTTATGTCTTGTTCAACTGTATTTTGTGGTATCGGGTTAGTTGGTTCGGGTACAGAATGGTTTTGGAGAGGTATGAGACACTTAGTCTCTTTTGAGTAAGTTTAAGTTGGAAAAGCCAACTGGATGTTGACTTATGTGAAAAAGGTCTCGAATGTGAATTCCGATAGTTCGGATAGATTCGTTGGTGATTTGGGACTTAGGAGCGTGATCATAAATTATTTTGGAAGTCCGTGGTAGATTTAGGCTTGAATGGCGAAATTGAAAATTTGGCATTTTTCGGTCAGTAGTAGAAATTTGATATCGGGATCTAAATGGAGTTCCGGAGATTGGAGTAGGTTCTTTGTGTCATTTGTGACGTGTGTGCAAAATTTCAGGTTATTCAAGTGAGGTTGGATAGACTTTTCTATCGTTTGCCGAATTCGGAAGATTTGGAATCCTTAGGCTTGAATTCGATGGTAATTTGATGTTTTGATGTTGTTTGGAGCGTTCCGAAGGTGAACAAGTTTGGATGATGTTATGGGATGTATTGACATATTTGGTCGAGGTCCCGAGGGCCTCGGGTGAGTTTTGGGTGGTTAATGGATCATTTTTTGACTTGAAGAGATAACAGATTTTCTAGTATTTTGTTGCAGAGAAATCCTTCTTCGAGATCGAGATAGGGTCTCGCGTTCGCGAAGGGATGTTGAGTGAGGCTGTTGAGTTGCTCTTTGCATTCGCAATGTAGGTCCCATGTTCACGAAGGGTGAGACAGAGTGTGCATCGCGAATGCGTGAGTGGAGTCGCATTCGCGAAGAGGAAAGTTGGAGTATCTAGGACCCCAGAAGTTTGTTCATCGCGTTCGCGTAGGAGGGGTCGCGTTCACGAAGGCCTTGGCAGTTGAAGCTTTGCGTTCGCGAGAAGGAGATCGCGTTCGCAAAAGAGGAAAATTGAGCAGTGGAATTTTTGTACTTCGCGAACGCGAGGCTTTGACCGCGTTCACGAAGAAGGAAGAACCTGGGCAGAATGTATAAAAACCTATCTTCGCAATTTTTAGCCCATTTTTGAACGGTTTTGAGGCTTTTGAGAGGGATTGAAGAGGGATTCGAAGGGAAATATTTTGAGGTAAGGTTTTTGAACTCAATACTCGATTCTATGGCGATTTCTAACTAATTAGACATGAAATTACTGGGATTTAAAGCCTATAATTGGAGAATTGGGGCTTGAAATTGGAGAGTGTAAATTGGGGATTTGAGGGACCATTTGAGGTTAGATTTTGGTGTTCTTGGTAGGTATGGACTCGTAGGAGGATATGGAATCTGTTGGTGTGATTTTTATTGGATTTCGAGACATGGGCCTGGGGGTCGGGTTTGACCAATTTCGGGATTTTTGATGTAATTTGATTATTTTCATTTGGGCTTTGTTCTCTTAGCATATATTGATGTTATGATTCTGATTTTGGATCGATTCGAGGCGAGTTGAGGCCGAGTCAAGAGTCAAGGAAATCGCGGAGTAGGATTTCATCCGGTTTGAGGTAAGTAACGATTATAAATCTAGACCTGAGGGTATGAAACCCTGGAATTTCGTACTGTTTTGATAAATGAGATAACACACATGCTAGGTGACGGGCGTGTGAGCGTGAACCCATAGGAATTGTGACTTGGTCCGTCTCGTGGCGACTGTAGAGTTGCATATTTTGATAAAATTTATATGGTATCCATGTGTTTTAGAAATAAATCTGTTAATTTGGGCTGAATGCCATGTTTGGGGCCTTGTGCCGAACTGTTTGGACCCTTAGAGGTATTTTACTACTTTCCTCACACTGTTTTGATTTGAAAGCATATCCTCATTTATGATATTACATGGCTATTGTTGAATCAGTTTCATTACTCTACTTTCAAATATATAAAAACTATTTGGGTTGAGTTCTATGATTTTCACTTAAATGCCCGAGTGGTTGTGAGGTTAATGACTGAGAGAGAGGTCGAGGACCTGATTGTGAGGATTATATATACATACATACATACATACATATATATATATATATATATATATATATAAAGAGAGAGAGAGAGAGAGAGAGAGATTAGATTTGTCATACATAAATACATACATACATAAATACATACATACATACATACATACATATATATATATATATATATATATTACATACATACATACATACATATATATATATATATATATATATATATATATATATATATATATATATATATAGGCTTCACGCCGCTGCAATATTTATATATATGGATCGGGTTGCATGCCATAGCGATATATTAGATCGGGCTGCGCGCCGTAGCGAAATAGCGCTTGGGCTGTAGGAGCCCCTCCAGAGTCTGTACCCCCAGTGAGCGTAGTCGACTATATATATTACGGATCGGGTTGCACGCTGCATCGGTATTTATTATGATATATCTATTGAGCGGGTGTGCTGAGTGTGGGTACTGATTAACGAGAGTTGAGACACGAGTGACTGAGAGGCTTGCCCGAGGGGCTATACTTCTAAGTGATACTTTGCCCGAGGGGCTTGTTTATGAGATTTTCTGTTTTCACTCTTCTTTTATACTGAGCCTCTACTGAAAAATGTTGAATAAATGTTTTAAAGGATTTTCATTGAAATTGGAGTTTTTACGAGATAATTGGTTATTGAATTGCAGATTTTGACTTTGATATTTGTATTGAGATTCTTGATAAAGTATGCATATGATTTTTAGATGCTCTTCACTGCACTCAGACTTTATTTACTTTGGTTACTTACTGAGTTGGCGTGCTCACGTTACTCCCTGCACCTTGTGTGCGGATCCAGGTGCTCGAGCATGAAACTGAGAGCTTTCAGCAACTTTTGTGTATTTCTGGAGTTAGCAAGGTAGTTGCACAACGTTCGCATCCCTGCCTTTTTCCTTCATATCCTAGTACTTTATATTTCAAACTTATTTTGTATTAAGTAGATAGTGTTGAGTTTTACTTAGTGGCTCATAACTAGTGACACCAGATTCAGATTGTGTTGATGTATTTACGTACTTGTTTCCGTGTATTTCTTTTTGATACCTTAAAAAATGAAAGATTTGAGACTTAATCTATTTAGAAAAATGAATTTTTCAAAATATCTTCATATTGTTCGTATTGTGTTTGCTGGCCTAGTATTGTGATAGGCGCCATCACGACTGGGGTGTTTGGAGTCATGACAAGTTGGTATCAGAGCCTAGGTTACATAGGTTTCACGGGTCATGAGCTGGTTTAGTAGAGTCTCGCGGATTGGTACGGAGACGTCTGTACTTATCCTCGGGAGGCTGCAGAACCTTTAGGAAAAACTTCACATTTTTGAAATTCCTATCGTGCGAATCTGTTGATTTATGGTACTAAACTTCTATTATTCTATTCTCTCACAGATTGTGAGGTCACGTGCTACCGGCCAGGACGGGCGACTACCAGTGCCACTAGTTGGGGCCACGAGAGGCCGATGTCGTGGTCGAAACCGTAGTAGGGGCAAGGGTGTGGCCCGCATAGCAGCTAAGGTAGCACCTGCAGATCCACCAGCCGCCCCAGTTCATGATCATGTCCTAGTTACGGACGCTCCAATAGGACTAGCTCAAGCACCAGCTGTGCCAATTCTTATTCCAGGCCTTCAGGAGGCCCTAGCTCATATTCTATTAGTATGCACTGGTCTGGCTCAGGCGGTCTCAGTTAGTACAGCCGCAACTACTTCTCAGGTCGGGGAAGGCACTCAGACTGCCACTGCTCGCACACCTGAGCAGGTTGTGCATGGACTTTAGACATCGGGGGCACCTCCAGCCCAACTGGTTGCACCAACATAGGATTATGTGGTACCAGTTATGCCTGGCGACGAGCAGCATCGATTGGAGATGTTTGGTAGACTTCAGCCACCGACTTTCAGTGGTGCAGAGGGAGAGGATGCCTAGGGTTTCTTAGACAAGTGTTAGAGGGTGCTTTGGATCGCGGGTATTTTAGAGACCAGTGGGGTCTCGTTCACTACTTTCCAGTTTTCAAGAGTTGTCTTTACTTGGTTAGAGGCCTATGAGAGGTGTAGGCCTATTGATGCAACACCCCTTACTTGGCAGTAGTTCTCCACTCTCTTTTTGGAGAAGTATGTGCCATAGTCTCGCAGAGAGGAGCTGCGCAGGCAGTTCGAGTAGTTGCATCAAGATGATATGACTATGATACAGTATGAGATGAGATTTTCAGAGTTAGCTCGTTATGTCATTTGGTTGGTTCCTATGGATAGAGAGAGGATCAAGAGGTTCGTGGATGGCCTCACATATCAGCTTCAAATTCTCATGACTAGAGAGAGGGTGTCAGGTGCTACTTTTGAGCAGGTTGTTGATATTGCTCGAGAGATTGAGTTAGTTCATCGCCAGGAGCGAGATGAGAGGGAGGCCAAGAGGTCTCGAGGATCTGGTAGTTTTGGTGGTGCTCCTTCGAGAGGCCAATTTCAGCACGGTAGAGGCCACCCATTCAGACATGCCCAGTCGGCTCGCCCAGTTCATCGTGGGGAATCATTGGGACATGGTTCTCACAGTTCTCATCAGGGCCATTCATCACTTAGTGCCCTTCTAGCCCAGAGTTCGTCCCGTGCTCCATCAGTTCAGAGCTCTTCCGTACCAGGTTCTTTTGCCCGTCATCCCGATGCCAGGGGTTCCCTTCAGGCCCCGTCTCCAGCACCAAGGAGTTGATATAAGTGTGGAGAGTTTGGGCATATGAGGAGGTCGTGTCCTCGTCTTCTTGGGGGTCCAACTCAGCAGATGAGTCAGCCCTCGACTTCAGCTCCAGTTACTTCATCACCCGCCTAGGAAGCTAAGGGTAGGGGTCAGTCAGTTAGGGGTTGCCCTAGAGGGGGAGGTCGATCCGGAGGTGGTCAGGACCGTTTCTATGCACTCCTAGCTAGACCAGATGTTATTGCTTCAGATGGCATGATTACAAGTATTGTCTCAATTTGCCATAAAGATGCCTCTATGTTATTTGATCCTAGTTCTAATTTTTCATATGTGTCATCATATTTTGCTCGTTATGTGGATACGCCCCGTGAGTCTTTTGTTTCATCTATTCATGTATCCACTCCGGTGGTTGATATTATTGTTGTGGACCGTGTATACCGATCATGTGTGGTAACTATTGGGTGTCTGGAGACTCGAGTGGACCTTTTGTTACTTTGTATGGTGGACTTTGATGTGATATTAGGCGTGGATTGGCTATCTCCATGTTGCGCTATATTGGACTGTCATTCTAAGACAGTAATGTTGGCTATGCCGGGTGTGCCACAAATTGAGTGGCAAGGTTCGACTAATTTTGTCCCCAGTAGTGTGATTTCATTTCTGAAGGCCCAGCGGATGGCTGGGAAAGGTTGTCTCTCATACTTAGCTTTTGTGAGGGATGTTAGTGTAGAGACTCCTTATATTGATTTTGTTCTAGTAGTGAGGGATTTTCCTGATGTGTTTCCTGCAAACCTGCTGGGCATGTCACCGGATAGGGATATTGACTTTGGTATTGATTTGGTGCCGGACACTCAGCCTATTTCTATTCCACCGTATCATATGGCACCGGTGGAGTTGAAAGAGCAGCTTCAGGAACTCCTTGAAAAGGGTTTTATTTGGCCTAGTGTGTCGCATTGGGGTGCGCCTGTTCTATTTGTGAAGAAGAAGGATGGCACGATGAGGATGTGCATTGATTACAAGTAGTTGAACAAAGATACAATCAAGAACAAGTATCCTTTGTCTCTTATTGATGATTTATTTGACCAGCTTCAGGGAGCGAGAGTGTTCTCCAAGATTGATCTCTAGTCAGGGTATCACCAGTTGAAGATCAGGGACTCAGATATTCATAAGACAGCCTTCAGGACCCGATATGGTCATTACGAGTTCCTTGTGATGTCGTTTGGGCTCACCAATGCCCCAACATCGTTCATGCATTTGATAAACAACGTGTTTGGCCTTATCTCAACTCGTTCGTTATTGTATTCATTGATGATATTCTTTTATACTCGTGTAGTCAGGAGGAGCATGCGGAGCATTTGAGAGTTATGTTGCAGAGATTGAGGGAGGAGAAACTTTATGCAAAGTTCTCCAAGTGTGAGTTTTGGCTCAGTTCAATGGCTTTGTTGGGGCACGTGGTGTCTGGTGAGGGTATTCAGGTTGATTCGAAGAAGGTAGAGGCACTTCAGAGTTGGCCCAGACCGTCCTCAGCCATAGAGATTCGCAGCTTTCTTGGTTTGGCGGGCTATTACCATCGGTACATTCAAGGATTTTCATCAATAGCATCACCCTTGACCAAATTGACGCAAAAGGGTGCTCCATTCAGGTGGTCAGATGAGTGTGAGGGGAGCTTTCAGAAGCTCAAGACTGCCTTGACCACCACTCTAGTGTTAGTTTTCCATCAACTTCAAGTTCATATATAGTGTATCGTGATGCATCGAGAGTTGGTATTGGGTGTATATTGATGCATGAGGGTAGAGTGATTGCTTATGCTTCTCGTCAGTTGAAGCCCCATGAGAAGAACTACCCTATTCATGATCTAGAGTTGGCTGCCATTGTTCACGCGTTGAAGATTTAGAGGCATTATCTATATGGTGTATCTTGTGAGTTGTTTACTGATCATCGTAGCCTCCAGCACTTTTTCAAGCAGAAATATCTCAATTTGAGGCATCAAAGATGGTTGGAGCTGCTAAAGGATTATGATATCACTATCTTGTACCATCCGGGGAAGGCCAATGTAGTGGCCGATGCCTTGAGTAGGAAGGCGGTGAGTATGGGCAGTTTGGCATATATTCTTGTTAGGGAGAGACCTCTTGCAATTGATGTTTAGGCCTTGGCCAATCGGTTTGTGAGGTTGGATATTTCAGAGCCCAGTCGGGTATTAGCTTGTGTGATTTCTCGGTCTTCCTTGTTTGATCGCATCAAAGAGTGCCAGTATGATGATCCTCATTTGCTTGTACTCAAGGATAGAGTTCAGCACGATGATGTCAGAGATGTGATGATTGTTGATGATGGGGTATTGAGGATGCAGGGCCGAATATGTGTGCCCAATGTAGATAGTCTTCGGGAGTTGATTTTGGATGAGGCCCATAGCTTGCGATATTCCATACATCTGGGTGCCGGAAAGATGTATCAGGATTTAAGGTAGAACTATTGGTGGAGGAGAATGAAGAAGGATATTGTGGAATTTGTAGCTCGGTGTATCAATTGTCAGCAGGTGAAATATGAGCATCAGAGACCGGGTGGCTTGCTTCAGCGGTTAGATATTCCAGAGTGGAAGTGGGGGCAGATCACCATGGATTTCGTAGCTGGGATCCCATGGACTTTGAAGAAATTTGATACCATTTAGAGGATTGTGGATCGGCTGACCAAGTTCACGCACTTCATTCCTGTGTGTGCTACCTATTCTTTGGAGTGGTTAGTAGAGATTTATATTCGAGAGATTGTTCGCTTGCATGGTGTCCCAGTTTCCATCATTTCAGATAGAGGTACTCAGTTCACTTCGTAGTTCTAGAGGGCCGTGAAGAGAGAGTTGGGTACTCAGGTTGAGTTGAGCACAACTTTTCACCCTCAGACGGACGGGCAGTCCGAGCGCACTATTCAGATATTGGAGGTCATGTTGCGCACTTGTGTCATTGATATTGGAGGGTTATGGGATCAGTTTCTACCGCTCACGGTGTTTGCTTATAATAATATTTATCAATCGAGTATTCAGATGGCTCAACATGAGACGTTATATGGGAGACAATATAGATCTCCAGTTGGTTGGTTTGAGCCTGGTAAGGCTTGGCTTTTGGGTACAGACTTAGTGCAGGATGCTTTGGACAAGGTGAAGGTGATTCAAGAGCGGCTTCGTACAACGCAGTCAAAACAAAAGAGTTATGCTGACAGGAAGGTCCGTAATATGTCTTACATGGTTGGGGAGAAGGTTCTAGTGAATGTTTCACCCATGAAGGGTGTTATGAGATTTGGGAAGAAGGGTAAATTGAGTCCTCGGTTCATTGGGCCTTTCGAGGTACTTCGGAGGATTGGGGAGATAGCTTATGAGCTTGCTTTGCCACCTAGTTTGTCGAGTGTGCATCTGGTATTTCATGTTTCTATGCTCCTGAAGTATATTGGCGATCCGTCTCATGTCTTGGATTTTAGCAAGGTTTAGTTACATGGTGATTTGACTTATGATGTGGAGCTAGTGGCTATTTTGGAGCGGCATGTCCGAAAGTTGAGATCAAAGGATATAGCTTCAGTGAAAGTGCAGTGGAGAGGTCGGCCCGTGGAGGAGGCTACTTGGGAGACCGAGCGGGAGATACGGAGCAGATATCCCCACCTATTTGAGGCTTCAAGTATATTTCTTGACTCGTTTGAGGATGAACATTTGTTTAAGAGGGGAAGAATGTAATGATCCGGCCGGTCGTTTCATGAGTTACCACTCTATTTCCCCCATTTCTTCTTCTTTATGTCTTGTTCAACTATATTTTATGGTATCAGGTTGGTTGGTTCCGGTTCGGAATGGTTTTGGAGAGGTATGAGACACTTAGTCTCTTTTGCGTAGGCTTAAGTTGAAAAAGTCAATCAGATGTTGACTTATGTGAAAAAGGTCTTGGATGTGAATTTCGATGGTTCGGATAGCTTCGTTTGGTGATTTGGGACTTAGGAGCGTGATAGGAATATATTTTGGGGGTCCGTGGTAGATTTAGGCTTGAATTGGCAAAATTAGAAATTTGGCATTTTATGGTCGGCAGTGAAAATTTTGATATTGGGGTCGGAATGAAATTTCGGAGATTGGAGTAGGTATGTTGTGTCATTTGTGATGTGTGTGCAAAATTTCAGGTCATTTGAGTGAGGTTTGATAGACTTTTTGATCGTTTGCGGAATTCGGAAGATTTGGAATCCTTAGGCTTGAATCCGATGGTAATTTGATGTTTTGATGTTGTTTGGAGCGTTCCGAAGGTTGGAACAAGTTTGAATGATGTTATGTGATGTGTTGGCATATTTGGTCGAGGTCTCGAGGGCCTCGGGTGAGTTTCGTGTGGTTAACAGATCATTTTTGGACTTGAAGAGATAGCAGATTTTCTGGTATTTTGTTGCAGAGAAATCCTTCTTCGCGTTCGCGAGAGGGTCTCACGTTTGCGAAGGGATGTTGAGTGAGGCAGGTGAGTTTCTCTTCGCGTTCGCGATGTAGGTCCCGTGTTCGAGAAGGGTGAGGCAGAGTGTGCATCGCGAACGCGTGAGTGGAGTCGCATTCGCGAAGAGGAAAGTTGGAGCAGCTAGGAGCCCAGGAGTTTGTTTATCGCGTTCACGTGGGAGGGGTTGTGTTCGCGAAGGCCTTGGCAGCTGAAGCTTCGCATTTGCGAGAAGGAGCTCGCGTTTGCAAAAGAGGAAAATTGAGCAGTGGAATTTTTGTGCTTCGCGAACGCGAGGCTTTGACCGCGTTCACGAAGAAGGGAGAACCTGGGCAGAATGTATAAAAACCCATCTTCGCGATTTTTAGCCCATTTCTCACCATTTTTGTACGGTTTTGAATCTTTTTGAGAGGGACTGAAGAGGGATTTGAAGGGAAACATTTGGAGATAAGGTTTTTGAACTCAATACTCGATTATATGGTGATTTCTAACTAATTAGACATGAAATTAGTGGGATTTAAAGCCTAAAATTGGAGAATTAAGGCTTGAAATTAGAGAGTGTAAATTGGGGATTTGAGGGATCATTCGAGGTCCGATTTTGATGTTCTTAGTAGGTATGGACTCGTGAGAGGATAAGGATTCTATTGATGTAATTTTTATCGGATTTCGATACGTGGACCTGGGGGTCAGGTTTGACCAATTTTGGGATTTTTGATGTAATTAGATTATTTTCGCGTGGGCTTTATTCCCTTAACGTATATTGATGTTATGATTCTGATTTTGGATAGATTCGAGGCGAGTTGAGGCCAAGTCGAGAGACGAGGGCGTCGCGGAGTAGGATTTCATCCGGTTTGAGGTAAGTAACGATTGTAAATCTAGACCTAATGGTATGAAACCCCGGAATTTTGTACTGTTTTTATAAATGAGGTGATGCACATGCTAGCTGACGGGCATGCACCCATAGGGATTGTGACATAGTCCATCCCGTGGCGACTGTAGAGTTGCATATTTTGATAAACTTTATATGATATCCATGTGTTTAAGAAATAAATCTTTTAATTTGGGTTGCCATGTTTGGGGCCTTGTTCCGAATCGTTTGGACCCTTAGGGGTATTTTACTACTTTCCTCATACTGTTTTGATTTGAAAGCATTTCCTCAGTTATGATATTACCTGGCTATTGTTGATTAATTTTTATTACTCTACTTTCAAATATATGAAAATTGTTTGGGCTGAGTTCCCTGATTTTCACTGAAATGCCCGAGTGGCTATAAAGTTAATGAATGAGAGAGAGGTCGAGGACCTGATGGTGAGGATTATATATATATATATATATATATGGATTGGGTTGCACACTGCAGGGATATATTTGATCGGGTTGCGCGCTGCAGTGATATCGTGCTTCGGCTGTAGGAGCCCCTCCGGAGTCTATACACCCCTAGTGAGCGTAGTCGACTATATATATTATGGATCGGGCTGCACGCCGCAGTGGTATTTATTATGATATATCTATTCAGCGGGAGTGTTGAGTGAGAGTACTGATTGCCGAGAGTTGAGTCACGAGTGACTGAGAGGCTTGCCCGAGGGGCTATACTTATGAGTGATACTTTGCCCGATGGGCTTGTTTATGAGATTTTTTGTTTTCACTCTTCTTTTATATTGAGCCTCTACTGAAAAATGTTGAATATATATTTTAAATGATTTTCATTGAAAATAGAGTTTTTACAAGATAATTGGTTATTGAACTGCAGATTTTGACTTTGATATTTCTATTGAGATTCTTGATAAAGTATGCATATGGTTTTTAAATGCTTGTCACTGCACTCAGACTTTATTTACTTTGGTTACATACTGAGTTGACATACTCACGTTACTCCCTGCACCTTGTGTGTAGATCTAGGTGCCCGAGCATCAGAGTGGAGCTTTCAGCAGCTTCTGTGTATTCCCGGTGTTAGCAAGGTAGCTGCACGGCGTTCGTAGCCCTGCCTTTCTCCTTCCTATCCTAATACTTTATATTTCAGACTTATTTTGTATTAAGCAGATAGTGTTGAGTTGTACTTAGTGGCTCATGACTAGTGACATCAGATTCGGGCTGTATTGATGTATTTACGTACTTGTTTCCGCGTATTTCTTTTTTATATCTTAAAAAATGAAAGATTTTAGACTCAATTTATTTAGAAAAAATGAATTTTTCAAAATATCTTCATATTGTTCGTGTTGTTTTGGCTGGCCTAGTACTATGATAGGCGTCATCACGACCGGGGTGTTGGGGGTTGTGACAAAAAATTAACAACCAAGAGTTGCTTTGATTAGAAAAAGGAAACAGAGGTGAGAGCATGAGAAGGAAAAAGCAAAATTTTAGAGACATATATTTCTTCTAATCTTTGTTCAAGATGTTTTTAACAGGTAGTTAGGAAGAAAGGGGGCGAGCTATGACTCAACAATTTGAAAAGTTGAACTTACAATATGCCGAGTGGAAGGAAGATGATAGTAAAGTTATTTTTCAAACTAGAGATAAAGTGTTATTTAAGATTGATGCCCTTAGAATTGACAAAGAGTTTGGCTATAACTCAATTAGCACTTATATGGTTGAGAAATTGAACTTACCTTGTGTTGAGCATATTGAACCCTATATGTTGAAAGGAGTAAAGATAGATAAAAGAGTGTTATTATCATTCTCTATTGGTAGGTATGAGGATGTGATCTGCTGTGATGTCATTCCCATGAATAGTTATCATATCTTGTTGGAAAGCCATGGTATATCTATAGAAGTGCTTCATACAACATGGAAAAAATAGATACTCTTTTGAGGTTAACGGGAAGAAACTCATTCTTGGGCCTTTGACTCCCTCACTAATTTGTGAAGATAAAAAGACTGTTAAAGAGAATATTGAAAAATATGAGAGAGAAAAGAATGAGAGGAGTAAGAGAGTGCATGTTGATGTCCCAAGAGAGGAAAAAGGAGAGGTTGTGTTGAGTGAAGAGAGTGGGAGGTCAAGTAAGGAAAAGAGTGAGTTTGAGAGAAAAAAAAGAAGAGAAAAGGCCATGAGATAGAAAAAGGTTGTGAGGTAGAGAAAGAGAGAGAGAGAGAAAAAAGAACGTTTGAGTGAAGAAAAAGAAGAAAACCTTGGTGAGAGAAAAGAGGATAAGGGTGAGAAAAAAGTTAGTCTTGTGATAAAAGCCAAAGAGAGTGTAAGCAAGAAATTTGTTTATTTACTTCCTAACCCATTAACCCTTTCTTGTTTTAGTTCTTGTGATTTTGTGCAGCCACATGTTGAAAGATCTTTTGAAAGGGGAGGTGAGGCGCAAGAGATGGTGGCAAAGGGTCCAATTGGATTCCAACATGAATTTGGCAAAATCTATTCTTGTTGGATGGTGGAAGATAAAAGCTTGGTTAATTTCATTGTTGTTGAACATTTTGACTATTTTGATCCTTATTTACAGGTTTATGACATGGAGTGCCCTAAAGCCATTATTAAATTGGAACCATTGCATAAAAGAATACAAGTTGATGATGTTCTATTGGTAAATAAGTCCAGGTATGGTATGCATAATTGGTTTATTCGAATTCTTAGGCTTTTTAGAATACGTAAGGTTTTTCCGGAGGTAATGAAGTATACTCTTATTTCTTGTGTTAGTGACTTTATTATTTTTGTGGATGATGATATTTTGATATATATCAAGTAATTAACTGTTTATATCTAAGTTCAAGTGCAAAAGTAATTTTTTCCTTTTAAATTGAGTAAGACATAGTTGATTTTGATTTCCAACTTGGTAGGAAAAGGTCTGAAATTTATAAGAAGAGACTTGCGAATGAGTTAAATGTTTCTTCTTCTCTTATTCAAGTGTCTAGTGAGCTTTCATGTGATAAATTGCTAGAGCATGATTTTTATTGTGTGATAGGGAGCCATTCTTTAAGTCATGTTGATTGTGAACTTGTAAAAGTATTTGCTACTAGTAAAGAGGATATGTATGATTATTGTGACGCTAGTGTAAATATGTTATATCCCATACTTTTGTAAGTTGAATTTATCGTAAGATAATTGACATAAGTTGAAGGACAAGGTTATTTTTGAGGTTATAAGTGGTTATACTAAGTTTAGAAAGTGTTGAGAAAATGTCGTAAGGTTTAGAGGTCAAGAAATTGAAGAGAATAAGTTTTGTCAATGTAATACCCCGTGCTTTTAGGCTATGGTTTGAACCGCTCGACATATGCAACTAGACCTGGGCCACGAAGAATTTTGTTCTTATTCAAGTATGCAAATAAAGAAAATGGTGAATAATAAGATGAAGTCCCAAATTAATGTAGGACTTAAGAGTGTGAAGATGGTGGTTGTGAATGATATTTGGTGTGTATAAGAAATGTACTAGAATTATACCACACTATAATGATAATGAGTTTATGATGTGTGTATAAAATGATTATTATTTAATTGAATTATTATCAAGAAATTAATTATGAAGATAATTAGTTAAATGCAAGAATGTAATTAGAGGATTATTAGAAGACAAGTGTTCAAAATAGAGGACAATTATGAAGTCCACGGGGGACTAATCAAATCTCTACCTTATATTCATTGTATAAGTATGTCTTGGTGGAAGCTCCATGGCCAAGCTTCTTTTTCTTATTGAATGAATATTATGTAGGCTCCATAACCCACTAAGTATTAGCAAACTTCAAGTTTCATTTCGGTATATGTATAATATTAACAAGCATAACCACCTAGCCTAGAAGAAAAAAAACGTGAGAGATTGAGAGGCAACTTTAGGATTTTAGTTTCAAAATGTTTCTATCTTTTGATGGGGCAAAACATGGGCATCAAAATCATAATAGAGAATTTATCCCTCCATCTCTTATAGATTAGGTTGTCATAGTTGCTTGTGGCATGACTGTTTGGAGCATAATTGGCAGGTCCTAGTTTGTTAAGGTAAGATTTCCTCTCTCCTACATATTCTTGAGGTTGTTTGGTCTTTATGCAACTTATTATTGTTGTTATATAAAGGTAGTTTTATTGTATACGAATAGTAGATGATGTAGTTGTTGTATTATTGTTGATATGCTTCTTGAAGTTGGAAAAAGGAAGTGTATAAGATACCGTATACGAAGCATATATTGGGCTTTCTTGGTGCACATTCTTAGGTGTTGATTATTTGAATTTAAAGGGATTAAAATAGGTTGTAGCAATGGTTGTTAAAGAATAAGGGAAATGTTGTCTGTTTCATTTCCGAACTGAATTATCATTTGATATAAGTGTTATACAAGCATCATCTAAGTTCACATATACGTTTCTTTGTTATATAATTGGCATATTAGTTTGTTTTTGGATTGTGTTGACGAATCGAGGAATGTTAAGGCTAATACTTTCTTTTTTAGGCATGATTCAAGCAATGAAACGTAAACATAATGTTATTTCACAATGGTTCTACTCTTAGTAGTTAAAGAAGTCTACATTATTCATTCTTATGAAATGTAATTTAAAGCATGTCTAAGTATGTTCTTAAGTGTCAATTGAGGCATATGATATATATATATATTTTAAATTTTCATAATGTAATGTTATATGTATCTTCATTTACCACAGAGTTATGGCCGGTCGCTAGTCATGCATTTACCACCATGCTACAGTCGGTTGGGCAGTTATGCGTTTATCACCAAGCTACGGCCGGTCGGGCAGTCATGTATCTTTATTTACCACTGAGTTGTGGCTGGTTGGGAAGTCATGCATCTTTATTTATCACCGAGCTACGACCGGTTGGAAAGTCATGCATCTTTATTTACCACCGAGCTACGGTCTGTTGGGCAGTCATGCATCTTCATTAACCACCGAGCTATGACCAGTTGGCAGTCATGTTATGATATGGATAATAGTCGCATAGAGAGGCATTATATATATATATATATAAGTATAATGAGTATGCATATAGGTGGCACTTCAGAAGTTCAGGTTAATTCTTATACCTCTCTCACTAATATTGATTT